>NC_047662.1:96214471-96556971 GCF_011762505.2 Arvicanthis niloticus
ATTATATCTTATATATTGTGTGCACGTGCACTTATCTGTGCCATGATGCACATGTGAAAGTCAGAGGACAACTTAATGGAATAGGAGAATGTTCTCTCCTACATGGTCAGACTCGGGTCTTGGAAGCAAGAGCTTTACCTGTTAAGCCATCCCACTGGTCCGAGTGACTAGTTTAAACGCATAGTTCAACGTTATGTGTTGTTCGTACGAAGGATGAAAATGTGGATGGCACAGAGTATGACTCTCAAAGAGCTTACATTCTAGAAGAATCAGACTTAAAAGGGTGTTCATAAAAGAGGGGTAGACCACATTAGAGATAACAGAGATAGAGATCAGAGGGGGCTCTAAGTCGGCTTGATATGGCAGGCAGTTCAGACTTCCTGGAAGAGGTGGATCATTAGACAAAGGGGAATATAAGCACTAGATGGAGAAAGCAGCAGGAGCATGCACCTCAGAGAGAACTGACACAGCTGAGCTACAACCAGACCAGGTGCTCTCAGAGCGTGAAGTGAGACAAGGAAGGACAAGAACAAAAGGACTGTAGATGAGGTGGGGCCTTTCTGACCAGGAAGAGACTTCATGTGGCAGACAACAGGAGGCTCTGAAGGCTTGCAAGCATGCTCTGAAGTGTCATGACTGTGACCTGACCTACTCCTGAGTCAGCCATTATAAAACTATATTAATTCCCATTTCCTTTCCAGTCCCTTTTGTTTTTCCAGCCAAGCCTAAAAGTGAATGATATTTTATAAAACGGTGTGACTAGTGTATTTTCAAAGTTAAAGAATACTTTACTCATAAGAAAAACACTTGCTTAAGCTAATCAGGAAGGGCACAGTCAGCTGAACAAAAGACAGCATGAAGACTTAGCAGAATTCATACTGATTATTTTTCAATTCTAAACTTGATATCTGAATATATATTTGAATATGTGTGTGTGTGCTGAGATTGTAGAAGTGTCACATTGCCTAGATAACATTTTTATTTATTTTGTGGCAACAACATATTTTTTTAAAGATTTATTTATTTTATGTATATGAGTACACTGTCACTGTCTTCAGCCACACCAGAAAAGGACATCAGATGCCATTACAGATGTTGTGAGCCACCATGTGGTTGCTGGGACTGAACTCAGGACCTCTGGAAGAGCAGTCAGTGCTCTTAACTGCTGAGCCATCTCTCCAACCCACAAGATTATATCTTAATCATACCCAACCCAAGGCCCCTTCTACTCTGTCTGGACTCTCCAATACTTCCCTTCCCACCTTCCTGTCTAAGTGCCATCTGTATGCATGTGGGTGTCTGTGTTTTGTATCTTAGAGAACAAAATCACAGGCAGAGTACCTCTTATATCAGTATAATAAAGAGCCAATCTTTTCAAATGTTTCCTTTTTTAAAATTTTTACTTCAATCAAGATAAACGAATCAACCTATGACCTTTCTTTCACTTTAAATTCCGTGTAACTTCCTGATCAGTGTCAGACGGGATATAAGCAGAATCCTGTAATTGTAAACACACTGAAGACCTTAAGCTATAATCTAGAGAAGATTCAAGTGAAATAGGTACAAAACAAGCAGAGTTTATAATACAAAATGCATTATCTAAAAAAAAAAAAAACGGGATGAGAAGTATTTGACATTTTAAACAAACAAAAGATTTCTGTCAGTACAAAAAAGAAATGATTAGGTCATTTCCATCTCACTTGAAACCAAACTACGTATGTGTCTTAGTTACAACAAAGACGTCCTTTCTTTTCCATGGAAAACCTTGTTAATTTACAACTCTGAGGACATCACAAATCAACTCAAAGCATGACTGTCAAGAAAGAACTCTTAATTTCTATAACTTCTGCAATTCACTTATTTCAGCTCGTGCCTTAGTGCTTATCCTTTGACTATGAACTCTTACAAACATGTACAGGTGTGTGCGTGCATGTATGCATACCTGTCTCTCTCTCTGTGTGTGTGTGTGTGTTAAAACCTTATTACTGGTTATACATTTAAATAAACTTTAAGACCATTAACTCCCTCTGACTGAAGTGATAAACAAGCTATTTAACTATATTCTGTCCCATCCCCCTCTTTTTTTTTTTTTTTTTTTTTTTTTTGTACCTTGTGAACAGCAAAGTTTCTAGCACCTTTAAGATTGAGATTTTTTTATTTGAGGGTATTTGTTGAAAATGGACTAAAATTCCCTTCCTGCTGTGCCACTGGGATACATGTCCTGGAAGTGGGAATGAGAAGACAAACAGAAGCTGGAGAGATGTGCTGCCCTACCCCGATGGCATAAACCTCAACTCTGAATGCAAATCAGATGGATAGGCTCACCATCCCTCTTGATGGGGATCAAGGAGAGGGATGTGAACAGGAATGAGACACAGGAAGCTTCCCATGTCAAGCAGGCCTGGCAGAGACTGACTATTGGAACTCTCAGAATCTGGACAAAAGAAACAGCACAAACCACAGTTCCCCTAAACTTCCTTCGGTTCCCAGAAAACATAAGATGCCCTACTTTACTCATTATTTCTGTCCTTAAGTGAAAATAATTTTTTCATTTTTTTTATCTCACTCATGGAGATGTGGCAAGACTACTCCTGAATCTCTGTTTCCAATCAATGTGTTTAGAATCAGATTCCTAAAGAATTTTAAGACATTTAACTTCCATGCAAACAGTATACATTTCTGTACAGGCTATCACCACTATAATGGGTATGCAAAGCAGAAATAAGGAGAAACTAGAGCAGACAGACAAAACCACGCAGAGTGACAGGAGGCCACAGCAAGCAGACAGCACAGCATATGCCCCATATCCTGCTCCGCCCCTGAGAGTTCATGCCTGCACTCCTCTGTCACTCTCCTTTGTTAGTAGAGTTCCTGCATTTAAGGCAACCGAGTAGTTGCTTCTTCTGTGAAATGCTGTCAGAGCCTGCTTTGCATGGACAGTGGAGTGGGGTGAGCCAGTGAGCAGTGAGAACCTGAAGTCTCCGCTTGCTCAGTGTCAACTACACCTCAGGTGTGTGGCCTTAGTTACATCAGCACTGTGCTCTCCATCACAATCAACACAGGCTCAGACCATCTGATAGTCCATGAATCCAGAGGTTTGAGAATCCATATAGTTGAAAGTTAGGTTCCCATGCTGTTTCTTACCCCATCCTCTGTCTCTGCCCTAACTGTTTTCATTTCTTTAATACACATGCTTCCTCCAGTTCTGCCAGGTCTTAGGTTTCACACAAGCCTTCCGATTATGGCAAAGGGTAAGTGACAGGGAGTGGGTGACCAGGTAACTCCCCAGTAATATATACTCAAGTGCACAGGCCACAAATAGTTGCATTTGGATAAACATATACAATGCAATAATAAAATGAAAATTAAAACACTGCTATTGTGAGAGAAATCCTGGATGAAATCAAGTATTTTGCTTCAGATGCAAACATTAGTGATGAGCCACTTGAAGCTAAATAATAGGAGGCTGACACCAACTCCTCTTTCCAGAAAGTGCTGTTATCTTCATTGTTACTGTCATGAGTACTGTCTTAAGGTCTCCTAAGGTCTCAGTATAGAAGCTAGTTCATCAACACATGGGCAGAGAAGGCCTAGAGAGCAGCAGTGCTTGCTCCATAGCAGGAGCACCCTCCTCTGTACCAGTATGGCAGTGATAACACAGAACTACCAGAAAGCATGACCCCCACACATCTCTAAGGACTGAGTGCTTACAGGTTAGCACTACCTATGCAGACAAGTGACTGAGCACTTTCCTATTTATTTTATTTTTTGATTTGGTTTGGCTTATAAGAAAAAGGCTTGTGTAGCCCAGGATGGCCTTGAAGTCCCAATTGCTCGCCCTAGCCCAACTTCCCAGTGCTGGGACTGCACATATGCAGCACCATATTGCACCATATCTGAAATAGAAAAACTGTTCATGTCATGTATTTACTTATTTGTTTGTATTTATAACACATCTATGAACAGTTCACTATGTGCAAAGCACTGTGCAAGGTTCAAAGACCACAAAAAAGGTTACCCAAAAACTCTGCTAGACAGTCTAAATGTTTCTGCATCCCCTTGCAAAGTACTGAATTATTAGCAGTGAACATGCACACATTTTAATCCAGACACAGGGAATGGTAACAAGAGTGGTCTGGTGGATAAAAAAAAGGAAACCTGGCTAGCTACAGGTCCCTTAAGTTCTCATCTTAACTTCTAATTCCTTTATAGCCCATATTTTTCGTAAGGATTAAAAAAGTATCTTTAAACATATAAAATATGAGACGTAATAAATTAATAATACAACAGAAAAGAAAACAAGGGCAGCAGTTATAAAATAAAGCTGACACACTTCACAAATGTAACTTTTGGTGATTAAAATTCTGGCTTTGAGCTTCCTAGAAGATATCTCAGTCACAGAAACCTCAATTAGTTATTCTACTTACTACTTATAAGACTTAATCTAAACCAAACCTCCCCACCAAACAAGAATGGCTACTTTGAAGTATTATGATGCCAATTTTTTCTGCATAAAAATATTAGCATTGTGTTACCAAGGATTATCAAACACACTCTTAGAAATGACATAACTGTTTATACGACTGTTTCTTACACTATTACTTCACAAAAGTTAACAGCATGAACACACCATAGAATTTTCATGTTATCAGGAGAGAAACAAAACAGTGACATTGGAGCCTGATGAGAACGGCTCCCGCCTGCACTGCAGAGGAAAGACACGCACACTGCACACAAGGCCAGCTACTGGACAGCCTGCCCTGCACTGGACGGCAGAAAGGGGCACACTGCACACAAGGACAGCATTATCTTTACGAGTAACTTAAACTTCTCTTTTCAATACAAGCAAGGAGGTACTTGAAGCCGCAAAGTTCCAATCCACACAATCTTATCTTGCAAAATTTCCAGGGTACACGTGTCTGGTTTGTCTGGAGTTGGCCTAGCAAGACTACAAGGATTTACAAGGGGCCCTCTCTCTCCATTACAGCTGAGGAGGCGAACTTCACTAACTGGGCCAAGCAGAATCAAGAGTAAGACGTATGTTACCATCGACAGTTGTAGATCTGGTCAGAGAGGGCTGTAGTAACACTTCTTCGTCCTTGACTTGTCTCTTGAGTTCTTCAACAGACTCCAAGTGGAGGTGGAGAAACTCTGCTGTGGCCGTTGCTGCTGCCTCCTTGACAGGATCTATCAGTCGCTTCAACAGGACCAGATCATCCTTGTGCACTTTCAAGCAAAGCTTCTCCATTTCTCGGATATTGGAGCGCAGTTGCTATAAATGAAAAAGAGAAATATTACCAGTACCATCTCTCAACGTAAGACCTATTTCTTCTCAGAATAATTTGCTATAATGGTCATGAATGGAAATGATTACAAATTGTCTACTACAGGGACACACAAATTTTCAATTTCCCATATCTCTCTCTTGGCTAGTCTAGAATCCATGTCCTTAAAACTTTGAATTTATGTAGTAACTTTGCCTTTACTACATGGGACTACTACATAATAAATGCTGTACAGCTAGCATTTATCTTGTGGGATAAATATGGAACTAAAATATTCTAAAGACCCAAATGATCTGTATTGCTAAAGCACAAATATATTCTATAATTTCTAATAAAAGTATATAATTCTAAAATGAATAAAGCAAAAGTGAAAATGAAACAAGAATCAACAGAGTAGAAGAAAAACACATGTAATATTGGCTAGAAACTTGGCTCAGCAGGTAAGAGCACTGCCTGCTCTTCTAGAGGATCCAGGTTCAATTCTCAGCACCCACATAGCTCACAACTGTCTAGACTCCAGTTCCAGGGGATCTGATGACCTCTTCTGGCCTCCGTGGACAAACTTGGTATATAGACATACACCCTATATATAAATTTTAAAAAATAAAATATTAAAAAGAATATAATAGAACAAAAGATATAACCACCAATTATATTAAATAGTATTTAAACAATATTAGTTATAAAACAAAGATTATTTTCAGATAGTATAAACAAAGATACATTTAAAACATAAAACAAAATGGCTCAAACTAAGAGTAAAAAATAGAAAGAAAGAAAGAAAGAAAGAAAGAAAGAAAGAAAGAAAGGAAGGAAGAAAACACATAAACCCTTACATCCCTTTCACAAGAACAACTTGCTACAGGAACATTACTGTCAGGTAGACAGACTCTAAAAGTTGGCTCATCACCAGAAATAGAGAATTACTTTATAATAAGATTCTCTTCAGAAATATATAATATTTCTGTGTGTTTGTGTGAGTATGCAAGTTTGAATGTGTGGGAGTGCATACGTGTGCTGATGTATATGTGGTGAGGCACAAATCTGATAAACTGTCTTCCTGGCCTGTTCTTCACTTTATCTTTTGAGCCAGGGTCTCTGACTGAACTCAAGTATACTGATTCCAGCTATTCCAGCCAGATGGCTTGTTCTATGCATTCCCTGTCTCTGCCTTTCAAGTACTAGGGTGACAGATAGCCACCATGCCTGCCTGTCTTATGTGAGTTCTTGGTAACTGTGATGGTTTGAATGGTTGGCCCAGGGAGTGGCACTATTAGGAGGTGTGGCCTTGTTGGAGGAAGTAAGTCACTGTAGGGTGGGCTTTGTATCCCTCCTCCTAGTTGCCTGAGAGACAGTCAGTCTTCTCCTGGATGCAGTTGGATTAAGATATAGAACTCTCAGTTCTTCCAGCATTATGCCTGCCTGGATGTTGGCATGCTTCCCACCTTGATGATAATGGACTAAACCCCTGAACCTGTAAGATAGCCCCAATTAAATGTTGTCCTTTATAAGAGTTGCCTTGGTCATGGTGTCTCTTCCCAGCAACAGAAACACTAAGACAGTATGTAAACTTTGCTTCTAATGCTTAGGTGGTAAATGTTTTTATCCACTGGGCCATCTCCCCAGCCCAAAAGTTTCAAAGAAATCCATGACCATAATGAAAGGTTTATAAGCTGCAGTAGCTAATAGAACAAGGGGCAAGGGTGTGTTAGGTAAAGAGGGTTTGAACAATAAGATTAACATAGCTTGATTTAAGTTGCTAAGAACAGTAATCTAACAAACAAAATATGTATGTAAAAAACAAATAATATTAAAGCAACTTTCACAAATTTCAAAAACATTGACAGATACAGCATGCTTTCTGAGCATAATAAACTTAAATTTGAAATTATTACTGGAAACACACACACACACACAATATATGTCTACGAGGAAAAAAAAAGATATTTCTAAATAGTAAAGAAAGTAGGTCAAAAAATAAATCACAATGAAAATTAAAATCCTATAACCGGAATACAAAGAAAAGTAATACATGTTAAAACTTACAGTATTCTGTAAAACAAGAGTTAGAAATATACTTCTCCAACTACACATATATTAGAGAATACAGTGTGGAGTTTGGCTACTCTAAATTATGCTCCCAGTGGGTCGCATCTCCAGCTACCCACCCTGCAGCTTCAGATCCTCAAATGAAAGACACACACACACACATACACATTAGTTTATTTTTGAAATGCCTTGGCTACTTACAGGTTGGGTTACTTAAAGGTTCTAATCCTCCCAAGGCTAGCATACTTTTCCCTCTGGTACTCCTGGCTCAATACCTTCTAAATCTACCTTAAACTTTGCTGCCCTGTTACCTTCTGTGAGGCCCACTGGTCTATGCTGCCCAAGACGCTTCTGGGAAGCCCTTTCGGGGGCCACTGCCCACCACCTCCCCAGTCACAGTGATTCTCCTCTCTCCCTGTGTCCTTGTCTGTGCAAATCTAAGGGTCCTGCCCCAACTCCCTTTGCCCAACCATTGGCCACTGGCATCTTAATTGATCAATCAAAAACCAATTGGGGACAAGGTTCTTCAGTGTTTGGACACGCAAATTCACAATTAAATAAAAACATTAGTACCAATCCCCAACAAGAAAGAGGGGCTAGACAGTCCCTAAGGGCTTCCATGACTTTCAGCTGGGTAAGCCCTTGTGGTGTTTGAATAATAATGATCCTCATAGGCCCATATATTTGAATGCTTAGACATCAGGGAATCACACTACTTGAGAAGGATTAGGAGGTGTGGCCTTGTTGGAGTAGGCATGGCTTTTTGTGGGGTAGTGTGTCACTTAAGATACACTTAAGGTATCTTTTGAGGTATCTTAAAAACCTAATGGAGGCCCAGTGGCTCTCTCTGTTCTGAGGATCAGGATGTAGAACTCTCAACCCCACCAGCACCAAGGCTGTCTGCATGCAGTATGCTTCCCAAAATGATAACAGACTAAACTTCTGAAAATGTAAGCAAACCCTGATTAAATGCTTTCTCTTATAAAAGTTGCTTTCATCATGGTGTTTCTTCACAGCAACAGAACACTAAGATAGCTAGCTCTTTTTTTTTTTTTTTCCTTCTTCTTCTTCTTCTCTTTGGTCTTTTTCTTTCAGATGCTTGCCAAAGTCCACTCAGGCTTCTAAATTCCCTAACACTCTGTACTCCACTCACCCATAAGATACTAACTGCAGACCCTCAGGCTGCCTTATCGTCTTCACACTAAGCCTCCCTTTGATTCAGCTGACATAGACAGCTTTCTCTGGGCTTTCCTGTTACATTCATTTGAAAAACAACAAAAGAAAGGCCAGAAATTAGCAAGCTAAATAAATATCCATCTCAAGAACCTAGAAAATGTAAAAACAGAGGCAAATATAAAAAGGAGAAAATTATAAAGATGTGAATAAACTTAAGGAAAGAAAAAAAATACAAATATACCACGAATTAAGAAAGCCAAAATTATTTTTGGAAAGAGTAATAAAATTGATAAACCTCACAAAAGTAGTTTTAAAAATAAATACAAATAACCAACATCATAATGAAGGGAGCATCACTACAATCTTAAAGAATTAAAATGATAATAAGAAATTATGAAAAAAACCTGGGCATGATGGTTCACCCCTTTAATCCCAGCACTGGAGAGGCAGAGGCAGGAGCAGAGACGGACAGATCTCTAAGTTCAAGTCCAACCAGGTCTACAGAGTGAGTTCCAAGACAGCCAGGGCTACACAGAGAAACCCTGTCTTCAAAACAAAACCTAAAACAAAACAACAACAAAAAGGAAATTATGAATAAATTTATGCCAATAAATTAGAAGAGTTAGCTGAAATGGTTAAATTTCCATAAAACTATAATTTATCAAACTGATAAAATCAAAACATAAATGATCACTTAAGTATTAATATTTTTTGGATGGGGTCTCAGCCAGCCCAGAATAGCCTCAAATTTGCTATATAGCTGAGGCTGGACTTGAGCTTCTGGATCCTCCTGCATGCAGAGATTACAAGCACTGGACACTACACCCAACTATGATGAAATAAAATGAATGTGTATTTTTTTTGAAACTCTTCTGCCTCTTCCTTTCCCATGTTAAACAACAGGCAACCAAACTACAGACCAAAACCAGCAGGAATTGTCACTGGTCAGTTTTACCAAATATTGTAAGAAACTACACAAATCCCTCATGGGAGTGCTCAAAGGCGAGTACCTTCATATCAAAACTCAACAAGGAAAGAAATATCCAGAGCAAACAAGGTACAGAATGTCTCAGAAAAATGTGGCAATTTAAATCTGGCAGAACATAATACAGCAACAATTAGTACTGAACAGACCCACTTCAAAACATGGATTAGAAGGTACTGTTACAGGCAAAAGAAGTAATTGCAAGCCAGTCACAAAGACACAGTCTGCTTAGTTCAGTCTCTATAGTGTGTCTTGAAGCAGGCTGAATTAAATGCAGTCTGAAGGACTTATTTGGAGGCAAAGTTACACAGAGAAGACAGTAAGTACCTGCCATGACCGTCAGGATGGAGATGCCTCTAGTGGAAGGACAGTGGTGGTAACTGAGACGAGGCCACAGGGCCTTCTAGAATGCTATCTACGTGTAATTGCTTAGGAGTATATTCATGCTCTAAGTATTCTACAGTACATATACTAGTGTTCAGAGATTTACACTGGTGGAAGCGATAGCCAACCTAAAGACTGACATGGTTGAAGCCCTGTGCAGGAATGGGATGCAGTGAGCTCTGAGTTAGTGGCCTATGAATCTTTCCTCTTTCAATGGGTGGAAGAAATAATGGAAACACCACTTCCTTGGGACGAATTCTGACATACCAACATAAACGCATGTGGTAGGAATAAGCTCTGTGAGAGGGCACACACGAGTGTGGAGTGACTGACAGTCTGCTCCAGAGGAGAGGAAGACTGTGGTGAGTCCTAGGGGAAGTTAATTTTATCAGCTTTGAGGAAAAATGTTGTATGGTGCCACAGCATAAATTATACTAAGAATTTTTTTTCTTTTAAAGAAACTCTTGGCCGGGCGGTGGTGGCTCATGCCTTTAATCCCAGCACTTGGGAGGTAGAGACAGGCGGATTTCTGAGTTCGAGGCCAGCCTGGTCTACAAAGTGAGTTCCAGGACAGCCAGGACTACACAGAGAAACCCTGTCTCGAAAAACCAAAAAAAAAAAAAAAAAAAAAAGAAAAAAAAAAAAGAAAAAGAAAAAAGAAAAGAAAGAAAGAAAAAGAAACTCATCCTGTAAAACTATAACAGCAAATAAATCTCACCTGAAAAAAGTGTCATCTAAGGAATCAAGTATGACTGTGTAGGGTACAGTATGGAAGGTGCAGAATCCTAAGACACTGGAAAGGGAGCAGGGAGGGAGGGAAGTCGAGGGAACCCAAAAGAGCGGTGTGAAACAAGGAGAGGCATGCAAGGAAGAGCCAGAATGAGCGGAGGCTGGTGAAAAAGTTAAGAACAATAAAAGGATATAAAAATACATGTATGGCAAGAACAAGAGAAAGGCTCAGGCCCACTGTGGGGCAGATGGCGTAACGCTAACAGATGATACGGAGAGCAGAACCGCAGAGCTCCTGTTTTGCTTTTGATTCTGTATTAAGGAAAATTTCAAAATTGAAAGGGGGTAAGAAACACACCCAAAGGAAATCTGTGTCACTGCAGAGATCTGGATAGGCTTCACAAAGGAGTAGCTTGGTGTCCTTGAAAAACAGTTTTAGGGAAGTAGGACATACTAAATCAAAGCTCTCTTGTCTGCACTTCAGCAGCAGCAGGACACATATCTTTTCCATATTTAACCGCACTGTACAGAACTTGCTTGGACACTGGGTGCAAGCATTGGGCCACAGGCCATAGCTGCATCTGTCCTTCCTAGAGAAGACAGCGTGACGCCTTACATGATGCCTTAGATGCGATCCACCCCTAATTGGCACATGCCAATTAGGACAGAGGTCAAAGATCCAGAGGCCAGATTAAGCTCATAAATATTTTAAAGCAAAAATCAAGTTAGTCTTCTGAACTCACAATAACCTAGTTTAACTTCCTTTCTGTCACCTCCAATTAAGAAGCTGCTTCTTGCCTGCCTGCCCTGATTTACTACCTCCCCTGCCCTCCCTGCTGATTTCCTCCCTCTGAAATGTTGTCTACTTTTCTTGCTTTCATACTGTTTGTCACATTATATCTTTTCTATTGCTTTTTTTCCTTTCTACAATAAAAAATAAAATAAAAATAAAAATAAAAATAAAAATAAAAAAGCAGATCTGGTGTTCCCTCTGTCTCCTAGTAAGACCATGGAAGTCACATTCCATGTCCCTGTCTGGCTTGACTCTTGTGCATCTGTGCTGCTGACAGAACTGAGTAGACTTCGTACAGGCTCTATCCTTCCAAATGAGCTTTGAAACCTACTGCACCAGAATCTCTAAGTGAGCCTCTGATATGTCAGCTCTCGACAAGTTCTGTGACAGCTGTCTGTGAAGAAGTGGGGCTGAGGACATTTCTATGAAGACCAGGCTGCTTTTTCAATAACTTAAACAGTTACAATTTCGAGCACCTTCATTTTCTTATAAAAACTGGTCATAAAACTCTTTCTTAGTGCTAGATGTCCTTGCTTTACAGAAGAAAGGAAGCCTATTCTACTTCAGTTTCAAAACCTTAGTGACTGGCTGGCTTGTCCCGTTGTCCAAGGACAGCAGAGTTCTGAGACTCACGCACTGAGGAGAAAAGAAACATGTATCCCTGGAGAATACCCAGAGCTACTGCTAGACAGTGTTCAGTAGAAAATAGACCAGAACCTCAATGTGAGGAAGCCATCCAAGGCTGGGGCCAACCATCCCAGCCACACTAGGAACCTTTCACCCACACAGCACTGAAGGGCACTCAGAAAGGCTGAGTCCCGAGAGGAGGAGGAATGGAGAAGACGGAGCACTACTCTAGCTAGCCTCCAATTAGTGGATCACTAAACTAAGACTGGTTCTAAGTAACTTAATGGCAGTCCAGAACCAAGTTACAGAAATAATATACTATCCTAGAAACACAGAGCAGTTAACAAGACCAATCATCATCAGACAGATGTAGAAACAGAACAGCAACCATAGTGGGGAGAATAATTGTAGATCCAAATTAGACCTGATTGACATGGCTGCTAATGCAGTAGAAAGGGATAGTACACTATTACAACTGCATCTCACATGTTTGAAAAATTAGGAATCAGTAAGGATGGTACTTAAAAAAACCCAAGTGAAAATATCCATGTGTGTGAGATGAGAATATATTAGCGGACTAATGACAGATTAGACACTATGCCAGAGACTATAAACAAAATGAAAGAGAAGCACATTTTTAAGAGTGCCACTCAGCTGTGTGGTAACATTCAAGCAAGTGCACATGTACTGGAGTTCTTGGAGAAGGAGGGAAAGAGACAGGAAAGCATGTTAACAAGAAAATAATGGCAGGGAACAAAATCCCCAAATCAATGCAACACGAGGTCAAAGCTCAATAAACTGAAAGCATAGGACAGTGAAGAAAACGCACCATGTCCTCTGTATGTTTCCAAAGGTGTGACACAAGGAAAGCAGTCAGCAGTGAGAGGAAAAGCAAAGAGAGGGTGCGGAGTTCTCACAGGAGCCCACGTGAGAGGACAGTCAATGTCTTCCAAGTGCAAAAAGAAACAAGGCTGCAGAAGTCTACACATGGTGAGTTTTCTATCAAAAAAAAAAAAAAAGTAAAAGAATTCATCCAATTAGAACTGCACTCCAAGCATGTTAAAATCTTTAAAGGAAAGATGGAACACAAAAAGATGGATCCACACAAAGGCATTTACTAGAATCACATCAGAAATGGAACTACATGGGCACTTCCCAGGCTTTCACCACCACCATGTCACTTTAAGTGGCAACAAAGTATTGCAGGAGCACAGTGAGGTAAGAGTGAACTGAAGTACAAGAGAGCAGCAGTGTAAAGAGGCAGATGCACAAGCCCAAGGTTCTTTGTTTTGTTGTTTGTTTCTTTTTTGAGACAGGGTTTCTCTATGCAGCCTTGGCTGTCCTGGAACTCACTCTGTAGACCAGGCATAGATCCACCTGTCTCTGCCTCCTGCATGCTGGGATTAAAGGCAAATGCACCAGGCCTGGATTGCCTACGTTTCTTAAACACTGCAAAGGCATGTAATACCACTTGAAAAAAAATAGCAATACATGAATACAATAAGCTCTAGTTCAACTACTAAAACAGCAGTTATAGCTAGCAACACAGGAAGAAGACCGTGCAACTGAAGAAGAACCACCTCAACTGAAGTGGAAATAGCTGTGAGGTAGGAGGATCAGGAATTAGAGACCATCCCCAGCAACACAGCCAGACCCTGTCTCAAAACAAAAACAAACAAAAAAAGCAAATTATTAACTATTCTTTGGGGAAATGAATAATGTTACAAGACAGATTACAAACATTCTAAGGTAGCTAAAATTAAAAATACCAACCTGATAAATTGTCTACAAGGACATGAAAACTAGGTGAGAATAAAATAGAACAATTGTTTTGAGAAATAGGCAGTTTCTTTAAAAGTTAAGTAATAACTGTGCCATTATTCTGTTCCTAGGTTATTTACCCAAGTAAAGTAAATTCTTTGTTTATACCAAAATGTTTACAGCAGCTTTATTTATAACGGACAAAATAATAAACAAACCAAATGGCCACTAACAGGTGAACAGATAAACTATGTTATAGTCATATAACAATGAACAATGCTATTCAATAATTTTTAAAAAAATATGGATATATAGAACAAGAGGGATCAACTTCAGAATATTCACAGAGTACAAGAAACTGGATTTTATGCTATATGATTATGTTATCATATACTCTATAGGTTATATAAAATTCTAAGAAATATATCCTCTAATGGATCACAGCAGAATCCCAGTTAGTGGAAGAGAATGTGGCAGAGAGAAACCAAGAGGGTGCGGGGCTTCAGAGTGCAGAGAGAAGCCATTTGGAGTTATCAAGTATGCATGTCCTTGATTATGGGGATAGCTTTATCATTAACAGACACAGGAAAAACATAGATTAAAGATTAGATACTTTAAATATGTATACCCTATGGTGTAGCAGTTAATACCACAAGAAAATTATTTAAGAAAGAGGAGGTGAAATATAAAAATAATTATTTATGTACAGTTATACCTAAGTCAGGCAAAGATTTCATTCAGATGAAGTAGGGGATGGGAAGTGGGATGTAGGAAGGGCGCACACTGAGCTTTACTAGAACTAACAGCTTCCTTGAACAAAGAAAAGGAACTGTGACAAATATGAGGATCTGACATAGATGAGTGGTAAATGCATGGTGTTTATTATATTATCTTACAGTATGAAATGTTTCTATGTGTTTAAAGTATGTGTATGCATAATTTTTCTAAACGTGCTCCATGTTGGAGTTGCTATCAAGCAGCTTCCTATTCTATTACACTTGGGGTAAACATTGTCTAGTAGAGTTACAAAGACAGCAGGTAATAATCAGGCCCCACTAGGCCCCTAGAGTAACTGATGTGGGGAAGGGGTATGGTGTGTACCTGAACTGATGTTGTACAATGTCTCCCAATTAAAATATTCTATCCTGGGAAGAGGCTTGTTAACAGGAAGTTAACAGAATTAAAAGGCTCAGGAAGTAAACAACAACTCTGAGGAAGCTCTTGAAACTGAGAAGAGTTACAAGGCCCTTCCTGCTAGGTCTACTGCTGGGTAGAAGGGCCTCTCTGACTTGTCAAGATGCCTTAAAGTCAGGAATGTAGCTTCTGTAGGCTGTGGCCCAAGTTGAGGTGGACTTTTTTAGGGATGCAGCTGCCTATAACTCATCCATACTCCTGTAAGTAACCTTAATAAGCTCATTGGTCCACTAAGTTAGACATTAGTGGAACCATTTCTTTGGTCTATTGTTCTCTGTATCAGTTAGAAGACATCTGGTCATTTCTTACCAGTAGAAGCCACACACAAACTTGTCTAACAAATAGTACCTCAACGTTTACACTAGCCGACTGCTTCATCTGCTTGTTCTTCCTATCCGTGCCCCTTCTAGACTTTCAGGTTCTCTCAGGTCACTATATGCTCAGAACCTTCTAGAGCTTTGCTCCCAACTCTGAGTTCCTGTCTCCTGCAGGGCCTCCCATGGTCTGACCCAGCTGGAGCCTGACTTCATCTCCTGCATCCTCCTTACTCACATGAGCCACACAACTTCCTCAGCACCTGGTGGACATGCCAAACATCCTCCCACCACAGTCTTCACACCAGACTTTTCCACATGCATGGATAATTTTATTTTGTTCCCATGAAATAAATAAATAAATCTTAAAAAAATAAAGTAATTGAAAAAATTATATCCCACAAATATGGGCAATTATATATCATTAAAAATATACATTTTGGGCTGGAGATATAGCTCTGTAGTAGAGTATTTGACTGGCATGTACAAGGCCCTGGGTTCAGTTTCCTGAACCATAAAAAGAATAAAATTTAAAATTTAAATAAAAATAAAAATCTATTCTTTCCAGCTGTCAGTTTCCCAAAGACAAGATGTGCAAGGATGGGGATTTTCTTTTCTTTTGCTGAAAGTATCTACAGTAACAGTGAAGAAATGGTAGATGGTGAAGTATTTCTGTTTTTCTAACAGTCAGAGCAGAGGGTAGTAATGCCAAACCCTGGAACTATAGAAAGGGCTCAAATTCATGAACTCCTGGTTCAGTGCTAGCATGACATAAAGCAGTGTGGTGGAGTGTTCCTGTAATCCCAACACTCAGAGGTAGAAGCAGGAGGATCAGGAATTCACAACCATTCCCACCCACATTGAAAGATCTAGGCCAGCCTATGCAGGAGACCCTGTCTTATAAAAATAAAAGTCTTCAGAAATAGCCACATGTTAGAGCAGTGGGAGCCATAATAAGGGAAGTGAGCTTTAAAAGGGTAAGTTCATCAAATCAGTATTTAACAAGCTTTGCAGTGTACAAATATAGACTGTAAACTATGTACAGACTTTCACATCAAAACACACCCCACCCGTTCAGATTATTAATAACTACATATAATAACTAGTTATCTCTTATTTCACTTTGTTCAGATATATCTCCAAATTCCTGTGTAAAGCTTAAGATATAGTCAAATATATACTTCTCTATATGGATGATAATTGTAAAAAGCAATTATTCTAAGTTAATTGAGAATTCTGAAAAATGGCTAATTATGTATTTGGTGATTAAAAGATGAGTGGCTATGCATATATTTGCCTTCATTAAATATTGATTTAGGATTTCTAATGTGTTTTTATAACATGCAATTTTGAGAGCAAATTGTGTACAGCAGAAAACATTTGGTATCATAATAATTAATCAGATTTCTTTACAAACACAAGCACAAGTCCACCGGTAAACACTTAAATACCACAGCAAACATACTCTACACATGATTTACTGTTAAGAGCTCTAGAGTTATAACTATTTAATTAAAATAAATCTGTACTACGCTTTATTTTTATTTAAGATATAGTCAATGTTTACCTCATACTCTAAGGTTATTGATAGTAGTAGGACTTTATATTTGTTTTAGTATCAACCAGTACTAAACATAATATTTTTAAAACTAATAACCAAGTATTAAAAAAATTGAAAAAGCCGGGCAGTGGTGGCGCACGCCTTTAATCCCAGCATTTGGGAGGCAGAGGCAGGCAGATTTCTGAGTTCGAGGCCAGCCTGGTCTACAGAGTGAGTTCCAGGACAGCAAGGGCTACACGGAGAAACCCTGTCTCAAAAAACAAAACAAAAAGAATTAAAAAAAAAAAAAAAAAAAAAAAAAAAACCTCACAACTGAGGGCACAGAGCAGTAGAGCAGCCCTTGCCTAGCTTGCATGGGGCTCTAGGTTCAATTTTCAGCATGGGGGAGAGGGGTTGGAGGACAGGCAAAGAAACTGAAAATCAAAGGAGAAAAAAACTAATTAATTTACTCAAGTACTTAATAAGCATTTACTATTATGTGTTAAGGGCCTATCCAATGCCTACCCACTTGAGTTAACACTAAGAGATTATAAAGAAAATCTGAATCAACATGGGAACTGGCCCTCACTATGGCAGTGATTCCCAACCTTCCTAATGCTGGGACCCTTTAACACACTTCCTCATGTTGTGGTGACCCCCATCATAAAATTATTTTTGATGTTACTTCATAACTGTAATTTTGTTAGTTATAAATCTTAATGTAAATATCTGACACACAGATGGGCTTAGGCGACCTGTGAAGAGTCTAAGCCACCAGAGCACTAAGACCTAAACTCCTACACTGTCACTCACTGCTTCAAACACCAACTTCAGTACCACTTAGTTTTCTCATTGTACATTAAGATTTAGGAGAGGGCGAGAGAGGAGATATGATTTTCAAAATATTTATTTTAGGTCTGGAGAGAAGGCTCAGTTTGCAACATGCAAAGGGCATCAGATCCTATTACAGATGGTTGTGAGCCACCATCCCATGTGGCTGGGAATTGAACTCAGGACCTCTGGAAGCACAGTCAGTGCTCTTAACCACTAAGCCACAACTGCCCCCCCCCACCCCATTTTATTGTTTTTTATCTTATTGGAATTTTTTGTTTGTTTTGCTTATTATTTTTGAGAGAGAGAAAATTTGAAGTGTAGTGGGTAGAGAGCTAAGAATGATCTGGGCAGAGCTAAGGGAAGGAAAATAATATGGTGTATCAAAATATAGTGGATGAAAAGTTTTCAATGAAAAACTTTTACAAAAGAAGCTGTTTTGTTTTATATAGTGCTTAAATTATTTTTACACTTTTATTGTGTGTGTGTGTGTGTGTGTTCTCTGCCTCCAGAGAACTGAGAAATCCAGCTAAACAAGCTTATTTTTAAGCAACTCTTCTGAAAATGCAGTGATATCATGAGAGAAGCAAACTGAACCTCAAAAAATTGAACTGTAAAAAGAAAATCCAAATTGCAAAAATTAGAAACAGTAACAATGTAAAGTAATTGGCTATAAACTCTATTTATGAAAATTAACAATATATCTACATCCAACACACACTCATGCTGTAAGGCACCTAAGAACAGACTCATCAGCACCCTGTGTAGCAGTGTTCACCTGTAATACTGCCTAGCTCAAGAAACAGAGACAGGATGGTGAAGAGTTTGGGGCTACCTTCAACTCTATAATTTGTTTAAGCCCAACCTGAGCTACGTAACATTCTACCTCAAAAACAAAATTAATGACATAATTTAAAACAAAAATCTTATTTATTATTATCTTTGTATAGAGAAAATTCCTTGTATAAGATACCAAAAGCATAAAGAAATTAAGGTTGGAAAATTAGTTACATGTAACTTAAGAAATTCTTTGTCTTCAAAGACAACATCAAAGTGAAAAGGTGGGTCTTACAGAAATCTAATTCTGATAAATCTGAAAAACTTACAACTTCTTCATGAACTTGTTTCTCCAAAAATTGTTTTTATCACAAACTAGCATGAACAAGCCTGTACACTAAGTTCTGAGCAGAAATGAAGTGAGCAAACACGTGTATCAAACAACAGGTTTTTCTCATTACTTTAATGGTGCACATAAATCTTTTATGCCAGATGGAGGCCAGTAGTGTCAACATGATTTTAAAAATTAGTACATCAAATTCTCTGACACAGTCAATAACTCAATCTAATCATGTTTTTGTTAGTGAAACATTAAACAGTCAAGATGGTAAGAAACCCAAGTCATAATAATCTCATTAACATTAATCTGCTCTTGGGGCACCAGGCAATATGAGATAACATCAAGAGCCGAGATGCCACCCTCTACCTTAGGCTTCATCTAGTTACCTTCTAGTAAATACATAGTGATAACTCAGATTTCCATCTAAATTTCAAACTATCTGCTTTTTTCCATCTTCTTATCTTGAAGCTGCTGATAATCTACTCCTTGCACTTCTGGAACCTTTTCTAGGGATGTCTTGCATTCATTTCATCCAATCCCAATTTTCACTATATGGCAGCTATACTAATTTAAATGTATGTTATATGCATGTATGTGCTTGTATGTGTGAGGTGAAGAACAACCACTGGTGTTAGTTCCATCTTTCACTTTATTTTACAAGGTCTCTCTTGTTCACTGCTACACCAAGCGCTAGACTAGCTAGCCCAGAATCTTTTGGAGGACTTGCCCATCTCTGCTTCCCATTTTGCTGTAGGAATGTTGAAATCAAGACATGTACTATGGTGTCCAGATTTGTATATGAAATCACAAGCCTGAGAACTCTTTATCCTCTGAGCCATGCAATCTAGGAGTTCCAACATTCAGTGGGACAGGGATTGGCAAACCATTTTGCAGGGCTGGGTAGTACAGAACTTGGACCCTGCAAGACATGTGGTCTCTGTTGTACCATTCAACTCAGCATTTGTAACGTGAAAACAGTGAATGAATGAGTGAGTGAATGAATGAACATGCAGCTGTCGGGTCAGGTAAAATTTGAGTCACAGTGTACATACACATCTGTCCATGTTAGTATGTGTGACTGCACATGTGGAGCCTGTTGGCTATCTTCCTCTATTGTTCTCTAGCTTACTTTTTGAAACATGGTCTCTCACAGAATGTGGAGCTCACTAGCTGTCTCACCTGTCTGAACAGCAGGTTCCAGGCATCTGCCTGCCTTCACTGGGGTCACCGATGCGTATTATTTTACCTGACATTTTACATGTGCTAAATATCTGAATTAGCCAGCCTGTGCCCAGTGTGATCTTGTCTCAAAATACAAATAAATAGGTGCTGGAAAGGTGCCTCAGTGGTTAAGAGCACTGTTGCTCTTAATCCACTTAAAGGTCCCAGGTTCAATTCCTAGCACCTACATGGCAGCTCACCAGGGTCTGTAACTCCAGCACCCTCACACAGACATATGTGCAGGTAAAACACCAATGCACATAAAAATAAAACAAATACAAATAAAAATTCACAGACCTAATGAACATTAGTTTTAAGATGGAGACAACACATAATACAAACACACTTTATTAAAATTTCAGAGCATTTGTGATAAACAGAGCACAAAAGGTCCTGGGGTAGAGGCTGGGGATGGGTGGTAGGGGGGAGTCCTATGCAAAGACTGGGAAATCAGGTGATTCTACTTTTGAAAGAGTTGGAAAACATTCGCTCTTAAAGAAAATTCCAAAGAGAATTCTACACCTGATAAAACTACAGTGGAGCTTTAGGCACACGTTACCTAACCTTTTCTTCTGGATGCTAACCAACAAAACAATACCGGAACTAAGAACTGAGGAAGACCAGCTATCCACAAAACAGTTCCTACACAGGAGCACCCCAGGGAAACCCCAGTGCAGCAGCTACGCATCAGCAGAGTCCTAGTGATCCTGGGGCATGACGGCCTAGTGATGAAATTTCTTAAATAGCAAATGGGACAGATACACACACACACACACACACACACACACACACACACACACAAAACAGTATTATTAACAGCAATGTGATAAGACACATGGAACATTTTAACAAAACTCAAGAATATACAGACAGAAAGCCAGGTAATTAAAAACAAAGTTGTTATTAACTTTAAAAAAAAAAAAAAAAGCAAAGGCTGGATTTCACTATTTGACTTACAGAAAATAATGTCCTTATAATGAAATTATTGAGATACTAAGTACTAACTGAACCTAGGACTGTATATATGCAATTATAAAAGAGAAGGAGAACAAAATGAAAAGCTGTGGCTCCATCTACACGGCAGGGGTGAAACAACAGCACCCGAGCCACCAGTGACGGGGCTGTTCCGTAATCACTAGGTAACACGGACATGGGCTGAGAGCCTCACAATGGACTCTTCCTAATAGGTCTTGAAGATAGAGAATCTTGGGGTTCTGTCTCTGTGTTGTACTTTAAAAACAAATAGTGAATATATATATATATATATTTATATTTTCAAGACTTGCCCTTATTTACTTATTTAGTGTGGGTGTACCTGAGGCCACGGCACACACGTGGGGGTCAAAGGAGTCAGTTATCTCCTTCTTCCATGTTGACCCTGGGCTGCAACTTGGGCTCTTAGGCTTGGTGGCAAGGGCCCTTACTGGTAAACTATCTCACTGGCCCTGAAAATACTATTTTTAAAAGCTAGTTTAAAATAATTAGAGCTTTTAAAAATAACTATCAAATATGGGTAATACATTTCACATAGAATTCTGTATCTCTCAAATTATAGATGTTGGTGTCTTACAAATACATCAGTATAGCATACATGAAGAATACACACAGCATATGTGAAAAACTTTTACCCTTCAAAGCAATTTTTTAAAAATTTTAAAACTACAAGTAGCATTATTTGTCAGTCATCAAATTAATACAAGAAAATGCATTGACTGTGAAAATGTAAGTTGATCTATTATTCCTGAAGGAAACTACTCAGGAGAAATGTGACTCAGCAGTTCCTGGTAAACAGTAACAGACACAACAGAGGATCAGCAAGGAAGGAGTCAGCTGAGCCCCATACCCCACAACCAAAATCCCTGCCACTGCCTCAGGCAGCTGCAAAAGGCACACAACAGGAATGAACTTTGTTAAACTTGGGTCTCATCTCACACACTTTAGAATGAACATTTTAGATACAGGCTTATCATCCTGGTTTACTTTAGCAAAATGTTCTCAAGACTGTCTCTTTCCTATTGCTTCACCACACACAACAGCCTTACCTGAACGGTGCGCCCGGCATTGATGTGTTCCTCATGCAGCTTGTCCCAAACTCCGCACCGCTGATACTATTTAAAAAGAGAGACAGACAGTAAGAGAGTGAAAAAACTGGGGAAAGCGCTGACCTTTACATCACAAGACCATGGTCAGTTCCCACAGAAGCCTTTACTCAGATTCTAACACACCAGGGAGGAAAAACAGTGATTTCTGTAATGACAGCTTACTTTCTAAAGGCATTCACTATTACATTCCAAATATTTAGAAATGATAATAAAAATAACAAAATATCAGACCTAATTACTTTTTTGGCCAAAATAATGTTTTTGTCTTCCTACAAACTCTCTGGGGATGGACAATATAGAGAATGACGATATAAAAGAAGCTGTTAGTTGAACAGCACTCCTTACACATCTTTATCACATATGTAGAATTCTAAGTATGTTAAGAGCTAAGGTCAGAATTTTAAAAAATCAATAAATCCCAAAAGTAGGCAGAAAGGAAAAAAGATGCTTGAGTGACAGAAGTCTCAAGTAAACAACAGGAACCAGAGAACAATGGAACATGCAGGTCTCAGAGAAGAGACACGGCTCCACAACTTCCACCCAGGGAAGTGAAGGAGGAATGTGTGCTCGCATCCATAGCAGCTGCCACTAGTGCACAGACACTATGAGAAATGCTGACGGCACCTGGCCGACCTTCGATTCTCCACGAAGGAATGAAGAGTGTGGAAAATGGTAAATACTCAGATAACACCAACTTTTTACTTGTAACCCCTCAGGCTGGCAGGATGGTGCAGCAGGTGGGTGCCAGACCTAACTACTGGAATTCCATCTCCATGACGAACTCCCAACTCCTGTAAGTTGTCCTCTGATCTCTATATGCCAACATGATACATGTGCCTGCACACACATGTACACATACACACACACACTTGACAAGTGTGTATGTTCTGAACCATGAGGCAGCTGCTAAAATGTAATCCACACAGATCACATCCTACTTTGTGGTGAAGTACCCTCTCTGAGACTAGAAAGAAGGTAAAAATATGGTCTTACCAGTCCCAGCTAGTGTCACACTGGAAACTCTAGTCAGCATTGTAGGGTATAACAAAGATGGAGGAAGGGAAGGAGGGAAGGAGGGGAGAGACTGGCATCCAAGAGGTTCTGTGTTCTATCATTAGCAAATCCCACTCCTCCTCTAAAAAAAAAAAAAATGGAAAGAAAGGAAGGAAGAAAGGGAGGGAGGGAGGAAACCAAGAAAGAGTAAACCTACTCACTTCAAATGAGCTCAAATCAACAGGCACAAGACATCTGAGTAAACCAAGAAGTCTTGCAAATATGTCTGTGTATTTATGAAGAACTGGAGAAATTCCTAATATTTGCAAATGTTGACCTAATTTTCACAAAGAATATATATCTATTTTAAAAACCTGGGCTATAGATATTAATGTAAAGCTTGGGGGAAGTGTTTACTAAATTAGTAGAGAGATGGTGTGAGAGACCTTGGGGAACTGGAGACCCTGTCCCTTTTCTGTCCAGCATTCTCACGTATAACTTCAAAACAAAGAACACATAACTATCAAATTCACAGGTGAGGTAAAGAAGGAAGAGTTAGCACAGATGAGAGATCACTGCTGCACTTGGTGAGAATTCCGACGATGTACCTATGAGGCTCTGCCCTGGAGCCCAGAAGAGCAATTATAACAGCACTATCGGCTCAATCGCTGCCAACACACAGCAGTTACGGAAGGAGCAGTAAGAAGTGGCATTCTGAGATGACTGATGGATGCAGTGCTCGGCTCTGCACTCCTTCACTCGATGCCCTTCCTAAAAGTGCACTCTCAAGTACATGTAGATTAGACACATGGACTAACACAGCAACCTCCAAGTATGCAGCTGACCAGCTCTAAGTGTCTGCCTTCAATATAAAACAGAGTACAGTGTGAGAGTGCAGGCCTGTAACCCTAGCACTGGGGAGCTAAGAAAGGGAGGTCCAGGGGTCAAGGCCAGCTGGGGCTTACAGAGTGAGCCTTGTCTCAAAAAGCAAAATTTGGGCTGGTGAAATGGTTCAGCAGGTACTTGCCCCCAAGCCCAAGAACTGAGTTTAATCCCCAGGAGCCACACCACAGAAGGAAGAGAAAGGACTCCAAAGGTTGTTCTCAGATCTCCACATCCACACTGTGGCATGTATGTCCACATACATACACATAAGTAATAAATAAACATAAAAACTAGAAGACAAAGCATCAATAATACTTGACCTATACAGCTATTGTAAGATGAAGTGTTGTAACATCTGGAAACCTGTAACATGATTCATGTTGCTCTTGCTTACTATTCAAATTTATATGAAATTGGGATATATTATGAAAAGCTATTATCCCAAATAATTGATGGGTGTGGGGGGAAGTAGGGTGAGTTAATAATATACATGAAAAACACTAGAAGAAGCAACTTTTAAATTTGTAGTTAAGTTTGGGCCACTGACAGTAGCTCTAAACTGCCGGCTTTTACAGGAGATGGTCTTTGTCTATCTGCACAGCAGGACAGGCAGGTAAATTAAAGCAAAACCACCACATTATGCTTTGAGTTGCAAAATACAGAAACACAAGCTTTAAAATGGCTTCAACAACACAGAAAGCAGCCAAGAGTGTGGGGGTCATCCCAGGGGTGTGGCGGTCACCCTAGGGTGGTTCAAAACAGATGTTAAAAGGTTATCACATGCCTGGGTGCTGCTTTCTTCTTTACCACTTTCAATAAGGCCCTCCATTGTGTCCTAATCCAGCAGGGTTGGCTATATTTCCAGACACAACAGGAAGACACAGCCAGACCACTGGAAGAAATGGGAATGTTTTATTTTATGTATATCTTTTTCTTTAAGTAGGAAAATATCCCTGAAAGTTTCCAAATTTCTACCAGGCTTTTGATCAAGGCTCACTAGCCAGAACTGCGAGATATGCCTGTAGCTCCTTGATAATCAAACATGGATAAGAACTAAATGATCACATTCACCAAGTCCAGTATCATTTACCATCATCTGAGTTTGGTAAAGGAGACAGAGACAGGATGGGGAGGGGCTTTGTTGTAATTACAAATTAACAAACAAGTATGAACACATACCTAAGTAGCATGTCAGCCTGCTTCCTTCATTTGGTATTGCTGGGTCCAGGCGCACACTGACTGTCTAGTCCACATCTGCCATTCCACACACAGTCACACGCTGCCTCCAACATTCTTGGATTATTTCCTATCTTGTGTCTTTAACTGAACTGCAAACTTCTTGAGAACTGGAAATCTATTTTTACATATTACTCAATGCAAACAATCTGAGAAACAGCAAACACCAAGCTAATATCTATTTCCTGTAATAAATAATCTTGTTTCTCATTAAACCTGGCAGATTGAATACAAACATTCATCTCTGCTCAAAATCTCAGGAAAATATAATAAAGAACATTAAGAAGTGAATATTCACAAGAGCAGCGAGAACACAGCAGAAGACACCAAAAGATAAGAACTTTTAAGCCAACTGCAGAAGCTGGGAAGAATATAGACACATTGCAGTGGATTCAGCAGACCAATTTCGAGGCTGCAGAGGTGGCTGGGAGGGGAATGACACTTGTACTCCAGGAAGGCTGGACATCCAGAGCGACTAGTATAGGTGACTAGCTACAGAGTGTGGTGGGGAGAAAGCAGATTGGTGGAAGCTTCACATAGTTACCACATTACATCCCCACATGCTCAAGCAACTGCCCTGCCCCATGAACGTGGACAGTAGCCCTCTCTTCAGGGCCAACTAGAGAAGCTGGGGATCCTGGACTCCAAACCTATTAAGGACAAAAATGAGATGGGATACCCCAAGCAGCCTGGACCAGAAATCCCTCAGTGCTCTCTGTTGTCTTCCTATTCACTTTCCTTCTCTTAGGTCAGATGGATGGTCATACAATATACAGTACACTCAGCCTTCTTAGCCCCCTACTTCATCCCTACTATAGCCTCACCTCTGATAAATAACTCCCATAGGTAGACTGGAGTTAAAACATAGATGTTAAATCTATAAACAGGACTGTGTCAAGATAGTGTGTTTAAATATGACGTGATGACATCACAGAGCACCCCACAGGAAGAACTGGAGCCGGGGGGATTTGAACAAAGAACAAAGCTTGGAAGGAGGTAAATGATGGGGTGCATGTCATTAACAGATGTAAGAGAAGAGGTAAATGATGGGGTACATGTCATTAACAGATGTAAGACAGAAAGTAAAATTATTCAGCGCCATACTTCCTCTACCTTCTTTACTGAGGAATTCACCTTCAAAATAAAAAAGCTCTAATAAGATCATTAGGAAGAAAATGAAGCTGGTGTGAAGAGCATGCCTGCAGGTAATGGACAGCTTCCATCACCATGAGATATGAGATGGAGGCAAATCCAAGGCAAACAAACCCCACCTTATCTGATGAGCCATTTAGGGGGTTTCTGCCACTTGCACCTTAGCCATAAACTAACTCATACAAACCCTGTGTACATCCACACAGTACGCTTCTCTTTACAAACCCTGTGTACATCCACACAGTACGCTTCTCTTTAGATCCTAACAATATGAAACAAAGACAACTGTGTCCCAAGTTGGCTATCCTGCAGTTCCTATTTACTGTGCTACACCTATGACACATTAAGGCTTCAAACGTCAGCATCACATGCTAGTAACACTTATCATGTGTCCAGGGTAGCCCTACCGGGCCTATACACATGGCCCAGGTGTCCCCAGCACACTGCTCTCTTTGTTTTCATTGTTGCAGACTCACTCTGCTAAAGGCTTACCTTCAATTTCCCTCCAGTCTGGCTTTCTTCTTTTAAATTCATATTGGATGACTGATGGCCAGAATAATAAATATTTTATCTTTCTGCACCTTTTCTTCAAGAAGAATATGCCTTTTTGAAAGCAAGGCATGTAAGACACCTGGAGCCTGAATTTAGTTCTTAACTCTTCTGAAGAGAGTGAGTGCTGCAGTTTTAAGTGTGCTTCATACCACAGCCTAGCCACCAAAATGCATCGTTCAAGTCTGTGCACAGAAAGAGGAGCTTTCATAAGCAAACTAGAAACCCTGCAGACAGTGAACTGTTCAAGGATATTTAAAGAAAGAGCATAAATCAGTATGAGCCTACTTTCTTGGCTTTACATATTATCATCTATCTGTCCATTATAATTATCTGATAATGTCTAAAGGTTTCATAATAAGTAAAACTGCTAAAAGAAACATCTTCAGTCAGAGCAGGATTGATGGCACTAACTCTAGGTAATTCTCTTACTACACCTGGCACAGCTAATCCAATCACCAAGGCACCCAACCCTATTCCTCTGCTATAGAAGCACATACCCCTTAGCTAGGATTGAAGAGCGATGACAACAGACATTCCCATGCAAAATAAGAAAGATATGTTAAACTTATGTCAAACTTAAAGTAGGACAATAAAGAGGGAATGGCATTAATAGCCCACTGACTTCTTGTTTCTACCTTTCAGATTCAGTTCATCTATCTAATTCTTATCCTTTATAATGGAGGAACATAGAAGCAGTGTTTACTCTGGATTGCTCAACTCCGGTAAAAGGTTTGATAAGCTGTGCTCTCTATCCCATTAAGCAAAGCAGGAGAGCTTTCATTTTCTTCCAGTCCAAAAATAAGCAGTTTACCAGACAATTCCTTCTGCATCATGACAAGCTATAGCCATCACTTATGTTCCATATGTAAAAACGAGAAGAATTAAGAAATAAAAATATATTAATCCTGAATTCTAGAAAAGACTCTCAGAGAAATTTTCATTGTAAACATCTTAGAAATTAACTTTTGTGTTTTTTAAAAGCACTTAAATACTAGAAAAACCAGTAGAAGAAAAACTTTGGTATTTTTAGTGAATACGGCTTATATTGAAAGGCTTAATAATCACATCAACCTCCCTAACCCTAAAATAAAAATAAAAATAAAAATAAAGAAGTAGAGGTACGCACAGCTCAGTGTTGAAAGCAGAAGACAACCCACATTTCCGAGTCAAAGCTCAGTTCTCAGTAAACCTGAGGCTGAGGTAAACATCACAGCCCACATCACACCCTGGCCAGGGCAGGGCCTCTGAGCTGCTCATCTACCTTGGCAGTGCTTCTCAGTTTGGGGCCTTTGTCAAAGAGAAGCAGTGAAGAAAGGGAATTCCCTCACATCACGCAATTGCTTACATCTTTTACCTGTGCACCTGAAGAGGATAGAAGTTCTTGATAGGCACAAGTTCAAAACACTTGCCATGGGGTGAATGAGATTAAGGGAGGACCATTAGCTACAGTACCCCACCTTCACACTACGGGCACCATCAAACGGTTTGAATTTAATTACTATCTAGACCTCCACATGTAAATTAAAAAGGCATAACTCTACTCCCATCTCCCTTCCTCAACATAATAGAAGGAATATATGAGAATTACACTTGTAGAACTTGAAGACCAGTTGAAAAGTAATGCCGCTGTATCAGCAGGGTGGAGGTGTCTCAGAAAAGCCTCAGACTCTCTCTTGAGCTGAAATGCAGACAGCAAGTAAGAATCTATACAGGTACCTGCTTCTGTAGTACAAATGTAACACTCACCTTCTCGATGTTTATCTGGTGTTTTCTTAACCTCTCCAGGTCTGTTGGGATCACTATCTTAGTGAATTTTTGTATGGCTGGTTCAAGCCTGCGTAACTTCACCTTTTCTTCATCCTCAGCCATCCTGAAGCCGGTTGAGGCACTTCCTCTTGCAGCAGCTCTCTTCTCTCCTACAGAAACACCTAAAAGGGAACATTGAAGAACGCTTTTACAACAGATTCCATTCTTTTTACAAGTAAAAAAATACAGGGCTGGAGAGAGAGTGTGATAGTTACGAGCACTGGCTGCTCTTCCAGAGGATCCAGGTTTGGATCCCAGCACCCACATGATGACTTGCAGCCATTAGTAATTCCAGTTCCGGGGGATCTCACACCATTTTCTGGCCCTTTCTGGCATTGCACATATAGTGCATAGACATATATGCAGGCAGACACTCATACACATAAAATAACATTTTAAAACATAAAAGGCAACAAATATGTAATTATACTTTAAACATATATAAACCTCACATTGAACTTGAATAGCTTTGTTTCTCTATGAATTAATAGGTATTAAAATATTCTCTTCATGAAAATAGTATCTAGTCATTCTTGAATACTTTTCAAATAGTGTTCATTTGTATAGCACAGGCAGGATGGGAACTATGTAACTCTAGGCTGGCCTGGAAACCCCAATGCTCCTGCCTCTACCTCCCAAGCTTACTCTAGAATGTTCAGAAAATATGTATAAATGGGGGCCCACAGATGGCTCAGTGCCAAAAGAGCTTACCACCAAGCCTGAAGACATGACTTCAATGTCTAGGACCCACATGGTAGAAGGAAAGAACTCATTCACACACACACACACACACACACACACACACACACACACACACACACACACGAAAACGCACAGAGAAGGTGAGAGAAAATTAATTAAAATTCAATTAAAAGTTTAAAGAAATTTTTTAAAAATTGAACCAAATAAAATACAGCTATCAATGATCTCCTCAACCTGCAGTGTCTACTCTACATTTTGTGGCTGTTTCCTGAGGTCTTCTATAATGTGAAGTATGTGTGTAAACACTGTTAAAAATGAGGATGACTTCCTGATATGTTTGGACACAGAATAGCCTAGCCATCTTTTTAAAAACTGCCAAATAGCAAACCTGCAAGGGAAAAATTCCCTCTTAACATTTCTGCTTGCATCAAGACCCACTTTCATTGTCATCATAATGTAATTGTGCAATTATATACTTCAAGTACATTTCACAATACAGAACTCCTCTGACGGAAGGCCCTTATCTCCTCTTCTTAAACAAGGTGATTAGTACTGTCTACCAAATAACCAGCAATAGAACTTATTTACAAGGCCAGGAGACCACTCAGTGGGTAAAGGCACTTGCTGCCAAGACACACCTGAGTTTGAGTCTCAGGTCCTACATGGGAGAGAACTGACTCCCACAAGTCTTCCTCTGACCTCCACGTGCACACCATAGCACATGCATGACACACACAAATAAATAAATATACTTAAAAAAATTAAAGAACCAGATTCTCTTCAGACCGGGGGTGTGAGATCCCCCGGAACTGGAATTACTAATGGCTGCAAGTCATCATGTGGGTGCTGGGATCCAAACCTGGATCCTCTGGAAGAGCAGCCAGTGCTCGTAACTATCACACTCTCTCTCCAGCCCTGTATTTTTTTACTTGTAAAAAGAATGGAATCTGTTGTAAAAGCGTTCTTCAATGTTCCCTTTTAGGTGTTTCAGTATAAAGATGTTATTCTGGGTCACTAGGATTCTATAGCCATATTGAAAGTCCCAACATATGCTTTGGGGGACAGGACAGAAGAGGTGAAAGCTAGAAGTGAGCATGCTCTAAATCCCCACACAGGCTTTAACTAGAGACATTTACTTACATCAATTTTATAAGTTTGTGCTTGTAACATCTGATATAAATATGTGTTTCCCTGCTTAACCAAGCTTGAGCACCATCAAATTATATCATACCTTAATTGAATACGTAATTCCGTTGGATTATGGTTTCTTACCCAGACCTTGTAAAGATGCACCTTCACATGTTGATTCTGTGAGATCCTGACTCTTTAGGATTCATTGTTTTCAGACACTCAAAGAAACCTAATGTCCCCAAACATTAAGAGCTGCTTTAAATAATGTTCTGTTTTTCTCCTTTCTTTCACAGTTGAAAATCTTGAAACAATGGCTATAAAAACTGCTTCCATTACCCATTGGCTAAGAACTTAATTCTTATGCCTAATATAAGCTCTCAGGGAAAATTTCCAGGCACGAGTAGAGCTAAAACTGAACCACAGAGCAGACATAAACTAGAGACACATGGATAGAAGTACAGCATCAAAAGAAATAGGCTTAGACTACAGCAGAAAATAACAATGGCGGGCCCAGAGATGAGAAAGTCATCCCCCAAAAAAAGTCTGTTCTTAAATTTACAAAGACATAAATAAAGGAATAAACTTTTCAAAAGGACAAAAAGAATGAGCTCTTTTTTCTAATAAAATAATGCTACAAAAGAGTTAACAGGCCAGTTGGTACATAAGGGAAATTAAAACTTTCTAAACTGAAAACCTGAAAAGATAGTAAGAAATCATACCTAGCTGGAGAGGACTCAGAACTTGGATGATGACAAGATGAAGACTGTAAAGGAGAAGGTAAAGGACATAAATTCACAAGCTCAGTAACAAATAAAAAAGAATACAGAAAACAACCAAAGAAAGTGTTTAAAGAAAATATGCTGAGAATCAAAGGCAGAAACTCTCAAGTTTAAAGTACATAAATCCTGCTAGCATAAATAAAAACAAACTTACCTAAGCAAATGACTGGAAACTCAGAGCATCAAGGACAAAGAAAAAGATCTTAAAGAACAAACCAGAGATAACAGATAAATTAAAACAACAAAAGCAGCCAACTTTTCATCAAAGCAATATATCAAAAGATATGAATGTCTTCAAAGTACTTGGGAGCTGGCGCATACCTAGGCGAGTTATCATCTGTGGTGAAGTCAAAATAATTATTTTCAGACATGCAAGGCTCAGTTTAACAAACTCATTAAAAGAACTACTAAAAGGAGTGGGGAAGGGGAGAACTGGAGGGAGCAGAAGAGGGAAAGAGAGCAAGCTAAAGGGGATAGAGAACCAGAGACAGAGGGAAAGGGAGTGTGTGTCTGTGAGAGAGACAGACAGAGACAGAGACATGGAGGGAAAGGGAAAGCTGGTACATACCTAGGCACCTCACCTAGGTATGCACCAGCTTCCAAGTATGTGTGCATGTGTGTGTGTGTGTGTGTGTGTGAGAGAGAGAGAGAGAGAGAGAGAGAGAGAGAGAGAGAGAGAGAGAGAGAGAGAGAGAGGGGAGAGAGAGAGAGAATGAACACTCATATTTCTTTTTGGTACTCCCAAGGATCCCTAGTGTCTGTTAAGGTATATCTGGTAGGTAATGTGGTCATTAAACATTTACTGAAGCCGGGCGGTGGTGGCGCACGCCTTTAATCCCAGCACTTGGGAGGCAGAGGCAGGTGGATTTCTGAGTTCGAGGCCAGCCTGGTCTACAGAGTGAGTTCCAGGACAGCCAGGGCTACACAGAGAAACCCTGTCTCGAAAAAAAAAAAAAAAAAAAAAAAAAAAAAAAAAAAATTTACTGAATTCACCTTTCTCCCCTTCAAAACACAAAACACTGCAAAGTATTATGAAAAACATATTATAACAATGAAGAAAATAAAAGGATGGAATGAAAATAATAACCTATTGACCTATTGCTGGATTGAATGACTGACTGACTGACTAGGTTTATTTTGGATAACATGACCAAGTATACAAAAATGTTAGCATGTAAACATTTTTATTGCATAGTAGTATAGGATTACACTGTGTGTGGTCCATAGTCTAATCATCCACTGTTAGCTATTTAAGATGATCCTGATTTTCTACTATTATAAACTACATTCTGATTACTCCCCTCATAAATAAATCTATACTACCTCCACCACTACTTAGACAGCTAAAGATAGAAATATAAAGCTGATAAACTTTAAGTTTCAAAAATATACTTATTGCCAAATGAGCCATTACAGGTTCTTCCTATTTACATTCTTCCAGAAGCGCTCCTCCATATTCTAAGCAATGACTGGTTTGATTAGTGAGGGGAAACAATTGTATCCTAGGAGACGTTTCTAGTTCACAGTCCCTTTCTAGCTAGAATTAAGAATTTTTCTATCATTTCCTATTGCTTACAGAATTATAATATGTAATTATATATCTGACAGCATAATATTCAAATTATTGCAGGCATAGTGTCACCGTAACAAAATATCATCTACCATGCCATCAAATAATAAAATAGCTCACATCTGTTATCTGTTACAGGAGGATCCCAGCTCAATGTCAAAATGTGGTATAAAGGTGTGTTGGAATACTGACTGAAAGTACAGTCCATTATTTTTTAGTCATAAAGTTGGAACATGTTACATGATCAAAACACTAGGTTTAAAGGGATAAAATGCATACACCTGTAAAAATGTTCAAAAATAATACAAAATTCCTTAGTTCTCAAACTTCTGTGAAGTTATTACATTATTTTAATGATTTAAAAATACCAAGATATAGGAGAAATGAAACTGTATTACAATGGGGAAGAAAGCAAGTAAACAACAGGACATGGTAGTTTTGCTGATCACTGTAAGGCTGAAGGTGAAGACAGTTATGCTGTGTGTTTCTCTGGGCAGTATATTTCAGATATCCTGAAATGACTTTCTGCATATACCAGGACTGAACAGAGAGGGAAACATTTCCTAGAAAATGAATCAGTTCTCACTGTTAGAGAACAAGCAGGAGCCAATACCAGGATGGTCCTAGTGGTATAAAAAGAGAGATACCAGTCTGCACTTTGATTTCTTAACCATATACAAATAGACATAGAAATGTTGATCTTGCATACATGGATGTATATATGCCATGTACTGCTGCCTTTTGTGAGGCTCCGAGTGGAATGACACCCTGGTAGCACTGAGCACCCTAGACCACAGTGTTAATACCATTCTGAAAGACAGAGAGAGGGCAGAAAGCTGCAGGTGAGCAAAGGAGACCAGGAGTCCTTATGCAGTTGATTCCAGAACTGGTGCAAATGTCACAGGAGTACAGAAAATAATGACATCACAAACCTCCTACTGGCCAAAGTGAGAACAATTTAATATATGAAGTACATACTAACAGCAAAATAACTGTATGAGGTTTTTTTTTTTTTTTTTTTTTTTTTTTTTTTTTTTTTTTTTGACAGAGTTTCTCTGTGTAGCCCTGGCTGTCCTGGAACTCTCTCTGTAGACCAGGCTGTCCCTGAACTCAGAGAACCACCTGCCTCTGCCTCCCAAGTGCTAGGATTAAAGGCGTGTGTCACCACTGACCAGCAATCACAGGAGTTTATGTTGACACAAAGAATTGTATAAAATTGTATAAAGAAATAAGAGAGCCGGAAAGCTCCTCCTTAGAGAATTCGATAAAGGAAGGAGGGAAATTGAGGGCTGTCTCAGTATTAAAGTAATAGTACTTGGAGAATAACTGAAGTACTAATTGCTATGGTGAATCCTCCAGACACCAAATTTAACTAAGTGATCGTGATCATGTCAACACACAAGCAGTAGGTCCCATCTGGAGGGTCCATGGAGGCTAAACTGAAAAGGGTACTTACCCCATGTGGTATTCTTAACAGAAACACACAATCTAATCACAACTAACTACGGGCTCCTACTTGAAAGGCACTACCAACATTCCTGAATTCTTCAAAAGCATAAAAGTTACTTGTTCTCTTCCCCCCAAGCCTTGAGCAGGCCTGAGAGACCTTGTTTACCACAACAGACCAAGTGATAGGATCTAGGTGGAGTTACCCACCTTGGCTGCACAGAACCCAGAAGCAGAACTGCCCATGGGCTTGCCTTGAGACATCTCTGACCGTGACCTAGAATGGATTATGGATTATCCCACCCATCTCCGGCTGAAACCAGGAGGGGTTGTGGGTTGGGCCTTCCCCTTTAAATTGAGAGCTGAACATTAAAGCTTTGAGCCTTGATCAGAGAACTTGGTCTTGGCTTCATCTCTTCTCGCCCTCCACCCCCTTTCATTCCCAGCCCCCTTTCAGGTGAACCCAGTTAACTTGTGGCCGCAGGCGGCTACAGTTACTATACTGTTACGGATTGGAAAAGGTAATGGCTCCAGGTCGATCAAGAGTAAGGCTGTTTATTAGATCCCATTGTAAAATAAAGAAAGGACTCTAATTAAAAGAATGGACTCACAAGAGACCCAGCTAATCTCTTGCTCTCTGTGACTGTGCTATGTATGGTATGTAAAATACTAACAAGGGTGCTGTAGTGTTCTGTATTACTTGTACGAGTTTTCTTTCTTTTGTGTTTTTTTCAAGACAGGGTTTCTCCGTGTAGTCCTGGCTGTCCTGGAATTCAGTCTGTAGACTAGGTTATCCTTGAACTCAAGAGATCCCCCTGCCTCTGCCTCCTAAATGCTGGGATTAAAGGCGTGGGCCACCAAGGCCTCCAGCAACTTCTTAGGCTTTTCAATAATTGTAAATTACTCTAAAGTTTTTGTCTGGTGTTTGTACATGTATAAGAACTGCTGTTTCATGGATGGAAGAGCGTTTAGAAGTCAGGACTGCAGTCATTTTCCAAGCACACACATTTGCAGTGAGAGGTGTCAAGTGCTTTACAAACGTGTTCTCTTGGTATTTGCAACTAAGATGATCATGGGTACCATGATACTAGGGTTCCACAAGAAGAAAAAGTACCCAAAGGTGAAGTAAAGTACTACAGAGTTTTTTGTTTTAAACGGAAGAACCCCTTTCCTAGAACGATGTCCCAAACTGCTGACAACACTATCCCTCAGAGATGGATCCCCTTGGGCATGTGGATGGTACTCAGAGTTCAGCTGCGGCCTCCCCGCGTCCAGCCTGGGCACCGGCGTCGCGTCACCTCTCACGGAGTCACCAGGGCGCACCTGGGCTACACCGACGACCCCAGCGACGCGGCTGGCCCGGCGACCCGGCGACCCAGGGCTCAGAGCACCACTTCACAGCGATCCCGGAGGGCATTACGCCGTGGGGCCTCGGCCTCCCCGCTCCCGCTGGGACAACTACTCCAAAACTGAAACCAGGGAGGCTTGGCCACTTCTAGTCGCCCCGGCGCTCACACTGACCGAAGCCGGGCTTGGTGACCGGCGCCTCTCCCGTGCGTCCACAGCCCGGCCCGCGGTGCCACATCGTAGCCCAGCGCCCCCGAGGCGGCAACCCGTCAGCCCCTTACCTCCCGCCTAAGCGCTCGAGGCCGTCGGTAAACACTGCGCAGGCGCGAGCGGGGCGGGGCGTCTCCAAGGGGCGGGGGTAGATGGCTCCGCCCCCTATCGTGCCAGTGGGCGTGGAGGTGATGTAGTATGCCAGCCACAGGAGGAACAGTTCCAAAAGTGTTTTATGGGTCGTCTTGTGTACTGAATCCAAGACAATTTACATTCGGATAACCCTCTACATGTTACAGTTTTCCTGTACATTTTGTGTTCCTTGAATTTGTTGATGAGGACGGCCTAGTGCTCCTAGCTCTTTAGGTGTGTGAAAACTGAAGCTCAGAATTGTGTGCCACCCTCCCCCGTCCCGCCCCGCCCCTCCCCACCCCACCTCCCAAAGCCCCTGAGTAACAGGTTAGGGAGTTGGGGTGTGGGGTGTGAATGGCTGAAGTGCTTTGGGCGTCTGTCCTTATTAAAATGATAGCTGGTCACTTTGAGGCTCAGCACAGATGTGAAGTGACTCACTCCGGTTCAGCCCGTTTGTGCCAGAGCTGTGCTCACAGCTGGTTTTCCTAATTTCCTTCTCAAGTCATTCCAGTTGGACCAGCTGCTGGAAGAACAAGCTTTGAAGTGTGTGCAGGTCATTGGTCCTCCTCTCTGAATGTTCTGACCTCAAGACCTAGCCAACTAAAATTATATGACTATTCAGGTCTTTCTTTAGAATGGATCTTTTGATAGTGTAATTTTCAACAGTCTTAAGAACGTTCCTGTTAGCTCTAAGGAAACTCAGTTCTTTAGATCTGCAGGTAGAATGGAAATACAGGGAGAATTTTGGTCCACAGATTGGGGGTTTAAGAAAGTCTTGAAAGACAGTTTTTAAAATAAAGCTCACTATTAATTAAGCTGTTTGGATTTTCTTTGAGGTATATGGGATGCTAATGTTTATGGTACCCTTAGTTCATAGAATGAGGTATATCTATCAAATTTCATCCCAAGAAGAAAAATCAAAGTATTAGGTAATACCATAGAAAACTTTTTTTTTTTAATGCCAGCGAGTCAGTTAAACGAGAAATAGGAAATGGCTTAATTGGTAAAGTGCCTGCTGCACAAGATTGAAGACCTGAGTTTGGACACCCAGCACCCACATAAAAAGTCGAGCTCTGTGGCATATGTTTATAATCCTAACACCATCTCATCTAAATAGACAAAAGGATCCATGAGCTAGCTGGCCAGCTGGTCTTGTTGAATTGGTGAGCTCCAGGTTCACAAAGAGCTGATGCTATCACACACACACACACACACACACACACACACACACACACACACTAAGAATCAGTTAAACAAGACCTTTTAAATTAAAGATAATCGGTGTTAAATTCTGAAAAAGTACACCAGGAAGGTGCAGCACCCTAGGACTGACTTTGGCCTTCCAGGTAGTTATATGATACTTGCTGTAACTTAGGTGTGTCATGTAGAAAGATAACAATATGTAATCTAACAGTTTGGCTAGCTACCCTTATAATCTACAAGACTTAATTGTATCTTTCAATATTTAGGCATAGGGGGTGTGACCATTATCTGTGCTCTTGTCCTAAGCCATAAAGTTATTAGGATAATAAGGTCTGCTGCCCAAAGACAAAGTTTTCTTGATATCCTAACTTAACCCAGTAGATCCAAACCAAAACAAACAAACAAACAAACAAAAAACAGTAAGTAGTATACATCTTGGAAAGAAACCAAAAAAGAAATTATTACCTGGTAAGATGGTTGCTTTTAAGTAGAGCCTGTATTGAATTCAGACAAACTTCAAGGTGGTTAACGAGCTGGCTTTCCTAAATGATAATCACAAGGTTAAAAATGTAGCAGGCCTCTTATAGGCCCTCTACTTTCTCATAGACACACACATTACACTAAGAAAAATGTGTGTTTGTGTCTATGAGAAAGTAGAGGGCCTATAAGAGGAACTGAGCATCCCCAGAGAGTTTGGGTGGGGGCAAGGAGAGGCTTGAAAGGAGCATCAGTTATCAACAATCTCAAAGACAAAAAACAAACAAACAAACAAAAACATGATTATCTCACTAGATGCAGGAAAGGCCGTTGACAATACATTTCATGATAAAAGTTTTGGAGGAATCAGGAATACAAGAAACATACCCCAACAAAATAAAGGGAGTTTACAGCAAGCCCATAGCCAGCATCAGCTTAAATAGACAGAAACTCAAAGCATTTCTACTAAAATCAGGAACAAGGCCAGATTTTCCACTATCTCCATGTCTATTCAATATATTCTCCATGTCTATTCAAGTCTTAGCTAATACACAATAAGGCAACTGAAGAAGAACAAGGGGATACAAATTAGAATAGAAAAAGTCTAAGTATCTTTATTTGCAGATCATATGGTAGTATGCATTGGTGATCCTGAAACTTCCACCAGGAAATTTTTATAACTGATGAACATTCTTAGCAAAGTAACTGGATACAAAATCAAATAAAAAAAATTAATAGCTTTTCTATATATAAGTGACAAATGGACTGAAAAATAAATCAGGGAAACAAAATCTTTCACAATGGCCTCAGATAATATAAAATATCTTGCAGTAACACTTACCAAGCAAGTGAAATACTTGTATGACAAAAACTTCAAGTCACTGAAGAAGATATCAAAAGATGGAAAGATCTCCCATGCTCACAGATTGGTATGGCTAAGATAGTAAAAATGACCATTCTATCAAAAGATCAAAAGCAATCTACAGATTCAATGCAACTCCCATCAAAATTCGGACACAATCTTCACAGATCTTGAAAGGACAATTCTCAGCTTCATAGAAAACACAAAAAACCCTGGATAGCTAAAACATTCCTGAAAAATAGAACCGTGGGAGGTCTCATCATTCCAGATTTCAAGTTATACTACAGAGCTATAGTAATAAAACCAGTATCATATTAGCACAAAAATAGAGACATTGATCAATGGAATTGAATTGAAGACCCAGATACAAATTGACACACCTATGGACACCTGAATTTTAATAAAGAAACCAGAAACACACACTGGAAAAAAAGATATTATCTTCAACAAATGGTGCTGGTAAAACTGGATACCTACATGAGGAAGAATCTAAACACATCCATGCACAAAACTCCACTCCAAATAGATGGAATGCCTCACCATAAGGACAGATACACTGAAGCTAATAGAATAGAAAATGGGGAATAGCCTTGAACTCATTGGCACAGGAAAGTTGTGTTGAACAGAGTACTGTTATCACACTTTAAGATCAGCAATTGAGAAATAAGACATCATGAAACTGAGAAACCACTGAATGGCAGCAGCCTTACCTAATGGGAAAAGATTTTTTTCTTTTACCAACTACACATCAGATAGAGGGATAATACCCAAAATATATAAAGAACTAGAGAGAGAGAGAGAGAGAGAGAGAGAGAGAGAGAGAGAGAGAGAGAGAGAGAGAGATATCTCAAGGAAACAACTGAATTTTAAAATGAGGTACAGATCTAATCAGAGAACCCTTTATAGAAGAAAAATCAAATGGCTAATAAACAAACAAAAAAATAGTTCAGTGTCCTTAGCCATCAGGGAAATGCAAATCAAAATTACTTTGAAATTTCATTTTATACCTATCAAAATGGCTAAGATCAATTTTTTTTTTTTAAAAAGTGACTCCATACTGACAAGGGTGTGGAGTAAGGGGAACATCCATCCACTGCTGATGGAATTGCTAACTTATCCAGCTACTATGAAAATCCGTGTGGCAGTTCCTTAGGAAGATGGAAATCATTGTACATAAACATTCACCTTTAACACTCTTGGACACATATCTAAAGGACACCTCATTGTACCACAGAGACACTTGCTCAACCATGTTCATTGCTGCTCTATTCATAATAGCCAGGAACTGGAAACAACCTAGATATCCATCAACAGAAAAATGGATAAAGAAAATGTGGTACATTTACACAATGGAGTATTACTTAGCTATTTTATACAAAAATGACATAATAAAATTTGCAGGTAAATAGATGGAATTAGAAAAGAATCATCCTGGGTAAGGTTTCTCAGACCCAGAAAGACAAAAATGGCATATATTAGCTTATGTGGACATTAGCTGTTAATCAATGATAACCAAGTTACAATCCCCAGAACCACAGAGGTTAGGTATAGAGTAAGAAACTGGGGGATACAGATAGATCTTGTTAGCAAAGGGAAATAAAATAGATAATTATGAATGGATGGGGAAGGTGTGGCTGATCAAATCAGGAGGGGAAGGAAAGATGGGGATGGGAGAGGACAGGTGGAGAGAAGCAGCTAAAATTAAGGACCACTTGAGAAATAGTGTGGAAACCCAATACAGTAGAAGCTTCCTAAATCACATACATATGTAAAGATAATTTAAAAGAAATCTCCAAATAATGGGAGAGACAGAGTTCCAGCTGTATACAAACAGGGACACAGGGTTTTCTGCTCCTGTCTCATTCACTGCACAGTATTTGATCATTGTCTCACATGCAGGATATCTTACATTCTCAGATCTTCCTGTAAAACCCTCTCCTTCTCAGCTTTATAGCCATTACTTTCCTTCCCAATTCCATCCAAACTGAAATGCTCATCATTTTCTCTACGACAGTCCTTTCTGCAGTCTATACCTTTCTCCTGGCATACATGCTGCCAATTGCAGCTCCCTCTCTGCATGTCTAGACCATACTCATATGACTATGTCCATTTACTAGTATTCCTAGAGTTTCTAAATGTGCCCCCTTCCTCTAGCTGACTACCTTATAATGTGAACTTCTTTGGACAATTACTTTGTACATTATTGTTGCGCGCGCCTCCCGTGTCCCCTTTTCACCCGTGGAAGAGAAACAGGAGAGGCAGAATTTGGGTATCACCACAGCGAGGCTTTACTCTGTATCAACAAACGTGGAAAACGCGGAAGGGCCAAAGACAGGAAGAGGCACAGCTTAAATACACCCTAGAGTGACGTGTTCACTTCTGATTGACTGTTCACTCATCACCCAATATTACGCCTCGGGATTGGCCAGTGACTTTGGCAGGTTTTCTGCCTTTGCAGCTGCGCAGTTAATTGTTTACTAGTGGGAGGACACTATGTCCACGCCATCTTGGAATGGCGGATACTGACATACTCACTACGGCTCCCAACACATTATAATACTTCAATTCAGTAAGTCTTATTGTTCCTGCAATGTGTTTCAATCTTTCAGCTTTGTGCTCAAAGTAATAATGGTAATAATGCTTGAGCCGTTATAGGATATGGAGAAGCATATAATGTAATATATAAAATATGCAGTATTTTAAGGCAGAGGGGAAATACTCTATTAGAAAGTATCTTCAAGGACTGGACAGATGGCTCAGTGGTTAAGAACACAGGCTGCTTTTTCAGAGGACCTAAGTTTGATTCCCAGCACCCACATGGTAGCACCTAACCATCTGTAACTCCAGTTCCAGAGTGACTGAGATCTCCTTCTGGTGTTCAAAGGCACCAGATACACATGTGATGCACAAATAAGCATTCAGGAAAAATACTCATGCATGTAGTCTTTTTTTAAATTAAAAGGAAGGTATCTTCACTGTGGTACAAAGTTATTTGGACGTAGATTTAGTTAGGTTAATTATAATATATATTTACGCACATACATATATTGTGCTATATGTGCACATATATCATACTCTATGGCAGTCACATAAAATTCAAAAAAGGATAACTCATATGTCAGAAAAGACAAAGAGAGAGAGGGAGTAAAAAGAAATAAAGAAAAAGTGCAAAGAACATAAATGTTTATGGACACAGTAGATGTTAAATTCAATACATCAATTGTGAGGTGCACCCACACTAAAGGCTGCTATCTTGGGGTTGAGCCCTTTATTATTTGGTACAAGACTCTATACCCTGATGACTTTCCTTGTTCTGAAGTCTGTTTTACTACATTAATGTGGCCTCTCCATATTTCTTTTCATGGTATCTTGTATATGGTGAGCTGAACTGGATCCCTCTAAATATTCATTTGTCAAGTGCCAACTCCCAGCTCTCTAGAATAGGACTGGATTGAAAATAGGGTCCAATGATTTTAATGAGTGTAAGCATGAATTGTATGGATATGCCAGGTTTTGTAGGTATAACATAAAGTAGATAAACAATATAACCCAACTATGCATTGTCTACAAGAAACTCATTTTATGTGTAAAGACAGGAATGTCTAAAAAAAAAAAGGGATAGAAAAAGAAATTCCGGGTTGGTGAGGTGGCTCAGTGGTTAAGAGCACTGACTGCTCTTCTGGAGGTCCTGAGTTCAAATCCCAGCAACTACATGGTGGCTCACAACCATCTGTAATGAGATCTGATGCCCTCTTCTGAGATGCCTGAAGACAGTTACAGTGTACTTACATATAATAAATAAATAAATAAATAAATAAATAAACCCTTAAAAAAAAGAAAAAGAAAAAGAAAAGGAAAAAGAAATTCTACATTGTTCTAGTTTCTTAGGGCTGCCATAACAAAGCACCACAGCCTGGGTGGCTTAACAACACAATTTTACTTTCTCACACTCTAGAGACTGTATGTCTGAGATCAGGGTGCTCCAGGATTATTTATTCCTGCAGGCTGTGAAGGAAGGACATGTGCCAAGCCTCTTCGCCTGGTGCTCAGGTAGTTCAATTCTCACTAAACCTTCATCCTGCCTTCTCTCTTCATGTCTGTCCAAACGTTTCCTTTTTGTAAGTACACTGTTCACAATCATTTAGGACCCACCCTAGTGATGTCATCTTAATTTAATTGCCTCTTTAAAGACCCTATTTCTAGTCCAGTCCTATTCTAGAGAGCTGGGAGTTGGCATTTGACAAATAAATATTTATGGATACCCAATCCAGCTCAGCATATGCAATGATACTATGAAAGATGAAGAAGCTACATTAAGATCAGATAAAGCAGACTCCAGAACAAGGAAAGTCATCAGGGTAAGGAACATAGGACCAAATATTAAAGGGCTCAACCCTCCAAGATAACAATGGAGGTCAAAATGTAGGAGGCAAAAACTAATAGAAATGCAAAAAGAGAGAGACAAAGGGCCAGGCAAACAGTGTGAAGATTAAGCTCCTGAAACCTGCCATTTCTTCCCAGGGCAGCAGGATTGCTATTGAAGAACCAAGTGGGTATAACAAAGGATAAAATTACTTTTGAGGCACCAAATATTTCTACACTCGAGTTAGAGAAGCTGCTGGAACTCTCTTTCACAGGATTATCGAATCACTCCTCAGTCTTTTGACAACTGACACTCTCCCCAGTAAACCTATTAATCCCCCAACCAGTGGAATACATTTAAGGAATTGGAAATCAACAAAAATCTGCTAAGAGCCCCGCCTACCCTCTCCCAGAGCCCAGCAAGTTCCCAATCCCATTGTCATACCCTTTAGGGGATGTTTCTCCTTACACTTGGGCTTCAGTGCTTTGCAAAAGGTTTTTGAGTGGTGTTTATATTTGCTATAGCCAAAGATACACTAAGATTTTTTGACAGATCATTACTAAGGAAAGTGAAGTCTGTACTTGTTCCATGGAAATACATTGATAGGTCATTTTGCTAATGTAAGTGAACATTTGAGAAAAGCAATGTTCTGAACCCAAGTAAATGGTTTGAAATGTGGCAATATTTCCCAAGCCCCTGTACTTAACATTTATTAAAGGACACAATTGATAGTTTGAGCTTTCAAGACATCAGTCAGGTAAGTGCTTCCTTCCTTCCTTCCTTCCTTCAGGCAGTTTGACTCTATTGACATGCCAGCTACTGGAATTATAACATCATGACTGAGAGTTAACAAAGATTCTGTTGCTATCCTTCAGTAGCTCTCAGTCTACTGAACAGAAACAGTTGACTGTTAATAAATGCAACACAATTAACAAGTGTCAGATCACTAGCCTCAAAGATGCTATAGAATGAGTACAGAACCAATGAGTTGAGTCACTCTGCCGGGCTTACCAAAGGGAAGAGTGAGCCTTCAGAATAGAAAAAAGACAGTGAGACTCTATCTCAAAAACCACAAAAGCATCCATGTTATTTTTCTCCTCAAAGAAGTCATGTTGAAATTTAATTCTTACTATGAGACATTAAGTGTTTGGACATAAGACCTTTGGAAGTGATTAGATTCATATAAGGACATTAAGGTAGATCCTCCATAATTGAATGCTTGTGGCTTCCTAAGATGAGGGAGAGACCAGAAAAGCAAATGCATGCATGCACGTGGGTGCGGGTGCGCACTTGCACACACACACATACATATGCACAAATAGATACACATACACACACATGCACACACGTACACACCACACATACATATGCACAAATAGATACACACACACAGGCACACATAGACACATGTCACACACAAAGGCACACTTATTCCCTGTCTCTAGCCATGTGATGCTTTATTGCTCCTGTAGGATTCTGCTGGCATGAACTACCTGTCAAATAGATCTCTTTTCTTTACAACTTAGTCTGTAGTGTTATTAGCAACAGACAATAGATTAAGACAAATGTCTCTCATGATGCTCACTGAGTAGTAGAAGAAAGCAGAACTGGACCCCATAGACAAACATATGTCAAAGAACATCAAAGGCATGATGCACTGTGTATGCATGTGAACAGTGTCTTCTCCTGGAATTGCATAACACTGCCTATCAGCATAGGGTTCTTTCAGTCCTCACACTGGGGAGAGTTCTGGGGGTGGCCTCCACCTCTATTCTATCCTCCACCCCAGCCTGATGCTTCACTCTGAACAAGGCAAGAAAAGCACAGGCCCCCTATTGAAAGATTTCTGTTAAATTCTTTTCCTCTCTGGTGATGTCATGAGGCATCCCTTAATGAGGAACTCTTGTCAATATATCTCAGGTTAATCCAGTGGATTCCTGCCCGACTTGGTCTTTATATCAGCCACAAAGAAGACCACAAAGTCTGAAGAAATTGATCTTTTCACAGAGAAACTTTTGGTATAGGGAAACCAAGTTATAGGGGAAAAAAGTCATTTCATTTGTAAAATAACTAGTTTTTGCAATTAGTAAAAGTGTTCCTAGAGAAGGAAAATACACATTTGATTTTAGATTGTGACTGTGGTGTGTGTGTGTGTGTGTAATTTAACAACTACAGATATCAAGAGGCAAATAAAAGACACATCTGCAGAAAGTAGTTCTCCCAGCACCTACTAGAAAATATGGCCTTTAACAACGTCAGCCTCAATTGTTCTTGAAAGATAATAATGATCAGTGGAGTAATCCATCGAATGGCTCTTGCTTTTATTGTATTTTATTTAAGAGAATATTGTGATGTCACAGGATAATCCAAGTAAGGACAGGATACTTTTTTTCTCAATGAAACTGTAGTAAGAATAAAAAAAATAAAACGCTGACACAAGAAAGTGTTTTGCACTCTATAAAACTTATGGCATTATTACTACTAACATAAGAGATATACAAACTGAATGCCATGGGGGTTAAAGGAGAGAAGGAGGCCACATCCCATTTAGAAAACAAGTGGAAATGGTATCTCCCAGTGGGTTACTCATTACTGTGGTGACATATTTAACAGATGTGACCTAAAGAAACTGCTTTTGGCTCCCAGTTTCAGAGGGATCAGTTATCCATCATGGTTAAGGGGACATGGTAATAAAAGCAGCTCAGTCCACAGCAGCAGGAGCTTGCTGGGTGGCTGGGAAGTAAATCTTGGAATCAGAAGAAAAACTGGGCTAAAATTCTCAAAGGCTTACTCCTGGTAACCCATCTCTGCCAGCCTGGTTCTACCACCTCCATAAACAGAGCCATTGGCTAGTAAATAGATATTAAAACACATCCCCTATTGGGAACATTTTAAATTTAAACCACGGGCCTGGTGAGGTGGTTCAGTGGTTAAGAACACTACCTCCTCTTCCAAAGGACCAGCACAGGTAAGAAACCTCACAGCTGTCTGTAACTCCAGTTCTGGGGCATCCAATGCCCTCCTCTGACCACTATGGACATGAGGAATATGTCTGTGAGCAAAATAGCCATACACATAAAGATAAAATTGAAAAGTTAAAAGGTTCAGACCATAACATGCATTTAATAACGATATGATCTGTATACAGCTTAGTTTCTGCCCAGGGACTATGATCCCCACCCTGTCTGCAAAGGATGAGTTGTAAGAACAGACAGAGACGTGTGCACTTACAGAACACTATAAAAACCAAAACGCTGCTTTGACAGCTACTATTGGTGGATGATATAGTATTCTTATTTCAATTAACTTTCAAGAAGGCCGTCTAGACAGATATGAGGACTGTTGGGTTTTAGTCAACTTTATAGAATGATTGAGAGCCTTGCTGGAGGAAGTACATCACAAGGATGGGTTTTGAGGATGATACCTTGGCTTCACTTTCTGTTCCCTGTCTGCTCTCTACCTACCAGGCAGGCCTCGTGCTCCAGCCACCACACTTTCCTGCCGTGCTGGATGCTATCCCCTCTGCAACTGTAGGGTCAAAGAAATCCTTTCTGCCTTAAGTTGCTTTTTGTCAGGGTATTCTATCATAGCAACAGAAAAGAAGCTAACCACAGCTGGTCTTCCCACTGCAATGAACTTAAGACAGTCCTCCAAAGACATGCCAATAAACCAGTTTGATTTAGACAGTCTCTCATTGAGACTTACTTCCTTTGTGTTTGTTTGTTTGTTTGTTTGTTTGTTTAGGTTTTTTCCTAAGTGTATCAGTCAGGGTTCTCTAGAGTCACAGAACTTATGGGTAGTTTCTATATAGAAAGGAAATTTGTTGATGACTTGCAGTCTGTAGTCCAACTCCCCAACAATGGTCAGCAGCAGCTGTGAATGGGAGTCCAAGGATCTAGCAGTTGCTCAGTCCCACAAGGCAAGCAGGTGAAAAAGAGAGAGTCTTTCTTCTTCCAATGTCCTTATGTAGGTCTCCAGCAGAAGGTGTGACCCAGATTAAAGGTGTGCACCACTACGCCTGGATCTTGGACTTGCTTTGTTCCAGGCTGACCTTGAACTCAGATCTCCTTGCCTTAGTCTCCTGGGATTCATAGCCACTATGCCTCAAGATCTCCAAGCAAAGATCCAGGTCAGAAACTTGTATGTCCTGGCCTCAAGATCAGGATCACAGGTGAGCCTTCCAATTCTGGATTGTAGTTCATTCCAGATAGAGTCAAATTGACAACTAGGAAAAGTCATTACACCAAGACATGGTTTCTTTGTGTACCCCTCCCTGTCCTAGGTAGTTTTACATTGTGTCAAGTTTATAATTAAAATTATCAATCACAAAGGACCTGGAATGTTGAACTCCTCTAAAGATACTTTGAAAAACATACAAATAACAGAACTGATTGTTTTTTTCTCTGTGTGTTGGTAATCCACAAGGTAAAACCACCTTTGATGAGTACACAGGACTTTAAGGTCCTCAAGGATATGACATCTCTCCTTGGTTTATACATCCTACCTTGCCTTTTATAAAATCTTGTGGAATTATAGGTGTTTTAGTAAATCACTTTCAATCCATTCTGGAATGAGGTAGATTATAAATAGATACCAACTCTTATTTTTATTTCCTACTTAATTAACTTTTTGTGAAGATGAGCTGACACATCCCCGGAGGAAACTGACACAGATGGAGTGTATTGAAAAAGTGGCATTACAACCCTTACTTTTTTTTGGCACTAATGCTGTCTCCTAACTTGTTGATTTTGATGAAAGTAATATAAAACAAAATAATTGGATATAACAAATCTATGGGCAACTAAGTATCTTTGCATTTAAAGTTTCGGGGTTTTTTCCCCCCAAAAGAATTTAAGATGTTTCTTTGTTTTGAAACAGGGTCTCTCTTGTAGCCCTGCTGTCCTGGAACTTGCTCTGTAGACTAGTCTGGCCTCCAAAGTAGCAGACAGAGTTAATCACAGAAAAACATAACTGGTACCCAATCCCAATAAATAAATCTAAAACACAATCCCTACTCAAGGCTCAGGTAACATCTCAGAAGATGGGTCAGGAATATTGCAAAAGCCAAAGGACCAGGAGTCTGCTTCAAGATATGGCTTCCAGCTGCAACAGGGAATCTACACTATAAAATCCAAACAGGTGCTTAACCAAGACCTGAATGATGACACCCATTGACCTGCAAACATGGATGGGGAAACCTCACTGAGCCTCACCCTTTGATGAAGAACTGCAGGCTATCTAGGACAGCCAAGACAGGGAAAACTAGTCTTCCCCAGAGAGGAGCCCCCCAAATGATTACCCAATCCAAGTGGTCAGCCCTAAAGAAATATATATGTAAGCAGTGCCAGATGGACTCAGCAGATTGCATTTATGCATTTATTTACACACACACACACACACACACACACACACACACACACACACACACACCAATAAGAATTACAGAAAAAGAGGCCATGAGTTTGAGTTGGGAGGGTGGGCAAGGATATCATGGACGGCATGAAAGGATGGGGGAGAAATGGAAAAATGATGTGATTATAATTTTAATAACAAAATATGTTTAAGTTTAAACAAAACAACTAATATCTACAGCTTATGAGGACATTAAAAGATGAAATCATGCTTGTGAAAGTGTCTGTGAAGTGACGTACCATGGGTCTTGTTTCTAAACTCTATTTGTAGTGTTTAGATTATACTAGACCAGAAGAAAGGAAGGCATTAAAAAGCCTGTTTGTATTCCCACATTCAATGTTTTCTATCACTTTAAATTTACAGTGTGAACAATCGAGTGAGAGAGACTTGAAGATTCAGAAGATATTTTCTTCCATTGCCGGGGTGGGAGTGGGGGGACCGTAAGAGATCAGTTTGGAGCTAATTTACAAAACCCACAATGCAACAGTAAAATCAGTCACCTTGGTTTGTTTATATGTGTATGTTTAATCTTTGTGTTCCTCTCATATAATTAATCAAAGTTCATCTTGGTTTGCTTCTTTGTTTTGGAAGAGATTTTGTTTCTAAACAACAAAACAAAGATCCATTTGACCTCCAAATGGGCAGTGACTTTCTGCCTGTGAGTAATAAAATGCGAGCTTTTGAAAGGAAATGGGAAGTGAGGTGTGGTGGTGCAAGCCTATAACCCTAGTCCTTGAGATGTGAGGCAGGAGGATTGGGAGTTTCAAGCAGCCTCCACTGCATAGAGTTGAGGCCAGCCTGGGCTTCTAGACACCTTATCCTAGCAAACCAAAACAAAAACAAAGAAGGAAGGGTGGGGGAGGGAGGGTTTGTAAATCTAGGCAGTCTCACGGAACTAAAAGGTGTGTCTTCCAATCTAGGAGGAGACTGGAGTGGAGCAACGGACTGAAGAAGGAGTTTGCTGAGCAAAGTTTGCTGCGATTTGGAATCTATTTGGAACATAAAGTAAAAAAAAAAAAAAAAAAAAAAAAAAAAAAAAAAAAGGTACTATCAAACTGATTATCTGTTTTAAATGTGAGTTTACCCTTAAATCCTCTGAGGCAGAAGGTCAGCCTGCTGCACACAACTCGGGCTAGAAAGTACACGGTGGCCTAGAGGTGGCAAAGAACAAAGTCTGTACTCAGTGAAATTTAGAGATTTATCTCAGACCCGTTTTCCTGTCTTTCCATGTTTGATTCATTATCCTGTTTGGAACATCAGAACATTTCTTGATTTCTGAAAAGAAGCCCCTCTTCTTCTCTGGTGATATCTTTAATATTTCAGGGCTGACTGGCAGCATGCTGAACACCATTGGGGTAGTGTCTCCTGGTTTAGGGACATTTGAAGTCATGTAACATATGTAGTTAAAGGCTCTGCTTTCTTCTCACACCTTGAGACAGTCCTCTGTGCGTGTATGTGTCTCTTTTGAGTTCCTATTACACTTCTATTTGCTTCAGAAGAAAATGAAAATCAAATTGAGTCTAAAACACCAGAACCAGAAAACCCTATTAAATCAAGCCCAGATAAGGAAACAAAAGAGGGCCTTAACCTTTCTTGTTCCTTAGGAGACAAGCACACTGAGCTGTATCAGAGACAAAGCTGTTAAAGACTTATGTGCTGAGCTGGAGCTCAGTGGTTAAGGGTACTGACTACTCTTTCAGAGGTCCTGAGTTCAGTTCCCAGCAACCACGTGGTGGCTCACAACCATTTGTAACGGGATCCAACACCCTCTTCTTGTGTATCTGAAGACAGCTACAGTGTACTCATATATAAATTAAATAAATAAACAAACAAACAAACAAATAAAAAAGACTTATGTGCTGACTCTTCCTTGTTCTCAGTTTATTTCCTGTGTACAGTGGACGTTTGGTAATAATTGGCTTTCTGTGTAGCTCTGTCCACAGATGAAAATTTTCTTTATCAGAGGATCCAAGTGCCACTTCTATGTACAACAGTTGCACTTCCTGTTCTGTATTATCAGAACTTGCTAGTGTGTATCACAGTGAGTGGGGCTGATGCCTTCCTGTGTTAGTAAATCAGGTTCCTAAGGTATAGACTCTGGAATCATGCCAGGCCCCCTTCGAGGTCTCTTTGGAGACTCCAAACCCTTCTCCACAGCTACTCTGACTGCATCCTGGGGTTAAGGTGTCCATAAATACCTGCTTGGAGAAGGCCTGTCCAACTCTTGGTTTGTGAAGCCAATCATAAACAGCAACCCCTAAGAAGCAGTTACTCACCACAATGTATCTTCTCCTTCTAAGAGCAAAACCTGGACTCCTCCTACCTGTTGACAACTGTGGCTCTACTGAAATTCTGCCCAGAACAAAGACTCTTGTTTCTGCTCTAAGCATATGACATGAAAATCCATTTTTACGCCACACAATGAAATATGCAGCTGTGTAGTAAGCTTCTGGAATAAAGAGAGATCACAATAGACTCCTCTCCAGACCTTTTAGGGATTCTTCAAACTGTGGCTTCTAATTTGAAAGTTTGATACATGTTCCAAAGACTGAATCCTGGACCTTTTAAAACAACTAGGAAAAAGGATTGAAAATGCTTAAATGCTTCTATACCAATTTTTAAAGATGCTTGCAAAATATAATTATTGAAAAGTGCTATTTGGAGCCAAGTCGTGATTAAGAATGCACCTGAAAATGAAGTTGCTCGGCAATTTTAAGTTATTCCCCAACTTAAAAAAAAAAATCCATTTGATGGACTTTAAAATGATTTTGTATTTAAAAAGTATGCATCTCTATCCAGGTTGACAGCTTAAGTACTAGGCTCTGTCCAGATAGAATCTGAAGTGATCTGAGGCAGAGCTTTTCAAATGCGAGCAAATTGGACCTGCCATTCGAATCCCCGCCGTGTCTGCAGGCAAGGCTCCATTAGCTTTTGTACTCCCATGTGACCCGGGAGCCGCCTCAGACTCACAGACAACCACTGCAGATCACCCAACAAGTGCAGGAGAAAGCCAGCCAAGGTTCCTAGCCCTCTGCCTGTTGGTCTTCCTGGGCAGAATGGAGAATTGTGTAGAGTTTAGAAGTTCAAGCCTTGGATGCATATAAAGACAGTGTGAGTATAGTTGCTTCTCTGTCTAAAAGCAGACACACGATAACCTGAGCACTTTGCCCTCATTTGTTGATACATCACTGTTAGTTTTCTCAACAGTTCTTGATCTACAATCCTTTGATGGCTGCTGCCTGAGTGTGGTTAGGCTCCTGGCTTTGTGGAATTGGTGTTTGAATCTGATTACTATCTCTAGATCTTCTTAAGATTCCATTTTGGCTCATGTCACTCCCTCTCCGAACCTAGCTATCTCAGTCCTTGCTCTTATGGTGGACCTGGCTTTTGGCACAGTGCACTGGGCTACTTGGCTTCTTCTCTGTGTCTACAAGAGTGTAAGGAGTGGGGCAGGGTGAGGGGAGATGTGAGTGTATACACAGCTTAGAAAACTCCATCACTAAAATGGGATGGGGCATGAGGAACAGAAGAAGAGTGAGAGAAATAAAAAGAGAAATGGGATGGGGAGGTGGGAGTGGGGAGAGAACAATAGCTACACATAAACAAAGGCAGCAAGGAAGTAGTAGATTTTCAGTTCGCTATTGACCTTCCTAAAGGCTGAAGTAGATTCTCATTTGGGTGTTCATTTCCCTGCCAAGGATTTTCATCTCAGCCCTCAGATTTTGCTGCCACCTGGTGCTAGAATCTTCCAAAAGGTGATGACAAAATAGTTTGACAAACTCCAGAAGAATCTAGGTTCCCGAAGCAACACAAAAATGAAGACGATGGTTACTTAGTATATAAGTAAAAGACATAACATCAAAAAGCTAGCTTAACAGAATAAACAATGAATGTGATAAGCCCATTAGAACAACTTTATAAAAGGCATTAATGTAAATCATCATGTGATTTTGAGATATCACTGGGGATCATGAGCCATACTGGTCCCCATTTGAGCCTCCATATTCAAGTATGGCAGAATGCTCCGTGTTTGTACACACTCACAACAAATATTTTCTTAGTCAATAATCTCCTTCAGTGGAAAAAATTCATTGTCCCTGTGTTCTAATTAGGATTGGTTGTACATTGTGGAAACTCATTTTCTTTTGTGGACTTCATTGGTTTGCTTTACTTCTCTTTGTTCTCTATCCTGCCTCCACTGCTGTTCCTGTAAGCAGGGTCTGCTTCCATTGTTTCTCGGACTTCCAACATGATTTGTCTCTGTTCCAATCTACATGTTGGGACATTTTTTTCCCTTACCTGTCACTCAGATTAACTTTCCTAGTCTAATTTTGTTGTTGATGATGATATTCAGACAGGAACTTGCCCAGTCTGGTCTAGAACTTAGAATTCTCCTGCTTCAGCTTCTTGAGTAACGGGATTATAGATGTGCACCCCCAACCCATCCCAACTGATCTTTCAAAGAAATGCTATAATATTGGGCTCTGGAACAGACCTGGATTTCTATGACTTGGCTTTTTTTTTTTTTTTTAAGCTGTTGAGGGACATGAAAAGAATTCCCCAAGGTCCAGATAAGGCAGAGGTTCAGTAATGATATCATTCATCTGAAGCAGACTGAATTTCCACAGATGACCAAAAGGATAGCTTCACAAAATCTGCTCTTCTTACAATGTGACTGACTCTCCTTTCATGGAAAAGTGGAATCTGTGTTCTCTTTCATGATGCCTGGATGGGCCATGACTCTGGAGGATGTTATGTGACTTTCGAGGTCAGATGAGAAATGATAATTGCTCTGCTCGTCTGTTATGAAATACTTTTAGAACATGGCCATGGAACAGCTACAAAGAAATTCAAATTAGCTCATGCAGGGACATCTTATCAAGAGGTCACTTGCATTTCTTCCAGCCAACAAACTCAACTGAAGTCCCCACCAAGCCAGGATCAACCATGAATGGCCCTCCAGCTGATACAATCCACACCACTGAGCCCCTCCCCAACCCAGCCTTCATGCCTTCACCAGTGAGGCTCAGTCTTCAGAGAGCAGAGACGAGCTATCCCTGCTGTGACGTTCAAACTTCTGGTGCACAAACTGTGAATATCATAAAGTATTGGTTTATGCCACTGAAGTTTTAGTGTAATTTTTAGGTAGACACAGTCATGGAAATTGTCTTCCTCTTGGTGTGTTACTCACAAATTGTGAGGAAGTAATGTGGCTCAAATATCAACTCTTCTATTCCTTTAATGTAAGTTTCTTGTCATGGGAAGCATCCCCCTCAAACAGTTTGAGTTCTTTCCACCTGTTCGATTGAGTTTGACTTCTGGCATCCCAGAGTCCTCACCATTAATCAAGCATGATTTTTTTTCCTGCTTCTCTCAGATCTGGGACTTCCTTGCAAACATTTCTGTCTTGTCATTTGCAGTCTGTTTCTCACTATTTATCACTGGCCATTCATGCTACCATCTGCCCCTGGAAGTTATATCTTCTCTACATTGATGTTGGAAATTTTACTTCTTCAGAAGCCACTCTAACCAACCCACAGAGATATGACTTCACCTTCAGGTTCCAACAAGAGAATTATATATTGGATGACCCTGTGTCATCATTTTCTAGATCAGTGATTCTTAACCTGTGGGTTGAGACCCCTTTGGCAGCTTCAAGTGACAACGGCCTCTTCACAGGGGTCATAACAGCAGATATCCTGCACCTCAGATATTTACATTATGATCCACAACAAATTTGCAGCAAAATAACAGTTCTAAAGTAGCAACAAAAATAATTTTATGGTCGGGGGTCACAGAATTAGGAAGTTGAGAACCACTGTGCTAGATTATTCATCTTTAATGCCAAGATAATGGATCTGAGACGTATTGAAATACTATGTAATGTGCTAAACTTCCTCCATACCCCCTTGATAGTTTGCCTAAGGTGGCACAGTCTGCAAATGTTTGAGAAAAACTGAGTAGAACCAAGGTCTCACAGTCAAGATCACTGTCTTAGACATATGTGCCATGCATAAAGCATTATTATTATTATTATTATTATTTTTTGGTTTTTCGAGACAGGGTTTCTCTGTTTAGCCTTGGCTGTCCTGGAACTCACTTGGTAGACCAGGTTGGCCTCGAACTCAGAAATCCGCCTGCCTCTGCCTCCCAAGTGCTGGGATTAAAGGCGTGTGCCACCACCGCCCAGCTTGCATAAAGCATTAAATGTCTGATAACCAATGAGTCAATGAGTTGGTCCTTCTACAAACTGTGGCAGAGAAAGGCGAGTCTTTCTCCCAAGGCCCTCCTGACTTTCTCTTCCTCACACCTTTCAAGGTCTGCACACAGGTGTTTATGCCTCCACAGACCTGACTAACAGTAGATGTAAACCTCCAGTTCAATTCTGTACAGGGAAATAAACATTTCTCCCAAGGATACAAGAGTCTGTGGATGCCTCCCTCTGGCTGCCAAAACCTTTTCAGAACAATCTAAATTACACCACATTCCTATCTATCTATCTATCTATCTATCTATCTATCTATCTATCTATCTATCTATCTGAGGTTGAGAGAGCTGCATTTTGGTTACACCATGAACCGTAGGCAAATGCCAGTTTTTGAGTAACAGGCTGATTGATTTGGGCCTTTATCGCCCTGTAACAAAGGATAATCTGTTTCCACATGTGTTCTTGTATGGCAGAAACTGCTCAGTGCTCCTCTGGGACAATGCACAACATTGTTCCACGGGCCAGTGCTACCGGGTGTGTAGCAGGCTTCCTGGGTCAGTCAGGGCTCTCACTCCAAGCCTGCTACTGAAGCTGCAGCCAACACAGGCATTTTCCTTACAGAAGGCTACCAACCATTCCTCCCATATGTGCATTGGAAGAGGATTTTTTTGCTGAAAATCTCCAAGAGGTTAATGAAAGTGTGTTCATGTGACAAAATCATATTTCAAACCTTAAAAAAATTCATTTAAATGTTTATTTTCTTTCCCTCATTTTCTGTGTGGGGAAGCAGGTTTCCTCTCCCTTCATAAAAGCCCCACCACCACCCATGACTGTCCTCCACACTCCTGTATCTCTCCAGCCTCATTCCATGGCTGACAACCCCTCCACTCTCCATTCTCAGACATAGCTCAAACTTACCTTGATCGAAGTACTTTCTTTAGAAGAGGAAAGACCATGTACACACAAACATAGTTTTCCCCAGTAACAAATTTTTAACAAATAACTTGGTGGTAAAACTTCTAAACATCAGAGTTTAAAAATGAAGAACTAAGCTTTACACGAAAAAAAAAATAACAATTTAAAATTTTTACATGTATTTACTTGTTGTGTGTGTGTGTGTGTGTGTATGTGTGTGTGTGAGCATGCATGTGTTACAGCATATGTAACACATATGCTGTATGTGACCAACTTGAGGGAGTTGATTCTGTTCCTCCATCATGTGTGCTCTGAGGATCCAACTCGGGTCATTAGGTTTGGTGACAAGCACCCTTCCCCTTTGGGCCATCTTGCTGATCCAATATTAAGCAATGCATACACATATACTAAAAGAATAAAAAAGTATTGATCCACAAAACCATTGTACTGGCTTAGCTGAGTCGTCTTGGTTAGGCTGGGGATGGGGTTTTCTCAGACCTGACCCTGACTCAGGGTCATTCATGGCGTCCCAAATGTGAAATGGAAGTGTAGCCATTCTTAGATGCTGAAGGTTGTCACTGTCTGATGAGTTATGCAGAGGTGCTTAGAGTCATCCAGTTTGTTCTCTCCCTTTCTGACTGTGTCAGCCACACTCCTCACTGACAGCTCACTCTGCTGCCTGCAGCTGCAGCCCCAGAAGTTTTTTTGCTGAAGCAAAACATTGTTTCCTCTGATAAGGACTAATGGGGCAAATGCCTTTTCCTCAGTGCCCACTACTAAGGCCACCAAAAGCAGGTGTTCAGGTCAACAAGAGTCAATGGTTCTCAGAACGTCTGGTCAGAGATGCATTCAACAGGTCATACATATGTTGGGTGTATGCACACAGGATTCTTTTGGAGCAAAACTGTGTTATTCTCTCCAAATTACTATTCTATAAGCCCTAATGGAGATGACATATCCATGGGACATCAAGCTATCATGTGACCTGGGCTGCCCATCAAAGTATATTATGATTGGTCCACTACCCTATTATGTTGAGTGCATAGAACTACTTCATCATCAAGTGGAATGCATGGAATTGACCCCAGATATTCCCAAAGACAAAAAGAAATGGCACTGACAAGTGGCTTAGATCCCCGTGAGCCTGGCTTCTGTCGTCTTGTCTCTCTCTTCTCAATATGTGCTTAGGATCTCACAGGGTATTCCTTGTGGTAAATTGATAAGAAAGAAAACAACAGGGATAAGTTTATAGATATGTCTTCTAAGAATGTTGGAAGATGCTGATATTAGATGCCTGTAGTGCTATAATCCCACTCAGATATAGCCATGAAAAGGCAGTGTTGAAATGAGAGTCTCGGTGCAGTGTCCTTGGTTAGTTAATTTGCCTGGAATGATGGTGTGTTGGTTATAAGCTAGAGTCATTAGAGAAGAAGGAACCTCAACTGAGCAAACACATTCATCAGATTGGCCTGTAGGCAAGTCGGTGGGGCATTTTCTTGGTTAATAATTGGTGTGGAAGGACCCAGCCTACTGTGAGCAATGGCATCTGTGGGTGAGTAGCCCTGGGGTGTAGAAGAAAGAAACTTGAGGAAAATGGAAAATGAAGCAAACCAAGCAAGCTAAGAGGAGCAAGTCAGAGAGCTTGTGGCAAAGCCTCCCTAGCTTCCACCTTGTCTCCAGGTTTCTGCCTGAAGTTCGTTCCCTGGCTTCCCTTAGTGATGGAGTGTGGCCTGGGAACTGTAAACTGAAATAAAACATTTCCTTCCTCAAATCACTTGGGTCATGACTTTCAATCACAGCAATAGAAACCCCAACTAAGACAGACAGATGGCTATAGTTATGGTAGTATCCATTCATGAACAGTTTGGTTGACTGGCCACGAAGTTAGAAGAAAAAATGACTAGAAAATTAGAGACATTGGTGTCTGGAGAAGTATTATATGGACAGACTTTGTAAATAAACACAGAATTTGGCATTCTTACCCCAGCTGAGTAATCTCCCTGAAAAATAACCTTATCAGGTAGACAAAATGACTTGGGGTTTGGTTGTCAGTCAGTCTCTTCCCTATTTACTCTTTGCTCTGTACACCCATTAAATAAAGTAGTCATGGCTTCAAGGTAGCAGGCCTCTAACACCATGAGCTTTCTCTCACTAAAGACAGTTTGGTTTCCTCCATGGCTGTCTCCAACTGCTAAACAAAACTCACACTATTTTTCAGGCCACCCAGGTGAGGGTGTTAAGATTGGGCCGTCTCCACCACAGAAAGAGAAACATATTGCTCTTACAAAATGCCTTATTTTCTGTGTCCTCCTGGTTTTCCACACAGCCTGGTTTCTGGACTGGGGAATTAGTTTTATCGAGAATGAACTTACCATGGAAGGAGTTGATCTGATAGCATTTTGTAATAGTGTTTAAAGACTCCAGGCAGTGCCAGATGAGAAGCCAAGCTCATTAGTTGAATAATGTTCTATAGCAATGTGATCTTGTGTATGTGTTTACTTGGGAATTAAATATAACTGAAGAAGTGAAGATATGGATATCAAGTTGACCAGAAATGGATGGTTCTAGGTTGTACTGTGCCAACATGGATAAACTGAGAACTGCATTTCCTCAAATTTCATTTCTTTTTTTCTTTTTAAAACCCTCTAATGGATTCTTTGTGAGTTTCATATCATGCACCCCAGTTCCACTCATTTCTCTGTCTCCTCATATCAACCCTTCACCTAGCAACCTCCTCCCCCAAATAAAACACACAAGCAAGCAAGCAAACAACAACAAAACAAAGCATAGAAAACCTCTCACTGTGGAAGCTGTAGTGTGTCACAGTGTGTCCAACAGTATGTCCTCTGTCCACACGCTTTCACTTGCAAAGGTTCATTGTAAGGAATTAAGCCTGGTTTGATATCTCTGGCTTCTGTGACATCATCAATATTGGATCCTCATTGGGTTTCCTCCCCATTATCCTATTGTTGCTCTGGGTCATGGAGATCCTGTTGCTTCAGAACGGCAGGATTGGTTCTTTCACATGTACCAACCATTCACAGATGATATGGATTTTGGGGTGGGCCAATTGAGAGCCCTGAATCTGAGTCTGGATGGTAGCTGGCTCTCCCTTAACCAAAATACCAGGGCAAGGTCTCCAAACTGCTCTGGTTAGACCACCTAATGCTGGCACCAGCCGGAGGCAGGGTCAGCTCTCAAGCTCTGGGCACATTAGAATGTGGGAGCATACATATCTAAGTTGCCTAACATCAGAATCTCTGGGGTCATAAGCCAGAATTTAGTGGATCTGTTTGTTTGTTTGTTTGTTTGTTTAAGGCTTGCAGGCATTATCAGTATGAGAACCACTGAGTTATGGGGCTCTCCTGCACCTCCTCGTTCTTGTAAGGCCCCCTGGCTCAAACTTGCCCGAGGACTCCACTTGCTCCCACAACTAAACTAGACACTAAGAGAGATTGCCTCGTTCCTTGAGTCAAAATGTCAGTTTTATTTAGATTTCATAGCCATTCAAAATGGACGGTGGCTAGAAATGACTTTGGTCACTGGATGAATACAGTGAGAAAAAGTGGGAAGAAGAGTTGGAATACCCAGGTTCTTTGTGAGATCTGTCATCCTCTAGCTCTGAGATCTCTAATAGATTACTTTTCTTCAGAGCCTTTATTCATTTGTAGCTCTGCTGCTCTGGGTTCCTGTTAGGATGAAGCGAACTGAAATACTTGAAAGGAACTTCATAGACTGTGGGGTACTGTAGAAGTATCATTTTATATTTCAACCAAGAACATAAACATGTGCTCGGGAAAACACAAAGCTTGATGTAGTCTTGATAGGGGACGGCACTATGAACATGGAGACCTAAGGTCAAATAGAATTAAATCAAGGGTGAATCCACGAGCTGAGACTAAAAGCAACTTGACAGGCCAAACATGAAATACTCCTTTCTCAGAAATCCAGAGAAGAGACTCGGAGAAAGATCTTCCCTATACTTTTCTGATGGCTTCCAGGAATTTATCCCAAAGTAGTGATGTCCCAGAATAAATAGGTTTTCTTCTCATAATTAAGCCAGAGGTTCTGGGAATGGGCTGAACACAAGGCTGAATTCATTACCGAGATTGCTTGCAATTTAATTCAGGTCTTAAGGAGGTGGATCCTATGTGTCACTGGAAAAGAATCCTTGTATCTAGACAGCAGCCTACATATGTCTCTAGATTGGGTTTGTAATGGGACCTTTCTCCTCCTCTTGCCCTAATTTATTCTCTGAAATAATAGACCTTGGAAGGAGCGTCACTACCACACTGCCTAAGGGAGGAGCTCACCTTAGGTGGGACCATCTGAGAAGGCATCCAATACGAGCAATGACTGGAGGATGTCAAGCTCCTTTCAGGAAGAGATCCTTCAACTTTTTCATCTTTGTTGTCTCTGTGTATTACATAGCACTGTGTTCAGAGCACAGTGAAGCATCGTGATGGCTGCTTCTCCTAAAGGCACACAGTTCCACTGCATGAGAGGACGTTGATAAACATTTGAGGAACGCACAACAGGGCACTGCCACCAGGACTACTGCCATTTGGAGGCATTTTCCTTATGTGCATCTTAGCTCAGGAATGGCTACAAAGCTGATATCCTCCCCCACATTCTTAAAGTTAAGACACATCTACCCTGAAGACAAGCCATAAGGTTTGCATGGTGCATTTCAAATGCACCATATAACTACGGCTTCATAGAGTGAGAGATGAGAACAACTCTCGTGATTGCCATATCCAGTAAGGGACAGGGACAGGTATGCAAAGCTCCTGGACATCCATGTGGTCCCAGGGACATCCCTATGTTCTCTAGTGAAGGCTCTAAAGAAAAGTAATCTATTAGAGATCTCAGAGCTAGAGGATGACAGATCTCACAAAGAACCTGGGTATTCCAACTCTTCTTCCCACTTTTTCTCACTGTATTCATCCAGTGACCAAAGTCATTTCTAGCCACCGTCCATTTTGAATGGCTATGAAATCTAAATAAAACTGACATTTTGAGTCAAGGAACGGGGCAATCTCTCTTAGTATCTAGTTTAGTTGTGGGAGCAAGTGGAGTCCTCGGGCAAGTTTGAGCCAGGGAGCCTTACAAGAACGAGGAGGTGCAGGAGAGCCCCATAACTCAGTGGTTCTCATACTGATAATGCCTGCAAGCCTTAAACAAACAAACAAACAAACAAACAAACAGATCCACTGAATTCTGGCTTATGGCCCCAGAGATTCTGATGTTAGTCAACTTAGATATTTATGCTCCCAAGGTCATACTAATGTGCCCAGAGCTTGAGAAATGTTACCTAAAAACTCCCACCACTTGCCTGTACCTTGTAAGACCTGTGGACTCATTATGTTGTTGTCTTTTATAAATGTCCATTATACCAATCATAAAAAAATCACAGAGTAAAATCTAAAAAGTATAGATTACTCAAAGCTAGTGTTCATAATTACTCCCCAGAGAAAAAATTATGCCAACAATTAAGTATGTACTATCCTATGCATAGACACACAAATAAATAAATATACCCTTCTTAATAAAGAATACAAATCATGCTTTGTTTTCTATTTGGGGGGCATTTTTCCTGTGAATTTAATTCCAGTAAGCTTAAATCAATACAATTGTGAAAGGCTTCATAGTAATCCATGGCTCTATTCCATTTAGTCTTCAACAGCAGGAGTCTTCTTACCTACATCCACTAAACCTCTCTCTCTCTCTCTCTCTCTCTCTCTCTCTCTCTCTCTCTCTCTCCTCTCCATCTCTCTCTCCCTTCCTTTCCTCCTTCTAATCTTCACTCCCTTCCTCCCCTCTTCCCCCTCCTGTGGGTTTTATGTATGTGCATGGAGAATGGCTTATGTAACCCAGTGAATAACCTTGAATTCTCCATTCTCCTACCTCTGCCTCTCAAGTGCTGGGATTATAGGTATGTACTAGCATGGCTGGCCATTTTCACTTTCTTTTGAAGAGCCACTTGAAACATTATTAAGAGAACCTAGTAAAGAGGATCAAATTTGCTCCATCTTCATGCTATCTGAGCTAAAAGTTTTAATATAATATTTTTCCTCATTTTTGAGACTCTCATGTATGCATATAATGCTTTTCAGCCATGCTAACTCCCTACTCCAACTCCTCCTCCTCCTCCTCCTCCTCCTCCTCCTCCTCCTCCTCCTCCTCCTCCTCCTCCTCCTCCTCCTCTCCTCTCTCCTCTCTCTCTCTCTCTCTCTCTCTCTCTCTCTCTCTCTCTCTCTCTCCCTCTCTCTCTCCCGCCCCCTCTCTCCTTACTGAATTCAATTTGTGCTGCTCATGTACTCATTTGTGTAGGATCTGGTCAACACCCCCCCACCCCCGGCACACCCCTGATGAAAACTGACTCCCTTAGCAGATTCCAACTGTTAATAGGCCCTCAGTTGGGGTGGGGACTCATAAGTCCCACCCCAGCAAGGCTGGAATTTTGATTGGCTTGCTCTTGTGCCTTAGTGTAGGCAACTCCAGCTGCTGTGAATTCAGTGCTATTCATGACAGAAGATACTGTTTCCCTGTACTCCTCTGACCTCTGGCTCATAGAATCTTTCCACCCGTGATGTTCCCTGAGCTTTGGGTGGAAGGTGTCACAGAGATACTTCATTTATGGCTGAGCATCCTACAGAGTGCTTGTTTTCAGCGTTTGGCTAATGGTGAGCCTCTGTAGTAACCACTCCACTGCACAAAGAAGCTTTACTGATGAGGACTGCAGGCTGCACTTATATGAACGTCCTCTGGTCTCCTTGGTGGATTTGCTACTTTGTCTCTACTGTCCTGGTCTGGGCTATCCTTGGTGCTGATTTTAGCAGGCTTGTTTTTCTCTTATGGTCTCCCAGCTTTCCCCTTTGTGTGTGGCATTTTCTTGATTTTGAGAGTCAGGCTAGCCCAGACAAACTCCCCACCCCCCAGCTGTAATTGCTGTGACCCTCAGCCAACAGGCAACAGTAGTTTTCTGAGTACTGATGATGGTCCTAGCAGCAGCCACTGGGAACCCTCTATAAATTCCTACCAGAAGTTTGTAGGCTTCCTTGTGGGACCCTTTTTTACCAGCTTGCACAAAGTCTAACCCAAGTAAGAGAAACTTCATGGGTCTGACAGTAGGATAGGTTTTTGGAGTGTTGATTTGGGGACTGGAGAAGCTGCTGCTGGAGTGATAAAATATTTCTGCTCCTCTTGCTTTTCTTTTCTTTTTTTAACTTAATGTTTTTATTTAACTACTTTACAACCCAGTTTCAGCCCTTCCTCTCCTCCCAGTACCCCCTCACGAAAGTTCTTCCCCCATTCCACCTACTCCCAGCCCCCCACCCACATGAAGACCAAGCTGCTCATCTGCTACATACGTGCAGGAGGCGCAGGTCCAGCCTGTGCTTGCTCTTTGGTTGGTGATATCATGATTTTTACAGGCAAGTAGATGGAACTAGAAAATATCATCCAGAGGTAACCCAAAAGGACATGCATGGCATGTACTCATAAGTGAATATTAGCCATAAAATACAGGATAACCATGCTATAATCAACAGACTCAAAGAAGCCAAATAATAAGGAGGGCCCAAGGGAGGTTGGTTGAATCTTTCTCAGAAGGAAAGACAAAATAGATATTGGAGATCAATGGAAAGAGGGAAGTGGGTGGGCAAGATCATAGATAGGGAGAGCAGAGGAGAAGGGAGGTTGCCACTGAGGGGGGCAATCTCTAGGACATGCCAGATACCTGGGATGTGGAGAGGCCCTGGAGAGTCTATGGGAGTGAATCTAGCTGAGACTTCTGGCAGTGTGGGATATGGATCCTAAAGTGGCCACTGTCTGTATCTAAGCAGGACTCTCAGTGGAAGGGTAAGGACAGCAACTCACCCACAAAACCTCCGACCCAAAATTTGGTCTGCCTATAAGATGTGCAGGGACACAGATAGAGCAGAGACTGAGGGAATGGCCGACCAATTGGGACTGCCCCAAATTGAGACCCATCCCATGAGCAAGAACCAGTCCCTGACACTATTAATAATACTCCATTATGCTTGCAGACAGGAACCTAGTATAACTGTCCTCTGAGAGGCTCCACCCAGCAGCCAATGGAAAGAAATGCAGAGACCCACATCCAAACATTAGATGAAGCTTAGGGAGTCTTATGGAAGAGTTAGGGGAAGGAGTGAAGGACCAGAAGAGGAGAGGGACTCCAAGGGAAGACCAACAACGTCAACTGATGTAGACCCTCAGGGTCCCCAGAGACTGCATCTCCTTTGCTTTTCTAGCTATGATCAGCCATTCATTCTGAAGTGGCTTCTAAGTTGCCATCTTATCCAGAAGTTCGGAGCTAATTTTACTTTACCCAGGAGAATCACAGGCAGTGAAATAGTACAATAATCTGGGAAAAGGCATTAAGTAAGAAGTGTCACGTTTATTAATGCCCCAAACCCAGTAGTCTTAAAGAGCAAACAGAACTTAGGGTTCTACAACCCTCAACGTTCCATCATGTTTTCAGTTACTTAAAATTTCTTCTCACTTAAAATTTCTCTGTAACTTGGGTAAGCTCACCAAGGAAGGCAATGGAGTGATGCCAGCGATGATGACGACTAGAGCTGAAGAGAGAACACATGTTCAACTTCCAGTACCCAAACAAACAAACATGGAATAATTACCATTTACAGATCACTTTAGAATGGATAATTCTAAAGTTAAATACGAACTAATATAATTATTAACTATTGCCATTGAGAATCAATGTGCCAGACACTGAATTAGGCATTTAATATAGTCCTCTGCTATGGCTCCTAATGTTGATACAAAGGGCCATTGCTATCCCCTTCTATAGGCGAGACAGACAAAGCCCAAGGAAAATGAGGTTGCAAACACAGACTGTACCATAGCTTTACCCAGTGTTGTGTTTTGGAGCCTAGTTCAGTGCTTTGCACTGTACTTAGCTAAGGTAGGGCTTCAACATGGATGGATGAAGGACCACCTGGGTCACATGCTCAGTCATGCTTCTATTGCCTGATATTGTGTCTGGACCTTCATTCTCTAGCAATGATCACTTACATGGTGGTGATTTAGTGTCTCTTGCATCCCCTTTGTTTTCTAAGGCAAATCGTTCTCAGAATGTGGCTGCTGGCTCAATAGCATTGATGTTGCCTCTGAACTCTTTAGAAATGTAAATTCATGAACCCACCCTCAGTCCACCGAATCAGAATCTCTGGACATGAATACCAAGAAACTACCTTTCAATAAGCTTTCTAGGTGGCTCTCTATGACTGGAAAACAGCATTAGTGTTTAAGAGCCTGATGGTTTTTTATGTGCTGAGGCTCACAGCATATAACTTGGCTTGTATGGGTGGTTGGAAGAGCCATTTGCAGTGAATGGGAAGACACTAGCAGAAGTGAGTTTGGAGACAGAGAGTAACATTTGGGTCTAGGGTTTTGGATTACCTTTGCAATAGGCAGATGAAACTATCTGGGAACATCTGGTGTCTCCTTCTGAGGCCTAGAGTTTCTGGGAAAAGACACAATTGGAGATGTAGGCTTCAGAGTGGTAGTTGACACTACAGAGAAGATGACTCTGGAGAGTGGGGACCACCAGCAGAGAGTTGGGTCATTGATGTACCCTCAGTGGCAGTGTTGATTCAAGAGAGCTGGGGAGGACAGTGCTGGGAAAGAGCTTGAGGACAATCTTCCTTGTGAGTGACTCGCCTTGGAATGTTGGCCTCATCTTCCCCTCTGGATTATAAGCTCCTTAAAGGCAGGGACTGTGTAAACTTCAATAAGTCCCTCAAACAAAAGTCCATTGCTTCACTGTCTGTGAATAATCAGTGAATTCCCACTAGAGTTCTTTTGTAGAAATTCAATGTGATCAGAGCCACCAGTAAGACATATCCCCCCAAATCACTTATGTAATTTCCCAAAGGACACCGTGGCAGATTAAAAACAAGTGAACAGAAAAGGGGCACCCTGTGTAATCCACTGATATCCATGCTAATCACATTAATCAGAGCGAATTAATTGCACCTGAAAACAGATGCAAAGTTACATTCCTTAGAAAAATCAATTCATTAAACTCATATTGGAATGCACAGTCAACAGCCCCCATGTTTCAAAACTATCAGCTTGATTTGTGGCAACTTCTGATTTACTAACGAAACTGCTTAAAACATTTTTTAAAGGCAATTACAATTACTGTCTACCATTTGACAGAAAGAAATCTCGTCAGCATTGTCCCTGTGTGTCAACTGTCACAATTTTCTAAAAATTTTGAGGCGAAAAATAGGCAGGCTCTACTATTTGCTAGCCTCGATTAGGGTTAATTCAATGTGTGTCTGCAAATAATAGTGTTTAATGTAATCTCTCTAATTACAGATAAAACGCATTTCCAGCCATGCTCATCACTGACGGCATTTTGCAATAAGTTAAACTGACAGCTGCTTTCTAGAGGGAACGCAAAAACAAACCTTCCTTGGGGTTGTGTTGATTTTCTCTTGCTCGCTCGCTTGCTCTTTTGCATCGAAGTTCAGAAAAAGATGAAACTAGACACTTTGGCTCTGGACACCAACCTTGAAAATCATGGCACACTCTCTTCCTTGGGGAACGCCCACATTTTTTCACTTGCAACCCTCATCAGTGAATGTCTAGTCTGAATTCACTCAAGGAGAATTTTCTAGGTGTTTTTTTTTTCTCTCTCTCCCTAAACCAGGTGTCTGGAGAGAATAAAAAATGGCTCTACTAAACCCCAAGACTGCCCATAAGCCAAGCTAAGCTTGCATCTACACCATACGTGATACTCATCACCCACGTGTTACCAGATTCTCCCGGAGTGTCACCATCTGAGTCAAGATGTTTTGGATTGGGAAGATGGATCAGTAGGTAGAGTGCTTGCTGTTACAAGTATGAGGACCTGGATTTGAAGCTGGGCATGGTGGTGTGATTTCCAGGGTGAGACACAGAGAAAGGCAGCAGATCCCTGGAACTTGCCAATTAGTGAACCTAGATGATTTGGTAAACTCTGGGTTCAGTGAGAGACCTTGCCTCGAAAAAATAAGATGGAAAGAAAGTGGGGAGGATACCTGACATTGACTTCTGACCTCCATCCACATGCATATGTGCACACATACATGAACATGTACACACATGTACGCAAACACACACATGCACACACACATACAGAGAGAAAGAGAGAGAAAGAGAGAGAGAGAGAGAGAGAGAGAGAGAGAGAGACTTTCTAAAGGGTCACTGCATGTCCTTTTTAACCACAGCTGAGAAAACCTAAAGAAAGTTACTACCCAATATCTAGTAACTTCAATGTGGCTGAACACAAAAAGCTAAGCCAGACTAATCAGGTTTTCTCTCTCAGGGTTGGGAAATGCCTAGGAATAAATTTTCTGGGAAATGTCTAGAGATAAATAAGAACATAATAAGAAAGAAACCATAAAATAGAAGGAAATGTTGAGAGGACACCAGCAGGTCTACAAACATTTTTGTTGTATTCTGTGTGTTCTGTTTGGGATATAGTTTGGCTCCAATACCATGGTTTACCTCAGAGGCACTTTCCTCTCCCAGAAAGTCTACTGATCAGTTATCCACAGCCAATGGACTAGCTCACAGAACCCTCAGGGACTCGATCCCTTTCAGCTCACTTCTCTATGGTCTGTAGGTGGGACCTTTGTCTCCCTCATGTAAGGTGGCATCCACAGTTATGAGGAAGAAGACACAACAGGTCTTGCTCAGTACTGAATGGATAAAGAATAAATCTGTGTGGTCTTAGATGCTTTCCTCATTGGCTATGGCTCTCAGCTTGATACAGCCCAGAATCATATGAGAGAGCCTCCATCCTTAGAGCATCACCTAGATCAAGCTGGCCAAGGCTCTTGTCTGTGGCAGTTGACTTGATTGTTAACTAATGTAGGAGAGCCCAGTCTACAGTGAGTGGTATATAAGAAAGCTAGTTAGTTGTGAGCCAGAGAGAGAGAGAGAGAGAGAGAGAGAGAGAGAGAGAGAGAGAGAGAGAGAGCCACAAAGCAGCATCCACCATGGTTCTTGCCTCCATATCACTACCTTTAACTTCTTTCAATATTAGACTGTGATCTGCAAGCATAGGCTAGATAAATTCTTTCCTCCCCAAAGTGTTTTTGTTCATTGTTTAATCACAGCATCAGAAAGCAAAAAAGAACAGAAATCTTGGTGGTTTATTTTTAATATCTTCCAAACATGAGTGACTCATACTGAGCCACTGTCCTCGCTCCTGAATCTTTTCCACCAGTCTTCCACACAAACATTTTTGTTGTATTCTGTGTGTTCTGTTTGGGATATAGTTTGGCTCCAATACCATGGTTTACCTCAGAGGCACTTTCCTCTCCCAGAAAGTCTACTGATCAGTTATCCACAGCCAATGGACTAGCTCACAGAACCCTCAGGGACTCGATCCCTTTCAGCTCACTTCTCTATGGTCTGTAGGTGGGACCTTTGTCTCCCTCATGTAAGGTGGCATCCACAGTCCTGATGTAAGGATGGAGATGAAAAGGCAAAAAAGAAAAAAAAAAGCACCAATTGTCTCTTTAGATAGGTTTCTTGAATTTGATAAAGTCTTATCAATAATTTGTGAGTGGTACTTATGTGAGATATCTCAGTTCTTCTTCTAGAGCAGCACAAGAAACAGATGCAATGCCAGTAAAAGAGCAAGAAGACCCACGAACAGAGCGGATGAAACAGAAGCAAGAGCCTGAAGCCAGAGCTGGTACAAAATGGGCAGAATTTGTAGCTATCTTGAGGAGGTCTTTGGACCTTCCTATTTGTAGAACAGAGTTTAAAATAATCTCTTCTAGATCCCAGGGAGAAAAAGGCCTTAGCTAACATATGGGTTACAATACAAATCTGACAGGCTCCAATACCAGCCTTTCATTTATTTATAAACTGTCCTAAGATACCGCCTATGGTGATAGTGTCCTTGACTCTCCTCCAAGTTGATATTTCCACATAGAGCCGTCTCTGGGCCAGGCGACAGTTGTACTGTCTCAAATGCTATCTAGAAGCTGCTATGGCATGTGAATATAGTACTGACATTTCTAGTCTTCAAGATGGCAGTAGAAAAAAAATGGTAAATGAGAGACTCGTTAGATGGTTCTAAAAGGTAAGGGGCATGCATTGTTTTGAGCAGATGAAGTTTATTCATTAAAAAGAATAGATATAAAACACCATAAGATACTATTTTGTAACTATCATATTAATAATTATAAGATATTGTGACAGGTTCAGGTGTTGGGGGATAGAATCTAGTAGGCTCCTCTCTTGCCAAAGTTGCTGATCTGGTCTGGGATGAGGGTCAAAAATCACATTTCTAGAATGTCACTGCCTCAGAGAAGGCTGATGCCACTGGTGGCAGGATTACACTTTTAAAACCTGGAGGAATTCCTGCCTGTGTTCATGAGAAGAGGTATATAAAAATGCTCACAACACGCGCTTAGAGCAAGAGCCTGAAAATAATGCATTGGCTGAAGCAAGATGAATAGATAAATTATAGCAATTAAGAGAGGTAGTAAGGAGTAGTCAGAATTAACTAACTGGGCCTCTGCATGTCATAGACAGGTCTCAAATATAGTTTTGACCCAAGGAAAACCTAGTTTCAGAAGACTGGTTATATACTCACAATATTTAAGCCATACATATCATAGCTAATGGTAATTCAATATTTAGAATATGAGGGAGGAAGGAAAATTTAACTGGACACCAGAGAATCCCAAATGTTCTTGTGTTGGTAGTTCAGAGATGTTTATTATGACATTCTTTCTGTATGTATAATGTATTTTAGTTCCTTGGGGGCTCTTAAATAAATTCTGTATATGTGAAATACTTGACTTTTTAATCAGTTATGCATTTTTAATTTTATATTATTTTAATTTCCCATAAGATCCCAGAGTGGGAATCTGCTCTGAGGAGAGGAAAAACTTGTATTTCAAGAGAAGCACCCAAAGGGAATTCATGAAGGCAGCTCCAGGTCCTTATGCAGTCCATAGGGCCTGGGGTTAGCAAGGGACAAGGCTTGAGAACCGTGGGGGCAGCATGGCCAGGGCCCTGAGAGAACTCAGCAGTTTGAGGAGTTAGTAGAGAAAGAAGGACAAATGTGTATCGTCATGGTTCTCAACTTGTGGGTTGTGAACCCTTTGGCAAACCTCTATCTCCAAAAATATTTACATTATGATTCATAACAGAAGCAAAATTTACAGCTATGAAGTAGCAACCAAAATAATTTTATGGTTGAGGGTCCACCACAACAGGGGAAACTGTATTAAAGCATCACAGCATTGGGAAAGCTGAGAACCACTAGTGTGTTGGATTGGGGCTGTGGCCCTGTGATGGAACTACCATTTGTTGATAAGCAAGGAACTGGGGTTAGATGGTTCAGTTCGAGGCAAGATTAGGTGGTTACTGAATTCCAGAAGGCAGTGAGGGGTGGTGGGGAGGTACTCACCTGCATTCAAATCCCATGTGCTATCTATGGAATCTTGGGTTATAGCTTTAACCTCTACCAGACTCCTTCCTCCCTTTCAGACTGAGGGAAACCACATTGTCTGAGAAATACTAAGCATTAAATGGTGTCATGGGTAAATGGGTTTGCTGGAGTATCTGGTGTAAACAGTAGGCAATTAATCAATGTTAGATTTCTCTTTTCTTCCCTGAAAATCAAATACCCCTGGAGGTATGAGGAGTGGGCACATCATAACAGGTGACAGAAGGGGCTCATGATTCCTTGACTCTGATGACACACAGAATGGGCCTGATACAGATGTGGGGGCAATAAATAAGGTTGGGAGGGCATCCTGCAGCAAGAGGAGTCATAGCATCCCATCAGTGTCACTGAGCAATGTGTGGACAATCCCAAAGGAAGGTTCATTTCCTGAAGAACTCTATCCACTGTAAGGCTGTCAAATAACAGAACTACAGAATCTTCCTTTGACACTTGGAATCTTTCAATGGGCTGAGGGCTTTCACCAGACAAGCATCTGGACCACTACAGAAAGCCTCTCAGATTTTAGGTTTCTTTCAATTGTTACTCTGGCTCTAGAACAAAGGTTTGTCAATATTTATAATTAGGGAGAAAATTTCAGATCTCCCCTGAAAGAAAAAACTGGGGGAAGATCCCCCCCCCACACCAAATCAGTAGCTAAGGCAAAAGCAAACACAAAAGCCCCAGACCACTAAAACCAAAACAATAACAAAATGCACATATAATCAAGACTATCCTTGGAAAACATTTAAATCCTAATTAAACCCAGAAGCCAACAATTAGCCAGAGAGGAGAGGGCAGGGTGTGAGGACATCTGGACTTCTCTGCTCACAGCACTATTATTCACCTTAGCCAGAGGGTGGGTGTGGTTTCAGAATGCACTGATAGAGGTGTGGATAAGCAAAATGTAGACTATGCCTTACAATGGAGAATTTAGCCTTAGAAAAGAAATATATTCTGGCACATGCTACATCATGTTAAGTGAAATCAGCAAGACAGAAAGAGACAAACACTGTGGTCAAATTTATAGAAGCAGAAAAGGCTCACAGAAAAGGTGCTTAATGGGTACAGTTTCCAGCATTGCAAGAAAATTCCTTGCTCAGTGTAAATGTACTTAACACTACTGAACAGTGTAGTTAAAATGGTGATACTTTCAGGTAATGTGTATTTTCCACAATGGAAAAAAGTCAACAAAGAGCTTTCTGTGTTCATTCTTGCACATTTATAACATTCCAGGTACAGGCAAATCTGTTTTATTTATTTCTGGTTTCATGTCCCTTTCTATTAAAACCAGGCCTTTGTTCCTATGTTCTCCAAAAAAGGGATTTATTTATTTATTTATTTATTTATTTATTTATTGCTGTTGTTGGTATTGCTTTTGGCTTACCATTTATTTTAATGCATATACAGATGGAAAGCTGCTGTATCTTCTCTTCATTTCTTACTAAGCATAGTTTTAGTTGAGCTAATGAGTCTGCTGGCTCCTAAGCCTCTCACTGGATTTAGATGTCACGGAAAATACCCAGCTTCCTTAGAAAAGGATGAACTGCCTTAGGACAATCCTAACATTTCTCCTTTCAAGGTATCAGCACACAAAAAGACATATTGTGCTGAGACTCTGTGAGGTTTTGGAATGAGTTTGAATCAAAACTGTGTCTGTGGCCTTTGCAAAGAAGGGGTTTCTGATCCAGGCAGAAGGAGTGGAATGGACCAGGAGGAGTGGGTGGGGATGGCGCTGTGCTCACTGCTCAGTCTTAGAGAACCACAGCCTCAATTCTCATAATTTTGGGTTTATAAACAGTATCATTCTGGTGCAAAAATGATCTCTCCTTGCCTCTGAGACTAGCTAACAAATGCTTAGCTCCATCCACATTATCTGCAGTTGGACAAGAAATGGAGTTTTATAATGTGTGTGTGTGTGTGTGTGTGTGTGTGTGTGTGTGTGTGTGTGTGTGTGTGTGTGTGTGTTTTCTAGGCCCACCCAGCATGCCTTGCCCCCAGGAAACAGTCAATAAATGGTTATTGAATTTAGAGCGTCCTTCTTCCCAATCGCTGAGGTTTAATCTATTCCCAATTCAGAATATCTATTAACTTTGCAGCATCACTAAGCCTTTAAAAAAAAATCCATTTGTGGATGCATTTAAAGACTTCACAGTAAATCTCACTATACCGATTAAGAGAAAGCTGTTAAAGGAAGCATGCTCGTTCAACACACCAGTAGCCATTGGTAAAATGTAATTTAATTTAATCATTTAAATTTACATTGTTAATGTACAAGAGCATTTCTTTCAAACCACAGGTTAACACACACTTACTAAAAAGCAATGCTGTTAGAGGAGAAGGGCTTGGGAGATTCGGCCATTTGAAACAAAAGCAAGGCACTCTCCAAGAACAGCAAGTGGATTCCCATTCCCCACTGAGGGTGGGTTCACACTGTGACAGCACTGCCTTCAGGGGGAGGAGTCACCTGCATTAATGCTTGTCCTCTGCAGAGCTAGTGTGCCATCCACTCTGGGTACACTTGGGTGTCAACATTTAAAAATGATGACCTAAGAGGCTCTCATAGTTGTGATAACTATGGAAGACAAAAGAACACTGGCTGTATAGTCTTTCCTTTCAGCACTAGTGTCTGGCCCTTAACTAAAACAACTTCATCATTCTTCAAACCAGCAGATAGACGATTAGACAGTCCTTTCCCTTCAATCTGTGGGTGTGAGGACAGAATGGGGAACAGCATTTCCCAGAGCACCGTGCTGCTGTTTTGCTTTGCCTTTCAGACAGGAAAAAAAAAAAAAAGGATTAACTTTCCAATACTCAAGGTGCACAAGAAGGTTATGTACGCTCAGTACTTCTAATTTATTCAAATTCAAATTGAATTTGGTCTGAAGCGATCTCGTGTGAAATGTTAACTTTCCTGATATTTAATAATGTTTATTATGTTTGCATATAAGCTCAACAAATTAATGCGAAAGTACTACTTTACTCAAAGCTGTCTGCAGGTGAAATGTTACTATGAGTGACTGTGTTTAAAAGTCTATTTTCCTATAGATGCAGTAAGATGTGGGAGAGACTAAGGGAAGATGAATTAAGTCTGAGTCTTAATTCTGTTGATAGCTGTTTGCCCTGTAATGGGTCCCCAGTTTTCTCCTTTGTGAATTTCAGGAAATCTAATCAGATAATGAGCCAGGACCCTTCCAAATCTGAGGTTCAAAACTTCTTAACATTCCAAGCCCTGTCATCTTGATAGGAAAGTAATATATTTCATAAAATCGTATATGAACAAAACACAAAATCAAATATCTGAATGGGTTGCAGAAAAAGGAGAGGATATGATTTGTTATCTGGGTTACACTTTGCAGCAATTAGGCAATTCATTTGGCATTTGTTTGATTGTATAATTTAATGACAATATAAACAGTATAGTTTGTTATTATTTTTTAAAAAGACTAAAGCAAAAATGATTAAACACTAACAAAAGCTACTATGACATCAGTTTGACATTCAAAGTTTTGAGTCTTAGCAAAACGGTCAAAAGTATCTTGACTTGATACAGAGTATATAATATAAAGACTTTTAGACCTTAAAATCTTCAAACATTATTTGAATTTAGCAAAACATAAGCAAAAATTTCATATCAAAGTGCTAAACAGTGCTGCCTTAAAGGTCACTGCAAATGAAGGGGAAGACAACTGCATGGGAAGTGACATTTATTATACAAATGGTTAATGAAAAGACACATTATAAATATATATGTAACCTGCTATGTTTTTATATATATATATGCTTATTTAATTTCTAGTTGGTGTATCCAAGTCACCACGAACACCTCATTTGATTATTCTGTAACTCAGCCTCCAGGAGCTGGTGGTCTTGCAATAAATACAGGCAAAGCTATTACAATATAACGTGCATACAAATGTTCATACAAATAAGGACACTATGCAACAAATTATTTCATAATAATATGGCATCAACAGTAAAAACATATAAAAGGGGGCACAAACACGGAATGTTGAACCGCAACCCACTAATCTTCTCTAGTGCGCACATTAATACTATCTTTTCTTCTTTTCTTTTAAAAGATGATTCTCTTGCTTTCCAAAATTGTCTCTAACCAATAACAAAAATTAAATTTTATATATATATATATATATAAATCCTTATCATCTCTGGTGCTTACCCTGTATGACCCAGTTCCTACTTATCTGCTTGTTCTCCTAGGGTTAACACTTGATTGAGTCACCCAGTGCTCCTTGGACTTCTGAATGGATGAATCAGGAACTTGCTACAACTGAAGAAGGTTTAGAGAACTCTGTCCAGGTTGACAAAACACAGCGAAGACAGTTGTATGCAATCCATTTTATAATCCGATCCCCCTTCAGGACGGCTGGATAGTGATCAGGGGTCGAATTCCATCAAGAACGGCCTGAAAGTCTTAGAAGGGCCACACCTCCGAAGGGTTCTACAGGGCAGGTGGATCAAGCCTTAGCTAGGAAAATGAGCGTGCCATTTGATAACAGGACTGCCTCCTTCTTATTTTCATACAAAATAAGGGAGAGTTCACAAACAAGACTTAGTAAGACAGCACTCTAAAAAAATTGCACTTGTATATGGAAGCAAATAGCCATTACCATTTTGCTAAGTCTGATTTGTAGATAATCTTCCATCATTTGACTTTTTTTTTTTTAGAAGAAGAAAGAAATGAAGAAAAGGGAATTTTCTGCCTCGTTTGCACCACGTATGTACCCTTGACACAGGAAGTATATCCTAAAGGGATCAGTCTTAAGACACAGCCCTACCCTGGTGAACAGCCCTTGGCTGTTCTTATTTTTTAAATACAAAGCAACCATAATCATATTCCCCAGAAAGAGTTTTTAAAACAGTTATATTATCCTTTCTCCCCACCCCACTGCTGGGATAGCATCATCCAAAAGTGCTTTGTCAGCAATTTCTTAGAAAAGCCTCATGAACTATTTACCCCTTCCCAACCCACCCACCAAAGCCTAAATATAAAACACAACCCCAGCACAATACTCTGCAAGGTTTCTGGCTTTAGGTTGTAAGGAAAGGTGCCAGGGGAAAAAAAAAAGTCTTTGCTTCGTATGGGAGCTGCTTTTCCCCTGAAGGAAGGACAGCGTGGCAGGTGTTCAAACCCATCCTTTTGCTCACTTAATGATCAGCTGCCAGCAGAGCAAGTAGCTCTCTGCTCAGGCTTCCCTTGCTCAGAAAGGCAGGGTATCAAGGAAGAGCTTGTCAATGACAGAAGGTGGGGACACCAAGTCCTCCAGCTTCAGGTAGAAGATGCGCTGGAGGCCCTGGGTACAGATCTTCCTCAGTTCCACCAGTGCGCGCAGGACCTTGGGCTCCGAGGGCTCCAGAGCCTGTCCCTTCCTCTGGTGGTCCTTTAAGCTGCTTGTGATCTTGTTGCATAGCTCCTCCACTCTCTTTGGTTCTTTTAACCCATGTCGCTCTGTAGAAGGACAGAGAGACGTTGGTAAGTTTTAGGGCAGGTCAAAGGCATTAGATGTCCTAATTTAGGTCTCTCTCCTTTGCTGTCAGATGGGTTAGGTATTTTACAGCCAGATTGCCTTTTGTGGACTGGGGTGATAGCTCAGTTAGAAACTTGGTCAGGACCTGCTTTTAATTCCCCAAAACTCACCAGATGTGGTGGCACACGCTTGTAATTCCAGCATGGGGAGGCAGGAGCAGGAGGATCTAGTGTTGGCCAGTCAGCCAGGCTTGCCCGCTTGGCTTGGTACAGGAAAGTGAACTAGTATTTCTGTCCCAAATTGGGGAGGGAGCCACTGATATGAGCCCCTTAGCACCTGATCCTAAGTGTGTTCCTATATTTTCATGCAAGCCAGTGTCGAGAAAAGCCAACTTTCCTTCCTTTGCTTTGTTTCTTTCCTCAGAACACCCATTGACCTATGCCTGGAACTCTACAAAACACACAGGTCCTCCTAAGGCAGATAAGGAAAAGTCACACCAGAGAGAAGGAGGCCTAGGAAGACATGGGGGCAGGCATTTATCAAGACATGGAGGGTACCTCTTACTTCCATAAAACTACAGAAAAGTATTGGGTCTCACTATGACACAGGAGCCTGACATCTCATACGAGTGACTTACAGCTGGGGTAAAGGACCCTCTATTCTAATGGAAGAGCAGGGTCTCCTTTATTCCTAGTTTTCTTTTATTGGTATATTTATATCTAAAAAGCATGTTTATTCATGTGTGTGTGTGTGTATGTGTGTGTGCATGTGCGTGTGCGTGTGTTTGTGTGTGTGGCAGAAGGTATCTTTCTAACAGTGATCAAACATTAGTTTCTAACCTCCCCTAGCTTTAGATGTTTTAGTCATAGGTTTTGTTATAAAAGTTATTTACCCGAAGCAAAAGCTAAAGAAAACAACTACTAGGATACATTTTCTTTCTTGTTCCAAATAAAAGAGGCCTGCAAAGCAGGAAACTTGAGTTCTCACAGTGTGTGTAGTAGATATGACTTGAGGTAAGCGTTTCCTCACTAAGGCCTTATTAAGAGAGGAGGCTGGATTTAAGGGCTCCTAATGCCCCTTCCAGAGTTGTTGGATTAAAATTTATTTAAGTACATCATGGAAAGTGCCCCCAGTGTCTCAGTGAATTACGACTTGCAGGTTTCTGGTGTAATGAAGTGTTTTATAGAGAAAGAAGCCCAGGGTTTGGAATTGAACCCAACTCTGGCTCTGTACTTTGCCTGGAACCCAATCTCTTCAAGACTCAGTGTCTTCCTAGGAGGGTGGAAAACACACAGGTCTTAGTCTTATTCTTCTTATTCATCTTAAACGTCAGACAGTGAATTGATAGAAAAGTGTTATTGCTATAAAGATGTCCTCCAACTAAGATGATATAACAGATACCAACTGTAGAGTGCCACACACCAGGATAGTCAGCACCTGAGACAGTGGCTGGTTCATGGTGAATGGGTGGCAGCTGCAAGACTAAACAGAAGCAGAGTCTCGGTATCCCCAAGTTTTGCAGCTCTGGACTTTGCTTGCACTAGGACACTATTACCTGGTTAGCCAAACTTCCCTACTTGGTTTATCGTTACTAGATGCAAAACCCCGATGCTGAAGGCTAGGAGTGAACCTTGAGAAACCCTGCTTGCGGTGATGAGCCGCTGAAAGTTTTAGTTCTTCTCACAGCATAGAACCAGGTGGCAAGGTCGGCAGTAAACTCAAGAGGTATAAAAATGTTCATAGCCTCTGACCAAGCTACCACAATTCCTGGGAATTTATCCAAATAAGAAAGTCAAAGAAAACAAAAACAACAACCCTGTATGTATGGGCACAACGCTTCTCTGTTACCACCCTACACCCAAGAACCCAAATAAAGCAAGCACCGGAAGAGGGGCAGAGATGAAGAACAGAGAGACTGTTCAGTAAATAACAGCATGCCCATACACTGGAAGATCCTGAAGCTATCAGAGGTAAGTATGAAGATTATTAAACAATATAGAAGAATACCGGTAGCATTAAATGAAGAGGAGAGTTTTAAATAGCTCCCAGGCTATGATCTCATTTGTGCAAAAATAATAATCAAAATCTGTGGCTGGTGAGATGGCTGGGCAGGTAAGGGTTTTTGCTGCCTGGCCTGATGGTTTGAGTTGAGTCCCTGGTCTCCACACGGTAGAAGGAGAGAAATGGATTCTCCCATACTGTCCTCTTTGACCTTCAGAATTGCACTGTGGAACGTGCACAAATGCACACACACACACACACACACACACACACACACACACACACACACACATACTATAAAGAAGTGTATTTTCTTTTCTTCACAAAAAGGATGAAAATATTTGTGAGATAACTGGATGGCTCTTTTACCTTTCTTTTAAAGTGTCTGGCTTAGTGCTATTTGGAGAATACTGTTAAAACAGAAGAAGATGGGAGATGGTTCCTCATGAAGTCTTATCTGTCATATGGACAATACGACCAAGCACTAACTTGCCGATATGTAATTCTATTAGCATTGAGAGACATTGAATCTGATTTACAAGTTGGGGAGAGGAGGTGTCTCTCACAATCAAATGCCAGTCCATTAACTGAGGCTTTCCCATCCTTTCAGGGCCTCCTGCCTCACAGAACATCCAAGATTCCATGCTCATTATCAGGATGAAGAAACTGAGCAATTTGTCGGGTGTGATGTGGTGGCTGGGGGCGGGGGTGTCGATTGATTATGGGACCTTAGAGCTAGACTTTCTCTTGGCCAAACTCACAGAAGGGAGCATGGAGTTTTCTCTGCTCTCCAGCCAGTGGCGGCTGCTCAATAACTATGGCAACCATTATTTATTCAGTGAATTGAAGTGGAGATCGATACCTCCTGCCAGCTGGATCAACCGGGCCTGGAATTCCTTGAGGAATTCATAGACACTCCTGTTAGGAGCCAAAGGTACCTCATCCTGTCTTTGTTGTTGTGAACACTCACAAGATCTGTGGCTTCCTTAGTTTTCCATAGGAGCTAAGATAAAATTCAGTCTCTGTGTCTACTCCTGTCAGCAGCCAGCAAGGTTTTTAGTTCACCAGGGAGTCACCAACTGTCTGGGACCTTCTCAGCAATTTAAAATTCCTTAAAATTCTAATCACTGACATTCAGTTGAAGAGAACTTCCCCCACCCCTTGCAGATTGGCAAACAGCGACAGAGCTGAAATGCAGAGTTCATAATACAGAGGGAGAGAAGGAGTCAGGGATTTTCTCATTTCATAGAGATTTATACATGGAAGATTAAGATTTTTTTTTTCTGGGCAGGAGGCAGGTAGCTTAGTGGTAGAGTGTTCGCCTAGCATGCATGATGCCCTGGGTTAAATCCTCAGCAGCAACAATAACCAAAAAATTGTTGTCACTCCCTCCAATGATTTAACCAAATGCGCATTTTGCATTAGGTTTATATAATCTTTAAAAAAGCCTACATTTCAGTATTATGTTTCCAAGATGCCAAAACAGAACTCTTATAGTCATGATTAAGTATTAGACAGACACCACAAACATTGTGCACGTACATTGGAAGGGATTTGATCTGCTTTGTTTAAATTCCCACCTAAGAGAAGAATCTCCACTTAGGGGACTACAGACCCAGAGGCAGGTTCCACCTAGCCTGGCAGGTCAGACATTTTAACCTGCGGACAGAACCCATTTAATAGCCTTTAGGTTATACTCCTTTTACTTAGATTGCTTTAGCTCAGAGTGAGGCAAGGCAAATGTTTTCTCTAATTAATATGTAACAAGACTCAAAGAGTTAAGTCACTTGCCTAGGGCTGAAATTAGCAAGCGGCCAGTTTCTTTCAAACCAAATCTGAGAATTTCATTCACCACTAGCTGACTACCTACCTTCGACTGCCTCTGTTAGAAAGTTTCTCATCATCCTGAGATGAACTGGCCTTCTCTCAGTAACCTCCTACTTTCTGTGGACCTAATTAACTAGTGGTTAATTACTTCTTCCAATAGATGTTTATTAAGTACCTACTCTGGGGCAAACAGTACTAGAGACAGTGGGGTCAGAGCAATGAAGAAAACAACTCACTCTACCCTGTGGGGTGGTTCGCATCTAAAGACAAGGCTGGATTCCTATTAGCATATTAGCATATTAGATATCCATGTCACAGAAGGCTCTGCCAAGTGTGAAGAGGGCAGGAGGGAGTTGGGAGGAAGGAGGAGGAGGCAGGAGGAGAGGAAGAAAGAAGAGGGGAGGAGAGGGAGCTGGTGGATTGACTGAGTGAAATAATGAGACACCCAAGGCTATGCCCATGTACTTCCCCCTCAGCCAGTTAAGATCTACTCGTCTCACATCCAATATTCTGTCAAGGAAACTTCCTCCTTGGATCCTTGTCTGGGTCAGATTCTCTTCTAGTACAGGATCTCCCTTTGCAGGACAAGCAAGTTTGAAATCTGATACTCATGTGACAATTGCCTGCCTCTTTCCTTAGGGTTAAGCTTCCTGGAGAAGTATCCTATATTTGCTTACCGTGGTTCCATCTCCTGCACCAAACCTAGCACACCAATGACACCTAATACACACCTGATGGATGAGTCTATAAGTTGGAAGACCAAAGTCACTTAGGAAATGATTAAATGAATGCTAAGCGTGGAAGTCGCTCAGATTAAAAGAATGAGCTGGGAGCTGTTAAGAAGCTCACAATAGAAAAGAACTTTATAAACTTCCAGACTTCCCAGGCAGAAGCTCCCTTCTTCGTACCTCTCAGCCCTGTCAGTTATTAGCTGGGTGACTTTGGGTCCGTTTCCACATTCGTGAAAGAGGGCTAAAAATGCCAGTTGCCTCTTGTCTTGCTATGAAAATTAAATGATCTTTACATGACAAGTACTTGGAATAATGTCAGGCACTTGGAATATAGTAGATACTTAATAAATACTTGCAAATACTCTGTTTTAAAAACTCAATTCATTATCTTCCATGTTAGCCATGGCTCTGAGCTCATCTGCTAATAGCACAGAAATCTTCCTTCTCCCAAACTCATAATAACCTCTGGGGATTCCTTCCCTGGGGTCCTATCCTAGAAACTTTAGTTACTCTCTGTGTGGTGTTCCTTGCATCTGTGTTTTCTCAGTGACAATATCCCCTGGACAAGATCTTTAATATCTGCTGCCTACGTTGTTTTAATTGCTTTTGACTGGCTTCCTTGCCGTGATCCATCCCAGGTACTTCCAAATTTATTAAGCAACCCTAAAACCATGCGTGTAAAACTCTTGGCACAGTGCCAGGTATGGTCTAAAAAAATATTAGCTATTATTAATGTCAAAGGATCTCAATTAACAATAAGTTCCCTTGTTCCTTAAAGAGTGGCTCATATCCCAGCAGTGTCAACAAAGCCTAGGAGCCTGTGAGAAATCCAGAACCTTAGGCCCTGCTCCAGGCCCATACAACTAGCATGTGCAACTTAAAACTATGTCCAATCCTCTGTATGCCAGATGGAGAAGCTCAGCCCTAGTGGGTCCTTGCCCTCAGAGCTGCTGGGCAGCATCTCTACCCTATGTTCACCACATCTCTGTAAACCTCATTCCCCAAGGCATCCTACTTTACTTTCACATGGTCTTGCCTACCAGAACTCTCCAAAGAAACTTGTTCCTATTTCAAACAGTTTTATGTTGGTTTCTTACATTGAGCTAATTTTTGCTATTTTACAGTTCACACTCCTGCCTCTTGGTGGATTAAGAGAAGCACCAGGATCTCTTCCTTAGCACAGAAAGCAGTGGATAGAGACAGGGATGAACAGTATTCTGCAGTATCCCATCCCCCCAAGCCAGCTTTTGAGCAGGTCTTGGAACACTGGCCAACTCTGAGATGATGACACAGTTCTAGCCAAGGAGGAAGAAAAGAAATGGGCTGTTCCCCAGACAGCAAACATCTCACAGAACTTCCTGCTCCGGGCCCCTCCCCTCTCTCTAGGAAGCCACACTGCTGCCGCTTTTTGAACCATGTGTCCTCTGCCAAATACTGGGCAGTCCCAGAACCCACACTGGTCAGGGAGCCACGAGTCAGGTCAAGGCGCACAAAACTGTCTTCTCTGTCTCTCTAAGACCATGGACTCCTTAAGGGGAAGGGACTATGCATCTGGCATGTGGCAGAGCTCCATAGACACCAGCTGAATTAATCTAAGCTTAAATTCTGCATCTCTCAGGGAGTCAGGCTATTTTCTAATGACAATGGTGGGCTTAAAATAATTTAGATTTTCCTAATTTGAGGGACTTGCTAATATTTACAATACATCTGTTCAATTAAAACCGGTAGTGCACCAGACAGGTAAATTTAAAGACTAATAGGATTTCTCCCTGCCCTTAGACTTTTTTTGGGCCCCAAAGTATAGCCCAAGTGTGGCCAGATGAAGACCTGAACTCAGACCTTTAATCTCCAAACCCTGAAACTGCTCCCCTTCTTCTCCAAGCTATATCGTTCTGCCAGATTTCATCCATGCTTGCCCTTGCCACATTGCTGATAGCTATATTTGATAAAGAAATCATAATAGCCAGCTATTCAAAGCGAGCAGAGGAGCACTGGAAAGACAGAGTGAGGGATCAGCCAAGTGCTGATCTGGCCACCACCCCTAGACCTGCCTTTCTTCCGCCTCCATCTTAGAGGTCATGTTCCAATAAGACCAGGAAAAAGTAGAAGAGAAAGAACTCACTGTCCTACCTGACAGAAGACTAGAGTCTGGAAAAGAACACCTTGGGGAATTTTCAAAAAAAAAAAAACCAAACCAACCAAACAAAAACCCTCCATTTAGGCACCAAAATTTCTTCTGCTATCTGGCTCCAAAGGACCTTTGAGATCATCTTTCCTTATCGGTCACTGTTTAGAAAATACACGCTTATACTTCACGGTTAGTTCATAGTATGAGGCCACAAAGTAAATATCCCAAATGAAGCAGTGGTTTCACTGAAAAACCCTTCCATTTTCCCAGAGCCTCCGGAGGCAGCAATGCTGTCTTCCAGGGTAGATTCCTGCCTCTGCTTTCCCGCTTGCTTCAGAAGAGGAAGTCATTCGGAATCACAACCTGGACTCTTTGAAATGTTCTCCTCTTTCCACTCTGGTTGTGTATATGATTAAATACATGAAGAAAGTAATTTGGCTGTCCATGATTTCCCCACAACTGTGCTGGGGTGTTTTCTGGCCATGCCCTGGATCTCTGGCTTCCTTGGTTTAGAGTGACCTTTTCATCTAAATGCTACTGCTTTGGGAAGTTACTCATGACCGGTACATTGAGTGTTCTTAATTCCCCATAACGTAGCAATTACCCAGACTTCCTTTCACTGAATCTATCCCTTTAAGAACCTAAATATTGCTAGACATAGTGGCTCCCGCCTTTAAATCCAGAGCTCTTGAGGCAGAGGCAGACAGATCTCTGTGAGTTCCAGGCCAGCCTGATCTACAGAGTGAGTTCTGGCACAGCCAGGGCTACATAGTGAGACACTGTCTCAAAAAACACCAAAAAAAAAAAAAAAAAAAACCAAACAAACAAACAAACAAACGAAAACCAAGCCAAACTAAAACAAAAGAACCTAAATGCTAACCACCATGTATAGAGGTCCTTATATTATTCCTTGGTAGACGACAAAATTCCTGCTATCAGGACGCATGCCCAGGTCACCTTCCCATTCTTGCACATTGACAACCTGGCCTGGAGAGGCCCCACTGCCTGGACTTTGTAAAGTGGTAACTCCACACTAACTTTCTGTTTGGAGGACTGTAAGCTGATAGCCACACACTGCACCCCATCAATGTCAAAGAAGCAAAACCTTCACATTGCTCCAGGGATGTGGCTTTGACAGGAGGCAATGGTTAGGGCAGATGAACTGGGGACCCAGAAAACATGTGAAAACCACAAACTGTGGGGGAACTCCCTGTTACTGTAGGATGGGAGAGTGCTCAAAAAAAGACTACTTCCTGTCCCATCTCACCACCCAGTACTTCAGGGGAGTAAGAAGAAAAATAAATGAGGGGGAGACATCATGTTTAGGGAAACTACTAACACTATCCAATTTCTGAAGGTTTCTTGTGGAAGCAAAATTGGCTAATGGGCTAAAATTCCTCTTCTCTTTCACAGGCTCCTCTCTGGTTTCAGAACAGACAGTTTTTTGAGTGAATTTCCCTAGGGCTTGTGATGCTCCACAACCACTTTCTGACTATGAGGCATTCTGAGCCATCAAGGCTCTTGGGACTGCCCACTCAACTGATAGTGGATACACCAGACAGTGGGAATGCTTCCCAAGCAGTTTTATTCTTCTGTTGTCCAATGCTCTCATGCATCCCAGATCCCTCCCAGCCACCAAATCCCAAGAGTTTTGTGAGGTTGGAGGGCTAATTCTGCTTGTGTGATATCGGCAGCATCTCTAACAGCTTGCTTTATAGAAGCTGTCAGGAATGAAGGCAGGAATTGGAGCTGCCCTGTGAGAAAAACCTACATACAAATCATTCAGCCCATCCAGTCTTCCTCACTGTTTTGTGATCGCTGTCCTTTGAGTCGCCCTCGTGTCTAAGGAAATAGTCGACAAACATACTATAAAGCCTTGTTTTGTTTGGGACAGGCTGGTCTGCAACTCACCCTGTGGGACAAGCTAGCCTTGAACTCACGATCCCCTTGCCTTAGTCTCCTGTGTGCTGGAATTATAGGTGTGAATCATCATGCTTAGTTCTTACTGCCATACAAAGCTACCACAACTTTTCATGACTTCCAAAGAGAAGGACAGGTCTGAGCCCAACTTGAGGGAGCTTCTGTCAATGCCACTCCAAGGAGAGGCACAAGGAGAGCTAACATCTGCCAAGAGTTCAGTTTGGCTGCATCATAAACCCAGTCTATTGCAACCTACACTGCCACCCCATGGAGTGGATGTTACTATTTTCATTTTGTGGATGAGCAAACAGAAATGCAGACAAGACAAATGTGCTACTCAATAGCCCTTGCTAACAAAACACCAGACTTCAGATTAATAAGGAGGTTACTAGAACCAGAAACCCATGTTTTTCCTACCGTGTCAAATTGCCTCTTCCTCTGGCAGTCTCTACCTGAGTGGGCAGTGGGTTGGTCAGCTCTGATCACAACACAGCACAAATAGGTTGCAGAGACAAGCACCACCTTCTGCTTAATTTCTACTCTGGATGCTATGTGGACTCTTTGGGTTGGGAACACCTGGTACCCTCGTGTCCATTAACTTCCACAGCGCAAAACAAAACAAGAACTGGCCTCATAAGCCAGGCCTTCCTGTGAGCTGCAGGCCCTATACTAATACGACTTGCTGTTTCCTCCTCTCCTCCCTGACCCACTTTGTGCTCAGAGCCAGCAGTCACTGTAGAACATTCTAGAATGCAAGTCTGGCCATCTCATCTCTTTGTTCAAAGCTTTCTGTGGCTCTCCACTGATCTGAAGACAGACCCCTCCTGCCTCACTGGGTGTGGAAGGCTGAGGAAATGTTAGGTGTCCTGCAACACTCTTTCTGTAGGTCTAGTGGCTTCTCCCAACACTAGCCTTTTTAGCCATTTCCTTTGTGACACTTAGGTCAATCATATTTTCAGTAGCTTCAGGAGATTTTTATTTATGCTTTGAGTTATTTTTCTTGCTACAGTGGCCTGCAAACATTTTCTGCTCTCTAGCCTGTGGTCTCTTGACACTCAATTCCCCTCTCTAGCATCACTACATTCTGTTCAACCCTCTGCATCCTGTGGATTAATTTACACATCCTGTCTCCTCCAGGCAGGCGTGTCATCATCTTTGAAAACCCAGTGACATATGTGAGACAGCACCTAGACTGGCGGATATATACTCAACTCCTATTCCCACAGTGATAGGTCAATGAACTGGTTTTAGTTGCAGAAAGCTAAAGCCCCCTCAAAAAAAAATTGTGTCTTTCGTAAACAAATTCAATCCTATTCTATACTTTCCAGTTTTTGGCTGTCTAACTGTCCTAGAAATGCCGAATGAGTCTGAATTGGAGCTGAAGAGCTCGATGACAAAGTGACCTTGGGGCTAGTCTTATTAGAGCCTTTGGAGTGAAGTGCTTGATTTGTTTGTTTGTTTGTTTGTTTTCCAAGACAGGGTTTCTCTGTGTAGCCCTGGCTGTCCTGGAACTCACTCTGTAGAAAAGGCTTGGCCTCGAACTCAGAAATCCACCTGCCTCTGCCTCCCAAGTGCTGGGATTAAAGGCTTGCGCCACTGCCTGGCTGAAGTGTTTGAGTCTTAAACACCGATTTGTTTTATGTGTTTTTCTATGACATCAAAAGGCCCTGTCAGTGAAATCCACACCGTCTGAGGCTGTCTTCGCTTTTGTTTCACAGCCTTGGAATACTACCCCAACCCTAGTAAGAAGCGAGCTTCTGACCCAGGACCAAAGACCAGGAGGAGAGAGTCATGCACATGACCAGCCTGGCTTCTGGGGGCACACAGACACGTCTAACTTTGGCTCACAGATGACATAAGCAGATGCAGGTAATCGGTGCTATGGCCTGTGGTTCTCAACCTTCCTAATACCACGACCCTTTACTACAGTTCATGTGGTTGTGACCTCCAACCATAAAATTATTTTCATTGCTCCTTCATAACTGCAGTTTTGCTACTGTTATGAATCGTAATGTAGATATCCAATATGAAGACGGTCTTAGGCAACCCCTGTGAAACGGTCATTTAACCCGCAAAAGGTTTTTGATCTACAGGTTGAGAACCACTGGCTTCTGCAAAGCAAGACTGTGTTAGAAAGGAGAGGCCAGCTTTGCTGAGGTGTATGATCAGTATCACCTATTTGGGAAATATTTCCTCTAGCCAGGAGCACATTCAGTCTGAAGTTGACTCTCAGCCAATCAGCCTAGTTGAGCTTGGGTCTGACCCAAGGGAGGAGGAATCTTCAGATCCAGTTAACCCCTTCTGGAGCTTGCACCTCAAGACACTTTCTCCCCAGGCTCACTGATATCACTGATGAAGATACAACTTATTAAGAAACTGCAAGGATGAAGGGTGAAGGGGGCCCAGAGTAGCACCTCCAGGGGACAGGGTCATGGACGTGTAATGAGAGCGTAGAGTAATAAAGAAACTGAGCACTTTTATATGTGTGTGTTTTCATGGTGTGTGTGTGTGTGTGTGTGTGTGTGTGTGTGTGTGCGTGCATCCTTGGGTATCTTATTTAGGAATACCCCCTACCCTTCTTGAGGCAAAGTCTCTCACTGGTTGGGAGCGCACCAGTTAGGTGAGACTGGCTAGCCAGTAAGCCCTCAGGGGCCATCCTGTTCTACCTCCTCAGTGTTGGGATCACGAGCTCATGCTAGCACACCTAGCAGTTTTCAATGTAGGTTCTGGGGATTGAATTCAGGTCCTCAGGCTTGCAAAGCAAGCCTTTCGCCACTTGAGCTATCTCCTCAAGTCTAGAAATGGAACAAACTATATACTTCTGGTTTTTTTTTTTTTTTTTTGAACTTTTAAAAAAGCCATGGAGTTGAGTCATTTTCACTTTTCGACAAATACCAATTTTCCCCGTTCTCTCTCAGTCAGGATTAGTAAAAGATGCTGTCTTCCATAGCTGTAGCTCTTTGATGCACTTTAGGTCTCTACGCAAGAACTGGGAAGAAGTCCATAGGAATGGCAGGCTGGTTAAAATGATCTTTCTGGAAACCTTTTCTAAAAATAGCCTTGAAGTAGCCAAGTGACCTGCTACAGGTTCCAGAGGAACCGGGCTCTAATAATAACTCCATAGCACCGATTCTCTCCCCTAGAAGCTCTGAAGAGTAAGTAGTGGACACATGCTTTCTTTGCTTAAAGCTGTCAAACTTGGTGGTCAGCTATAAAGAGGCGCAGAAGCTACCGGGTCACAGGTAAGAGGAAGAAGGCCAGAGTTGCCGGCTTTCGTTAGCTGGGGCTTACCTGTGATCATGCTCAGTGCTGACAGGCAGGCTAAGGCTTGGATATCAAGGTTCAGGCTCTGCAAATTTAAAGAAAAGTCTTTGATGGAGTCGAGCCACTCCCCAAATCCGCGAAGGCACTGAAGTCGGTGCAGGACAAGTCCGTTGCAGAACACAAACTTATCTTCAGCAGTGTTTGACCTGGGAGTGGGCAGAGGAGGGACAGACACATTACACAGGTCTTCTCAGTCTGGCTGACATGGTGTCATCCTAATTCATGGGTACTGACATCACACGGGGCAGCACTGGGAAGCTGTGTGCAGTACTGCCGTGAACGGAGGTGTGCTCCTGGGACTAGACAGCCTGCACCATCTTCTGTGTGAATGTCCTTGAGGAACATAGGCCAACACACCCATTTTCCTAGGGCTAGCATAGGCTATTGGCTTGTCTGGGATGGAATGTGGAGAAGCAAATTCTCAGAGAATGTCTAGTCCAGTGATTCTCAACCTGTGGGTGGTGACCCCTTTGAAGGTGGGTGTCCACAGGGGTCACCTAAGACCATCTACATATCAAATATTTACATAATAATTCATAATAGTAGCAAAGTTACAGTTATGAAAATAATTTTATGGTTGGGGGTCACCACAACAAGAGGAACTGTATTTAGGTGATACAGTATTAGGAAGGCTGAGAACCACTGGTCTAGGGGAAGCCCAGCACATGACGTCTGGCTGACTCATATCTATCACCATGTTAACTCAGCGTCGCTGTGATTATTGACAGAAGTCCGCCACAACAGCAGGCTTACTAGGTTCTCTTACAGGAGTGAGGAGCAGAATATAAAACCCTCAGGAGACACACCAACCATTGACTCCCCTGCCTTTCCGCACTCAGAATTGCATAACATTGCCCCACCCAGTTACATGGAGGCAAGGGTGGTACTGAAGTGAACAGGAGGTAGGAGACTGAAGCAGGGGATCCATCTATGCAACTTTTGGGAGGTTATTATTCATGTTAGGTATGACTTTTTGGTGATACATCCTGGCGGGGGGCAGCCTTATTACTGTAGGCAAACCCTCATATATGCTCCCATTAGTTAACCCAGTAAACACACTGGTTCATCATCCTGAGCTTGGGTAAAATCATTTCTTTGGCCTATTGTTGGTCCCCTATCTGGGGTGAATAGACCTCTGTTAGGAGGTCTCCTGAAGTAAAGTCATACAATGGCCTCTCTCTGCAGCAAATGGGAGAGTTCCCCTTGGGGCTTGCAGTCAAGGCTGCTCCCTTATTCCCTTAAATGCCAGAAGCTGATAAGGCCTGAGGCTAGACACTATAATTCCATTATGTAAACACAAAGCAACAAGTTTCTCCAAGTGCCAATCACAGAGTCAAAGGTGGCAGAATGTATTATCTCCTTGAACTTAAATAAGGGAGCTATAGAGGGCTGTTTCTAAATTTGCCGGTGTGTTCATAGCCATCCCCTTTCTTATAAAAGGAGCCCTGGAACCTCCATCCGACATGATGGCTTAGCAGTGTAACCTTGGGCACTCCTTTCATCTCTCTGGACTTCCTTTCTCTTATCTATGAAACAGGAATCTAATCATAATTTCCTAAGGTTGCAAAGGGAATTAAATAAAATGAAGGCTTTTGAAAGCCTGTGTGCATTCTAGCACACAGACTGATTCAGAGAGCACTAGGTGTAACTAATTCTCCATTTTGTGTGATCCTCGCTTTAAACTTGGCTTTTCCTTAGCTTTTAAATATCTTGCTCTGAGTTTCTCTCTCTAGGCCGATTGCATCCACAAGCCCGTGTCTACACTTCTGGATGAATAGCTCTATTCATTCCTTCAGTCAGACGGCAGTTACTGAGCACTAAGGATGAGAAGCTCCTGGACACAGGCACTGCAGAGAGCTTGGTGAGCTGTGGCGCCCACCTGCATGGAGCTTTCCCTCTGCTTAGTCCTTTGCACTCGCCTATGGTGACAGGCACCTCGCTATCAACTCTCATGTGCACTGCACTGGCATTGAATTAAGTGAAAACCAGGAACTCTAGCCACAAGCCCCCATCTCTCCTTCAGATCCTTCCACACAGGGGGGCAGACAAACAGAATATTTCCACTGAGTTTGAACATGGACTTCTAACCACTGGTTTCAGAATCAAGGGAACATGAATTACAGTGCAGTTTCCAGTATTATTCTATAGACTACTAGGTCAATGTGGCTGGGAACAAAGCACAGGGGCTACATTTTATGCGGGGGCTTCTGGTGTCACAATATGAAATTGGACCAGGTGGTAGAGAAGAGAAGGAGGGAAATGACAGTTTTTCTTATAACACCCAGTGAAGTACGGGTCTATCCCTGACATGTGTAGTTGAAATGACACAAGGGATATGGAATTAAATATGCCCCAGGTGAATAAAAACCAATATATATATATTTTTTAATCTTAAGAAAGGGACATGTGTGGAAAAGAGCTTAGGCCTGGATTCAAGCTATTTGGCTATTTGAAAAATCACTTCCTGTTGTGCGGGCATGGTGGTGCACATCTGGGTCCCAGCACTCAAGAGGTTGGACAGGGAAGATTCCAAGCTCAAGGTCCACTGTGAGTCTAAAGCTAAACTACCTAGTGAGACCTATTGATCCACAAGTATAGGTAGATAGATAAATGGATGGATAGATAGATAGATAGATAGATAGATAGATAGATAGATGGGATGGGATGGGATGGGTGGGTGGATGGATGGATAGATAGATAGATAGATAGATAGGCAAATAGGCAGATAGATAGAAGATAGAATTCACTTCCTCAGGGCTGGAGATGGCTCAGTGGTTAAGAGCACTGGTTGTTCTTCCAAAGGACCCTGGTTAAATTCCCAGCACCCACATGGCTGTTCACAACTGTCTGTAACTCTAGTTCCAGGGGTTATGACACCCTTACACAGGCATATGTGTACGCAAACACCAATGTACATAAAATAAAGATAAATTAAACAAAATAAAAATAATACACTTCCTCCTCGTGCTTGCTGCCACTCAACACTAAAGGGTGAACCAAATCTGTTGACCCGAGAGCTCAGCTGTGGAGCTTGCAGAGGCCCATTTGCAACAACCACTTGTGAAATAGAAACTCATAAGTTAAACCCAGTATTTCCACAAACACCTGCACCATGAGAACAGTCCTGGGGCCACAGACTTGAGGGACCATCAGATCCATCCCCTCTATTATTCATAGACCAGAGCTGGATTTCTAGTGAGGTAATGCTCTGCTCAGAGCCCTACAAGGTGTCTGCTCCTTTTAGATCCTAGAGTAAAACCCAGGGTCCTAGTGGCACCCTGCCCCCACTCCTCCCCCCACCCCAGTGCTTTCTGTTCCCCGATTCTCAGTGTTTGAATGTTTGACTGCATTTTATCTTTGCTTCTTGAACAAACTTCTCACTGTTATAAGTGAGGAGGCTGAGAGAAGATAGGACCTACCTGATGGAAAGTCTGAGAACAAACAGCTCCAAAAAGGCTGATTCTATAAGTAACGTCTGATCTTCTTTGGGGAGATCAGTGAATCCCGGGATCTTTTCTGCCCAGCTTCTGGACACATCAATGGAGGCCGTCAGGAGGTTGTAGAACTGCTGCACGTGCTCGGCATCTGTGCCTGCAGTGGCCTGGTCGGTGGGACAGTACTGGAAGGTAATGCACAGAGAGCAGCCTTACCCTGATTGCACGGGGATGGTGCCATCATTTAAGACTGGCTCTGCCTAGATGTCAATGCCTAAATCCTGGCCCCTTTAACAAACCACTAACATTCACAGCCTCATCTGATCCTGCAATGGCCCTGGGACATAAAATAAAATGACTTTATTGTTATTATCCAATAGATAGAAATCCCTTCAAGACCCATCAGTGAGATTGTTGAAGTCATCTAGGGAGCTTTATAAAGCGTCTCAGTTCTGCCTCTAGAAAGGTTAGTTTAAGTGGTTCAGAGTGGGGTCTGCCCACTGGGAACTTTAAAAGCTTCATAGATGATTCCACAGAGCATCCCATGGGACAAACCACTGTCCAAAGGGAAACCACTGTCCTAGGACCTTGGGTCTGAATAGGCCTTCTGGCTCAGTGGGTTCTGCCATAGCATAGTCATCTCCCAATAAGCTGCTCCCAATAAGGAGCCAGAGTAACATCAATCAGTAACAGCTAGTAATTGCTAGAAATGGCAGTCCCAGGTCACTCTGGGGGGGTAGGTCCAACAGGCTGCTTTTTATCAAAAAGGGTGGTTCTCATGTCCATTGATGTGTGAATCATACAATTAACTAATAAGAGAAATGACTGAGTTTTGCTCACTGTTGATGGATTTCTATGAGATAAAACTGGAAGTAGGCGTGCTGGGTTGGGGAGTTCCTCTGTGGCGGAGCCCAGACAGCCATATGCTACCAGACTTGGGGCTTTGTGGCTGCTTTGTATTAATCAAAATTAGAGAAAATTAAAAATTTAGTTTCTTATCACACTAGCCACATTTTAGGTGCTTAAAAGTTAGATGGGTGGGGTACATGCTCATCATTGAAGAAAGACGTACTAGATTGCACAGAGCTAGGAATTTGGGGTGGGATGGGCAGAAGGTAGGGAAGAAGAAGAAGACAGAGGAAAAGAAGGGGGGGGAGGAGAAGGAAAGGGAGAGGGAGGAGGTCTCCCCCAAGCTTTTGGCTATTCTGGTAAAGGCAGTTTTGCCTCTCCCAAAGGAGGCAACACCTCTTCTGTTTCAGGTAGGATGATCTAGGCAGCAAGATCGAGGGACAACAGCACAGAGACATGAGATAATCTGTGTGAACAGGTGTGAATAGGTGAGAATAAGTGCATCATTGCCTTCATGTTCACTGGAAAGAGTGAAGTTGTCTCCCCCCCCCAACCCCCCGATTCTCACCAGTCAGGGATTTTAACCCTTATTTTATAAGAAAACTGAAGCTCAAGAAAGCTATGAGACTTTCCCAAGTTACATAGCTGCCCACTGTAAGCTAGGGTTTAAAGTGTGTCTGAGATTTTAAGTCCTATGCCTCTTGACTTTATATTTTGAGACAGGGTCTTATTATGGGGCCATGGCTTGCCTGACTCTCATTACATATATCAGGTCTGCCCCAAACTTGTATTTCAGGCCTGCGTCAAACTTGCAGCCGTATCTTGCCTCTGCCTCCTGGGTGCTGAGACTACAGGCTGACTTTTAGTATCTTAGATGTTGGCTGGCAATGCAGCTTACTACTTACTTGGAACAACTGAGGCTCTGACCTTTAATCCTCAGCACCCTTGAACCGTTCCAAAAAGGTTTGATGATGCAAAGTATCAGACTCAGCCTATACACGTGAGGTAAGAGCATTATCATTAAGCTATATCTCCACCTGACTTTATTTCTTTCAGTGCAATAGGCAGGGTGGGTGCCTATGTTTGCCAGAAAGCCCAGACCTGATTGGAGGAGAAACAGCTGATGAGAAGCAGCCACTGACCAATAAGGCACTGCTGGAAAACCTCCCTTATGCTAGGAGATGAGACACTAAATGTAAGTGGGTCTTTTTTTTTTTCCCAGTTTTCCCCAAGAAGCAGTAAGACATAAAGATATAGACATCAAATGTTGAGCCCAGGGACTTTAACTTCAGTTTTATTTGGGCTCCTGATTTGTGAAATATTGTAGTGAGCCCAGTGTTCTCTTCTGTGGGCAAGGGATAATAACATTGTTAAAGGTCTGTTGTGATGGCCTTTCTATGGGAAGGGCTGAGATGTAGAGGGAGCTAAATAGCAGATGACACTGATGCCACTACCTCTCGCCTTCCCCATTTATCGATTAAGGACTATATTGCATTAAGCAGAAGCTTTCTGATTTTCACCTCAACCTTCCAAGATCTTGTAACATCAGGTCTAGTCCAAAGCCAGGCTTCCTTTGTTCCCAACCATGGCACAGTTTGCCTGGGATTATGAGTCCCCCCAGACAGTGAGTGGGTGGTGGCATGGGGCATGGGAACAAGTCTAGGAGAGGCAGGCAGCTCCCTTCCCAAGGACATTTGAAAATGCCATGAGACCCTGAGTGAGCCTGCTCTTTCTTTTTTAACACACACTCTCCTAACCAGAGGAGAGCTGAGCAAAGAGATTGGCTGTGCATCTCTAGAAAGAAAAAATCCCACAGTGGCTGCTCTGTACCTGTTGTCTCTGGCGCCTTGTAGATTAGCTAATTACTGATTCCCCTGCCGCTTGCATTCGAAGGTTCTAAATACTGCGAAGTCACACCAGTTAGGATGTTATGGCCTGGAATTTGACATCAGTCCAGCACGATTTCGTTTTTAAGTAGTGCGTTGCAATGAAGAAGATCGAAGGATGCAGCGTCCCCCTGGGAATAGGAGCTGCAGCTAACTGCTTTCCGCATTCACTTCCCCAAAACCAGCACTCACGGATCAACAACAGTTCTGCCTCTAGTATTTGCTCAGACTCCAGCAGAGCATGCACTCTTCACCAGGGTGCTCTGCAGGGATGAGCCCTGCTGGGCTTGCGGTCCATGCTTCCTGCACTGGTAAGAGCAGTCCCTGCCTGCCTGGGGTATGGTTTTTATTTTGACAGACCTCAGCAAGGAAAAAACTCAGCAGTCCCAGCTTGTCTGACTGCAGACCCTTTGGGATTCACCTGCAGTTATTCTTGTCCAAGCCCCAGAATTCTAGAGCCAAACTGAGTACAACCCGAGCCCAGTAACGGGTGGGTGGGCACCCAATAATATGGGTGTGTTCCTATGTATGAATCATATATGTTCCTCTGAACATAAAATTTAAAGAAACCCACCAAGGCTACCACATATTCTGCCTGGTCTAGCCTTTTAAACCTGGAAGTCAAAGAGCTGGCTCCCCAGCTCTGCCTCTTTACAGTCCCTACATCTCTGGGCAAGATAGAAACCCCCAAGGTATTTTTCATTGATTATTTCATTCAAACATAGACCAAATACAGAAAGACTTTTTAAAATGAACGTTTCTCTCTAATTCTGCTAATGTGTAATTCCAGCATATCAGGATACTTGATCCATCAGAATCTGGCTTTAGCACTAGTCAGAGATGGAGCATCAGTTTTATTGACAGCCAGGGCAGGATGGAGATTTCTACCAAGGCCCTAGAAGGAGAATGCGGAACTGCACTAACAGCAAACAGATATGATTTTAACCCAAACAGCCTGCACACTGCATTCAGCAGCAACTGTGAGGGTCAGGTTTCAGCAGTGGCCCAGGCCTATAACTTATTCAAGTAGAGAAAAGCACTCTGAAAAATTAGCCACGTGATGTTTTAATAGCAGAATGGAGCTGAATGTGTATTGCCCTTTCAGCCCTCGATAAACATGTGAACTAACCGAAGGAAATGGAATCCCGCCCTACCCCCCTTAGTATGTTATTTTTCTCTTGGCCTTTATATCACTACGGATGATAGATGTGATCATTATATGAGCCAAATTATTTGTACATAGTCTTGGGGTTTTGCACTTTAAAGAGGGTCATTTTAGAGCCACAGAGATGGAGATGTGCATTAAGCACTTGTCACACAACCATGAAGAACTTATATAAAACTCCCGTGGGCATGATGGCCACCCGTAATCCTCACCTACAAAGGCAGAGACAAGGGATTCCTGAAGCCAGCAGGCTACCTAGACTAGCTGGCACCAGGTTCACAAGAGACCCTGCCTCAATATGTGTGGAGGACAGTAATGAAGAAAGACTGCAGACCTCCGGACTTCACAAGACACATGTATGTTCCCCCCACACACATACACACATTCAAACACAAGTACATACCACACACACATACATACGGGAATAAGTAAAATAAATTTAAAGTGTTATTTTAAAAGTTGGTAACGAAGAAAGATCAGTGATGAATATGTTTTTCTCCCAACTTCCTTCTCTCTCTCTCTCTCTCTCTCTCTCTCTCTCTCTCTCTCTCTCTCTCTCTCGATTTGTCTGTGCCCCTCTCTCAGAAAAACTAAAAAAAAAAAAAAAAGTTTGGCGTCACTACAGGTCATGTTTTCAGTACCTTCTTTTCTCTTTCACTGGCATGTGAGCTCCATGAGGGCAGAGTTTTATCAGACCCACAATCCATGTGCCCCCTGCCCTATATATTTGTTAAGTGAATTGAGTGCTTCCTGGAAATTTTATAGTTCATCCTTTCTCATCCTTAAGATAAATTGGAACATTCAAAGTAAAGTTGAATTGTCATTATTAAACTGTATTGGTGGCTCTCGAACCTTACAATGCCAAATAATCATCTGAGGATCTTGTTAAAATAAAGATTCTTTCTGGTCTCCTTCTTTCAGTCCTGATTCAGTAGGTCTGGGTGTGACTCTGGGGGACCTGCATGTTAAAGCAAACATTGCCATTCTTTGTTGTGGAGGCAGTCTGAATACCACACTCAAGGAGATGCTGGCCTGGAGGCAGTCTGGGTACCACACTTAGGGAGATGCTGGCCTGGAGGCAGTCTGGGTACCACACTCAGGGAGATACTGGCCTGGAGACAGTCTGGGTACCACACTCAGGGAGATGCTGGCCTGGAGGCAGTCTGGGTACCACACTCAGGGAGATGCTGGCCTGGAGGAGTCTGGGTACCACACTCAGGGAGATACTGGCCTGGAGGCAGTCTGGGTAGCACACTCATGGTAGAACCATATGTAGCAGATTTAATGGTGGGAGGACTAGGGAATAAGAGCACTAGAAGAGATCACAGCAATGGTTTCTCTAGTCTCTTCACCGTTCAAACTGAGGGCCCTGGTGGAAGGAATTGTCTGATGCCACCCAGTGAATTAACTGAGAAATGTCTCCCTCCAAAGCGTCTTGAAACCAGCGTTTGCAGCCTTCATGCTGTGGTCTCTGTAAGTCTAGCATGTGCTGGCCATGTTGGGTCTTGGAGGCTATCTCATTAGCATTGAAGTGGCATTTGCTGGTGTCTGGTTTGATGTGAGCAATAGTTCTCGTAGCTGCAGTCTGTGGCTGCGCTAAGTGGCACTGATTACCAGAAAACATCCTAGCGTGCTGAAAATACTTGGAATGACCAACTAATGAGGACATTAAGTATATTTCCTCATTAGTAATTATGCAGGCACCGAAGCCAAGCCCCAGTATCTATATATACTTGTATTGCTAAATTAAAAGCAACTGTGGGGCAGGGAATAGCAGCTCCACGGGTAGAAACAAATCAAATGTGACATGTTTTGACTGCACTGATGTACAATGATCTGAGCTCATTTTTGAGGGAGAGAAGTTTGGCCCACAGGAGAAGTGAAGGTTCCAGAGCCAGGAATGCGTCACGGAGTTCAGGAGCGCTCATCCTGGCCTCTTAAAACATTCACTCCCTCTGTGACTTGGAACAAAACCCGTCCTTTTTCCACATTCGGGGAGAAGGGGGTTCACGCAGTTTCTACCTTTAAGGCACATATTCTGCTACATGGAGATTAAAAGGCACCGTCTGGCAGACACTTTCTTCTTTCTCTAGTGACCTGACCATTGGGGGAAGCAGTTAATAGGTTTATTGGCCAAATCAACTGTTAGACAGGGCAACTTGTCTAACATACCTTAAGCTATGAATGCATACTAAAATGTAAATATCAGTAATTGAGAGAGGGGTTGGGTAGCTGCTAATGTATAGGAAACAATGTTCCTTTGTATTTACTTCTAAACAAATTGATTTAAAAGGGATATAATGTTACCATGAACATGGTGATGAGGTATAAATACATATTCTGTTATTGTAGGTTTTTACGTAAGTTGTCATGAATTAGCTGGGATAGTATGATGACAGGGAAGCATGATCCATCCCCCTGAGTGATGGTTCGTATCTCGTCTCAGCCCTGCCACCAGCCTTAGACCACTGAATTATCCCTGCTGAGCCTTCATGTATTCCTCTTAAAACACAGGGGGTGCCCTAGATGATCTCAAGGTCATCCAGTGCTATGATTTTATAGTTAAAAAATCTTAGGGGGAAGGTATTAGACAAGTTTAATTTCAGGCAGTGACAATTTTTTTTTTAAAAGATTGACACCATAATTTCTGTGGTACAGAGATGAGGGTTTACATGAAAATGTTTAAGATGATGTCTGGCTCAAATTAGCCATTTTGTTTCATTCATTTAGAAAAGATTCCACCGCCACCCCTTATTTATTTATTTGTGTATATGTGAATGGGCATACCAGTGCTGTGGTATGGGGGTTGGTTTTCTCCATTTACCGTGGAGGTTCTGGGGATTGAACACAGGCCCTCAAGGTTGGCAGCAAAAGCATTTACTCGCTGAGCCATCTTGCCTGTTTCATTGATTTTGTGTTCTATGTGTCTGTATATGTGCATGCAAGGGTATATGCACATGCGTGTATACCTGTGTGGGTGGAGATCAGAGGTCAGCATCTGGTGACTTCCTTGTCACCTCTCCACCTTTAAATTTTTCTAATTATTTGAAAAAATATTAAATCTTTGAAAATGTCACATTGTTAATGCATTGTCTTAGTCAGTGTTCTATTGTTGTGAAGAGACACCATTACTAAGGCAACTCTTAAAAGAAAACTTTTAACTGGGGGCTTGCAATGACATGCTTCCTCCAGTAAGGCCCACTCATTCCTCGGACAAGTCCATGCCTTCTGATGCCTCTCAAGCAGTGCCACTCCCTGGCGGCTAAACATTCACACGATATGAGCCTATCAAGGCATCACTATCCAAACCACCACATGCATACAAGATATTTTGATCATATTCTCCCCCAACTCCTCTCCCTAATCCACTTTATTTTTGAGAAAGGGTCTTACATTGAACCTGGAGCTCAACCACTGGCTAGAACAGATGTCCAGCAAACCCCAGGGGATCCTGGGATACTGTCACCTCACCAGCTCTGGAATTTCAAGAGTTTGCTGCTATGCCTGGATTTTTATATGAATGTTGGAGATTTGAACTCAAGTCCTCATGCTGGTGTGGTATGCACTTAGACAACTCCCCAGCAGTAACTCTGATATTTTGATAGGTAACAAAGTCAATAGTTGTGTGTGTGTGTGTGTGTGTGTGTGTGTATTTATATACTCATTCTTGCATATTTCTGCATTTAAGTACTTAAATAAACCTCAGCATCATAAAATCTTAATTAAGATTTGGAAGAGACTTAATGTCAAAAGACAACTGTTCCCTCTGTGGAGAATCCTGTTATGGACTGTCTTTGACCACTCTTGCTTTGCTGACCTCACTCTGAGAGCAGTAGGTGTGGACCAGAGAACTTGTCCTTAAAGCAGGTTTGAAAGCATCCTTCCCCTCTCCACCATCTTCCTTCTCTAGATTTGCCAGGGGGAACAGAAGTAGTCTTTTTCTTTTTGATATAGGGAAAAGAGAGTGACCTAATTTTTACAATCCCCTTTCCTAAGTATCTTCTTTTTTTCCCCCTCCACCCATCTTTCACAAGTTTCCAGAAAGTGTCTCCATTCCCCTTAAATCTGGTCTTGGACTGGACTCAATCCTTGAAGTGGGATCTGAAAGGACAGAGTCCATGGGACCATATGGAATTAGATTCTGGTTGTGTACTTCCACTACCACAGCAGGTAATTTTGCACCACCCCCCTTGCACATACACATACTTCGTTGGATCATACTGAGTGTCTGTGGAATAAACTCTTGAATGAACCACTGACAAGCCAAGGCTCTCCCCTTTAAAAAAATCTAAATGTTGAGCTTCACATTTATTTTTGTTAACTTTCTTCGTGATGGTTTCAGCCCTTCCTGTTCCAACCTGTCGAGATCATTCTGAATGTTGATACTGACATCCATCATATTAGCGATCCCTCCCAGCTTTCTGTCATCTGCAAATGTGATCAGCATGCTCCTGTGTCTTCTTCCAAGTTTTTTGATGAAAGCTCACTGTATTTTTTTAAAAGTCTTTTTTAATTTAGTTGATTTTGGTCCAATTTTTGATAATTTTGTAGAGCTATCTAAATGCAGGAGAACCCAAGCGACGAAGTTCAACCTGATTCCAAAACAATGCAATTAAAACAAATATGCTTTGCAAAATTGAGCTAGGCCTCAAAGGTAGCATCAGTGCGACCCAGACTTTGGCATGGGCAATCTGCTATTTGGGGCAAAGCTAACAATTAAATTGGATAAATGTTTGTTGATGAGGGTGATGACTCCAGACTAACAGACTGAATGGTGCAGAGACAAGCAAACACACTGGATTGATTTTTTTTTCAATGTAGAGACATTTCCCAGCTGTGACAAGTCAACGTGCTAGGGAGACATTGCTGCTGCATGAAAATTAGGCCATAGACACTGATAACTAGATAGTTTGGGGGGACACAGTATCATTTGGGGGCAACTTTTCTTGACTGACCATCAGAAGTAACATCAAATGCTCTGCGATGATGACAGATTGTGGGCTATAACCTTAGCCAAGGCAGTTACTATAAGCTTCATTACTGCAGATGAATTGCAGAGGAAGAGGTGGGGTGCTTTGGGGAGGAGAATCTTTCTGTGCAAAACTCTTGTGGCTCCCACCCTCACTGCAGCCAGAGAGTCAGTGAAGTGCCACTCCTAATATGACCTCTGATAGTTGTTTTATACCTGACCTTGGGCTACTCAATTCTTTCACCTCTCTCTGTTTTGATTTTCTTGTTGGGCCGCTGGGATAATACTACCTATATTAATGGCATTGCTACATGGTATCAACTGCACAGTGCCTATACTTGTTAGCATATTTGATAAATGTCCAGAGTGAAAAGTTTGGTTGGGGTAACGATACACCGGGTCCTATGCTTAAGTTTTGACAAATGCCATCATATTTACTCTTCACCAACAATCCCAGGAAGCAGATAATATTATCAAATAACAAAGATGAAGAAATTCAGGCATTAAACATAATCAGTTTCTCAAGGTCACCCAGCTAGTAAATGCTGGCATTGGGATTTTCATCTAGACTTGCCTGCTTTCAAAGCCTGAACCCTTAGTGAACTATTCTGTTCTACGATTTGAGACTTGACTTTCATCAAGAGATGCTACTTTACAATCAGAGTAAGAGTCCTCAACCTTTGATGCTAAGGATCTACCATGCTACTTATAGGGAGTCTTGTGATAAGGTGTAGGGAGGGCCTAGATTGATGGCAGGGAGGGAGCAAGAAGATCTCAGTGGGTACACCCAGCATTTCAGTCAACATTGGAACTATTCTTTGCCAGGCATTCACCCAGATGCTGGAAATGCTGAATTAGCCATGGGGAAGGAAATCAGATCAGCCAGTAGGAGACCCCCCCCCAAAAAAAACCACCATCTCTCTTTGTGTTTCTAAGCATGCTTGTTTTCAAATGGAAGTGATCCATGCCCCTTAGAGCTCATAGTCGGTTCAAGGGTGCAAAGAGACAGTGTGACACAAGGTTTAACAAGAGGAATTATTCTGTAATGAGGATAAGTTTTTCCTTCTCTTCCATCTGTAATAAGACTGTATTTTACTAGAACTCGGTTTTTCAAAATTCTATAAAAATGGCCTATCATAATGTTTGTAACTTTTCTCAAAAATCTTTGAAAGCCCTTCCCAGTGCCATTCATAATTAGGGAAATTAACAGACTTCATACTGGTGAGATTTTTTTTTTTTTACACAATGTCCTATGTGAAATTAAAATGTTGATATGTTTTGGTTGACTGAAATAACAACACTGGTAATCATTTATGTTTTTCAAATATGGTTTTGTCATCCTTGTGTGACTGATGCTCAAAACCCTCCTCTGGTGTTAAATATGGTAATCATTTCCACTGCAGGGAGGAGAGAGTCAAGGGTAGGAGCCAGGTGACACAAGTAGGAAACAGAAATGGCAGTGTTCCCTCCCTCCCAGTCCTCCTGATGCCTCTTACACTAAAGCCAGGTCTTACTCCTCCCCAGGGTCTAACCCCCACCCCACCTCACCCATAAATAAGCAGCAAGTTAATTAGTGAGGCTGCAACTTAAGAATAACTTGGGGCTCACTAAGAGAGTCTGTCTGATCACAAGGTGAGAAACACAGTAGTCACAATTTCTAAAGCATCAAGAAAGAAGAGAAACCCTACAAATTGCAGTTCACCTGTGAAGCTTTTCATTGGCACCACCAGAAATCCTGCAACCACAGGTGTGACAGGTGTAGCCCTGTCAGGGTTACTTATTAAGGCATTTAGAGATTCAATAAAGTGAAAGTTATTTGGTATAGTGAATGCACTCATTGCTAAATGAAATTGGGAAGTATAAGGTAGAAAACTGACTAGAACAGTGCCAGGCACAGTCATTCAACCAACTCTTATTGCTATTATCATGAATGAAAAATCATAATCTACTCAAAAGCGTTCATAGAACTTACTCTGGAATAATCAAGATCTCTGGGTGTTGCGTCTGTTAAAGCTCGGACGAGGGCATTCATCATACAGATCGGAGGAGATGGCGGGGAGGGCTGCGAGGGCTCCTGTTGTAGTGGGCTCTTTGGTTTGGAAGGCAGGCGACCTCTCCTCCCTTTCAGACTATCTGTACGCACAACTGATGAGATACAGAGAGGGGAAAAACAAACCACTGTTTAAAGATCACATTTGGAATAGGCATAAATCATGAAGAGGAATTCAAACACATTAGAGCCTGGCAATGACGAACGAGAGCCCCCATTTCAAAGCAGTGTTACGTTTGCAATGATGCTCAACAGTGACTGAGTGAGCGTTGACATCACCAGGGAAAAGAAAAGCTATCCCACACTCACATTTGGCGACAAGGTAGCTCTGAAAAATCTTCTCAAATAGAACAATGGTTTTTTTTTTTTGTTTGTTTTTTTTTTTTTTATAAAATTGATTTTTGAGAAATTAGAATAACCAGTCCTCAATGTGACTTTAGTGCAAATATACATACCATTAAAAAAAGAAAACGATTGAAAGAAAGAAACACTAGGAAAATGTGATGCCTCAATGTAAATATTAGCAGATTTCACTGTCTGAGGGTAAGTATTAGCAAGCTGGATGAAAAGCACACGCTCTTACCTTCCTTAACCATCCCGACACTGAGACACTTTTGAAATCTGCAGTACTGACATCGATTTCGGCGTCTCTTGTCTACTGGGCAGTTTTTATTTGCCAGGCAAACATATTTTGCATTTTTCTGCACAGTTCTCTGAGAAAATATAACACAGAGATAGTCAACTAATAGTTTCTGGAAAGAGGCAAGACCTGACAAGATGTATTTTAATTACAACGTGAAAAGCGACAGTGCAATTTGTATAATTAGATAAATTTAATTTCCTAACACGCTAGCCTGCAGGAGAAACAATTTTATTAGTGTTCCTGGCTGACAGTGAAAATCATCTTGGGTTGTTCCGAAGCGAGTCTCAGGAGGCACCCAACTCTGAATGATAAAATCATATCTGAAATTACCAGGTCAACATATCGTACCTTGGAGGATTAGATCATCTCCACTTTTAATATCCCCTTGGGAACAATTTTCTCCTTGTTCTACCCCCCTGATTATCACTGACCTTATTAAAATAAAATCAGAATTATCTGGGCTGTACTATGTATGGTATCACTATTGTATGCCAGATATCACAGCTGGGTTTGTTACTCAATAGAGCTGAAACCATACACAGTAGAATCTGAGTTTGTCTTATTAAAAACATATAGGAAATAATATTTTCATTCTAAGACATATAGGAAATTGTGCTTTAATTAAAAAATAAATTCATGTCATTGTACTACTTGGTTTGTTTTATCATATATAATATATATATATATATATATATATATATATATATATATAATATATATCTCGAACAGTCCATTTCTGACTTTGAAAAGCACATTCTTAAAGTTGGGTAGAAAAATCACTGTCATATTCAAGAAAGAAAACCCAAAGCCAATTAAGAATAAGAGAAATAAATAAATATGAAAGCCATATACACCCCGGGATTTCATAAATGACTATTATTTCAGACACCAAAAAGAACCACATTCTCAAAAACACATCATAAAACTTGATGTTGAAGATAAAAATAACATCACTTTTTTTTTTAATCACATAGGATTTTTGAAATAACACATGGGGCAATAATTAAACATCTCATGCTCCAGATGTAAAATAATGCTTAAAAAGCCACGAAAACAAACCTTTGTGCAAATGGTTGTATTTTATCCATTAGGATGAAGTGTTCCAAAGGACCAGAATCTATACAACTCTACCCAGAGCAGAACACTGGAATGTATTTGGGAAGCATGGGGTATGTTTTAAAAGAAGTTTAGGTAAGCTGTGCTTGGGTTCAAAATTCTAGTTTCACTTGTGGCTTTTATTCTCCACTCTTCTTATTTCCCAGGGATTCAGTTTTACCCTGTCGTGTGTTCATTTCACCTAAGGGAATGAATGGTTATACCTATGACAAAGCCAATCCATGTCAAGTCTAAGGCCCAGCTGCTGCATCTGAGTTTTCAGCACCTCCATTCTCAGTGGTCTGGACTGATACCAGCCTGCGAATGAAGCTCTCTTTCACAGAACATGCCCGTACTCTCTAGTACCCTTTCTTGCTATTATCCCCAAGTCACTGTGCCGATCTAAGTGCCCGTGGCATTTTGCTGGAGGTCTACATTTCCCCCAACAGCCCGAAGCCGTCTCCACACTAGTGTGTGTCTGCACAGTGTAAGGACAGAGAGATCGTTACAGTTCAATCACCGAATTCCCATCATTAACTGCACTTCATGTCACATTTTTAAAGAATTCAATTTAATGGTAGAAAGCCACTGTGTAAATCCAGTTCCAGTTCCTTTAATTAACAGATCCATGGGGGTGGTCCTACCCTGGCCTGCCCCCACCCTTTCAAGTATAGATTTGTTTTCAAGGGATTGCTGAAGAAAAGGGAAGCGTGCATTCCTAGCTGGGATGTTACACTCCCGTGTGGTGCTAAGTTCTCAGTGTTTAGGGATGGTTCTGCTCTGGAGTCTATTCATCTCTTTCCGGAATGTCTTTCTTTTCTGCCTTCCTGCTGACTGTTTATCACCCTTCAGCATTTCCACCAAAATGTTGTAAAACTCAAACCCCCTAAAGGAATGTAGTCATGTGGGGAATGTTGAGTAACAGGAGGAAGGGGAGAATGGAAGAAAAAGGGGGAAGCTAGGGTCTGAGACTAGCTCAGTGGTAGAGCACCAGCCTAGCAAGCACAAAGCCCCAGATTCAGCCCCCAACACTGAGGGGGAAAACAAAAAGGCTAACCTAAATAAATGGCTTATTAAAAGGAAGTTCTGCCCTTAAAACATCACAGACGTATGTATCTGTGGGGCCTTTCCCATGGCAACATCTTTATCCAAGCATCCTTTCATTTACCTAGAGAATTCAGTGAGTGATGTGATAACCATTGTCATGTGACAACCAGATGCCTGTTGGCTTCTATGTCTAGCCACAAACAGGTGCATGGTCATAAATGAAGACCTAGTCTTCATTCGATACTTATTGTTTTGTGACTAAAAGACAAGGAATCGCTCTTGTATGCTGATACCTTATTTAGTACAGCCTTTCTTTGTGTTTGATCTATTGGTTGAGGAACTAAGATCTAGAAAGAAGGCCTATGTCCAATGTTATAAACAGAGAGATGACAAGTCAGGATTCCTGTTAGAATCTTCCAACACTGATTCCGGCTCCTAAATATACACTCTCTTTGCCTCCCAAATCCTTGTCTCCCAATCAGCCTCCCACTTCACCTATGTCATTCGAGTGGGTCTGTTAGTGCCTGAAGTATCAGTAGGTTAGGGTATAAAGAGAATGACACAGAAATGTCTGGAACCATCTGAGACTCACTGACAACAGAAAGATCAGCAAGAGTAAGAAAGCTGAGCCCCCACCCCCCACTACTCCCCATATATGGGGAGGAACACCATTAAACTCCAGAGTCAAGAGAAGCCAGTTGTCCCTTATCCCATATGCAAGCCACATCACTGCACAAGCCCGACCACAGGATACTTCTCCAGGGTTTGGTTTCTTTGCTAATATGGGGGAAGCCAATGATACGCTCACAGAAAAATACTCCACTGTGAGAGAATGATCATCGTGGGCACTGGGTGTGCACAAATGCAGGGAGTTAAGCGTCCCTTAGAGGACAGGGTGGATTGGAAAGGCCTGAGTTCTACCTTCTGCCCTTCTATGGACTAAACTGTTCCAAGCTGCCTCTAGCCAGCTGCCTTACCCCTCGATACTGCCACCGCAGAGCATCTTGGGAGCACAGGGCTTTTGAGTTGACCTCCTGTCTCCACCTCACTGTCTGAGTGTGAGTTCTGTGGCAGTTGAATGACCTCTCTGAACCTCCATTTTCTCCTCTAAGGAACAACGATAATTATCGAGTTTCAAAGCACACTGAATCAAAACATCCAGTGAATAACCAAAATTCAATCTTAAATCTGGTTCTTCCTGTTAAGACTGAGACACAAATGCCCAGGTCTGCCATGTAAGTGCTGTTTTCTCACACTCTGGGTGGACAGCGAAGGGGTGATGATGTTTGGACATTGTGGAAGTTTAGATCCTTTTTGAGAATCTGCAGAAACCTCTGTTTAGAAACAAACAAACAAACAAACAAACAAAAACAAAACCCCTCAGGAGGCAATGTCAGGACAGTAGGTTGATGCAGGCCCTTCAAGTGCATGGACAGCTAATGCGGGAACTTCGAGTTTAAACACCCTGGGAAAGATGGATCTGAAGGTCTAGGCCTAGGAATCGGAATTCATAGTGTGTGGGATTATAGCTTTCACACTGGCAAGGGCAGGGACTCCAGCTACACCCACTTAGATGCCTCAGCAAGGGGTCTGACTGCAGAGCGGAGGAAGTACCTGGAGGAGGAATGCTCTCACCTTGAAGAAGCCCTTGCAGCCCTCGCAGGTGCGGACTCCATAGTGCTGGCAGGCAGCATTGTCCCCGCACACTGCACACGTGCCCTCGCCGGATGATGAGCTCCTATTGGGTGGCGACGGTAGGCTGGGGCTCTCTCCCAGCAGGCTGGATGCCGTAGGGGAGGCTGTGAGGCCCAGCGGAGGGAAGGTCAGCGTGGCCGTCCTCTTGGCCAGCGGGAGCCCGTACGGGTGGCCCTCGAGCGCAGCGGCTTGGCTGCCCGCGGCTGCCGCGGCTCCCAGGGGCAAACTGAGCGCAGCTGCGGCCGTGGGGTCATAGCCGAGGTGGTGGCCGCCGGCTGGGCTGGGCGCGGGAGGGTGTGGCGGTGAGGGCTTGAAGAAGATCGGGAAGCGCGCAGCAGCGGCCATTGGGGGCACCGCCTTCATCTGCGGGTCCAGCAGCGGTCCCGGAGCGATGCAGCCAGGCGCAGAGGGCAGCTCGTCGTCCCACAGCGCCCCCGCCTGCGGGGGGAAGCCTGGAGTGGTCGGAGTGGACGGCGGAGACTGCTTGAAGTACATGGAGGTGCTGGGCAGTACCTCGTCCTCCGGGCCGGAGGGAGGAGGAATGGACGGCTGCTGCTGCTGCTGGTGGTGGTGGTGATGATGGTGGTGATGGTGATGGTGGTGGTGGTAGCCATGCTCGCGGCTCTCTTCCATCTTGATCAAAGGCCGAGGCCCGGAAGGCGGCATTTGGTACAGGCAGGAGGGCTTGAGTTCGCAGCTGCTGGGGTAGCCCTCCATGAAAGTACTGAAGCTGGGCAAGGACGTCGTGGCGGTGGCCATGATCCCCGTGCTACCGAGGTCCATGGTCAGCTTGGCGTAGTCGGGGTTCATGATTTCTGTGGTGTATTCCGAGCCATAAGTCTGCGTGGCGTAAGTGGACCCCGGAGGCGAAGGGCTATATTGGGCTTGCACGCAGGGCATATCTGCAGGGACAGAGAAAAGGGCTCAGAAGCCAGTTGACACTCCATCGCCAGCTGGAGCCACCACTGCTCTTGAATCAGGAAACAAGAGAAAGTGGCATCCTCTCCCACCTGCTGGCAAAGACTGAATGTCCCTAGCTTACTTCTTTCCTCACTGGGGAGACAGCTGAGTCCCTGACTGACAAAGGGGCCCCAGGGGGGATAAAAATGGACTCCCTGGGGATGGTTACACCAATCTTCCCTCCCTTGCTCTGTTCATCAAATCTGGATATAGATAGTTTCCCTCACAAGCCCAGGTCATTTTTAAAAAATTAGTTTAAGTCCTAAGCAACAACAACAACCCCCTCCCTGCCAAAAAAAAAAAAAAAAACCTGAAACAAAACAAAACAACAACAACCAACAGCAACAAGAAAAACATTGCAGTGGTCTCCCTAGCCACAGGAAAGGCCAAGAAGGAAATGTCTTGTTAATTAATTTGGAGAGGAGGCCATTGGTCCCCCCAAGACATACACATGTTGGTCTGTAACCTTGTGAGTTAGTGAAAAAAAAAGATGTCCTGTGTGGGACAAGGGAGGCAGTGACATGCTAACATTTTATGAGTGCCAACTAAGGCTGCCCACACAAGTTGTGGTCTCTGCTTCCCACCCACTCCTCCAAACAGGATTAGCAGCCTGCACAAACTGGACCCCTACTGATGACTTCAGCCAGCTTAAGTGGTGAGGTGGGCATGTAGGCCCAGGAAATGGACTGGGGGAGTTGATGCCATCTGCAAAGAAAAAGATCAGCTGTAACAGCACACCCACCAAACCTGCTCTCTCCTATACACTGTGTGTGTGCACGCTCGGATGCAGAGATGTATACACTGCCCAATTCTGACTAATAGGCTACTCTGACCTAGTAAGATTAGAGCCATTTTATAACAACAGCTAACAGCTCTTCTAACAGGCACATTAGTCTAGGTACTTTCTCATGGGGGGGGGGTGGGGGAGAAGAGAAGAAAGCAATTTCAAAACAGATGTACTCTCTCTGCCAGTTTGCCTAGGCTGGACCCCCAAAGCAACTGGTCTAGGGTAGGGGTGTTTGCTATATTCACAGAGGTTGAGGTAGGCGAGAAGGCCCTGAGAGTTGTGGATGGCTTTTCTAATCATTTTCCTTTTTTATGGCTAAGTCAAAGGGGTAACAAGGGGAGTTTCTGGTGGTTGGTTTTTCCGAGTCAAAGGAAACCCAGGTGCTTCACTTCTTCTTGGAGGGTGTGGTGTGAAGGTGTGATTAGCAGAAAAGTGGGTGCTTCACATTTCCCTTGACATCTTTCTCTTACCCACATTTCCAAAGCTGATTGAGTCATGGGTGTATGGGATGAGCTCTTGGCGTGAAAAGGGGTGCTGAGGGCCTGTTGGAAGAAGCAGTGTTGAGGAGTGGACAGTTCATGCCTGCCTTCTCAAGTGAGGCCTCCTGAGCTAGCATGGAGTTAAAGGGTTTCTTATCTTGGTGTCTAGTTCTTAGGATGAAATGGAAGCTGTTTCAAAGAAGGTGCACATAGCCTGGCCCTTTCATTTCCCCTCTCCTTTGCATCTCTCAGAATCCCTCAGAATCACCTGCCATTCTGTCCTCCCCCTATTGCTCTTTGTCTTTCTGAAGTCTCCAGCAGGAGAGTGGCTGTATCTGTGTATCTTTTGTGCCCACCCAGGCCCGCCTCTTCTTAAACCTTTACCAAATTTGTAAAGAGGCCATGCAAACCAAATCTGAGGCCTTCACCTTTACTTCTCGGTTTGTAGCTCTCACGGCTTTCTTTCCCTTCCCTCTGAGCCTCAACCACCCAAACTCCTGCATCACAAATCATTTGGGTTTTAGATCAATAAAAATGTTCCCTATCTCCCCGACTGATCCCTTAAGTGAGTATATTGGATATAAAAGGACAAAAATAAAGCCATTAAAAACATAACATATCCTGATTGCTTGGAGTATTTGCTTTTCTTCTTCGGAGACATACTTTTGAGAAATGCTTCCTATAAACTCTCTGCTCTGCTTGGTAACAACAGGGTGTGGTATACAGTGGAGCTCCGTGCCAGGAAGCCACCTGTGCTGTGAAATGTAGGGCCAGCAGCCCTGCATGTTGGTACTGGGCAGGTTGACCAGACTGCCCGCTGGTTGTTGGTTTCTCCACCCATTTCCCTTGCTTGGGAGAAATAAGGGCTTCAGACCTACCTGGAGGGTATCTTGCGCGCTGAATGGTGGGGCTGGGGGTCTCTCCAGCGGAGGCTGAGAGTGTAGGAGGCGGGGACGTCGGGATAGGCGAAGCAGCCGCTGTGCTGGCCCGCTCTGCTGAGGGTCCAGGCTCAGCACCCGGGCTTGTCGGGCTGCGCTCTCCCGCAGTAGGCTCTGCAGGCACCGAGAGAGGGGATAGAGATTGTGGTTAAGGCTAAGCTGGGTCATCTTTCCCAGGGCTGGGTGAATGGGGTGGGGGTGGGGGACCTGTAGAAACGCTAGATGATTACAAAGAATTGTCATAAGATTAAGTGAAAGTGCTTAGGGCTCACGGAGCCACTGGGCAAGAAGCATCACATTGTCCTAGGAAGCTAAGGGAAGGTTGCCGGCACCAAGTGAGCTCACAGCCCTTTCTTTTGTGGTACACGATCTGATGCTAAAATCCTCGCATGGTCGTCGCCAAGAAATTGATATTTTCTACATCCACTGTTGGTTCCCAGCTTGCGAAGTCAGGAAGACCGAAGTAATGGGGGACACTTGAGGAACGAATATAAGCCCGAATTTGGTGGCGTCAGTGAATATACTGAAGAAAATAGCTATTTTTCAACTCCGACGGCCCCCACACCTCAAACACAAATTTTCCACGCCGCGTAGGAAATGCACACGGTCCGGAACGAATGCATGAATGCCCGGAGGAATTAAGAAAGTCTGCGCTTTTCATTCTAAATGCTAATGGAGCTTCCCTTCTATTAGTCGCGAGTTTCGAGGGCCAGGGGTCAAGCAAACAAAAGGGCACAGAGGAAAGGCCTGTGCTGGGAGCCGCGCTCGGGCAGACAGCTTTGGCTGCGGCTGCGACGGACCCAGGGAGGTCCCCTGTACTCAGCGGGCGGTGTCCCTGAGGGTGGGCAGCTTCAAGGCTCCAGGCCACCCGGTGGCTCAGAGGGGGTACATTCCGGAGGGCGCCCAGAGCGGCTCCCGGGCGAAAGTCCCGGTGCACAGCCTAGTGAAACTTTGAAGTTGGAAGCGCAGCTTGACTGGCAGGGAGGAGGGCTTCAGCTGCCCCTAACTCCGGCTTATAGCGCCCCCTTTGTTCGGGGTGGGCACACCTCAAAGGTTAGGAACATGCCCCCTCCTCCCTGGAGGGGAACCCAACCCCCAAACTAACCAAAAGATCTCTGGTGAAAGCTGGAGTCAAGGGTGGGGTAAGTTTCATCTCCTGTCACTCCCGCGCCCAGAGTTTGCTTGTAGAGAGAAAGAGGCTCGGGTTCCCCAGGTCTAGGAAATTCTCGATGGCCAGGAAATGGGGGATTCCCTTGCCATCCCCAACCCGAGGTACTCCGACGGAAACCTTGCGCTCGCTGAAGCGTTGGCACGAGTGGATCTTTCCACAGCTGTAGCATGTGCTTCTCGTCCTCCCCCTCTCGCATCTTCAAAGGAGGGGGGGTCTTCCAGCAACCCCATCCCCTATTCTACTGGGTTTCCTAGCCCCACTCTCTCTGGGAGCCTTTCAAGAGTAGTCTTTCTCTAAGGGGAGGCCTCTGAACTCGGGTGGGCCGGGGTCGCGCCTCCCTAGGGAAGGGGTTCCTTTCAGAGGCCGGCACACCGCCCATCGTACAGCCCAGCCCAGCACCCCATCGCTCTCTCCGCTCCCCCGATCGGCCGGTTTCCTAGGTAAAGCCTCTGCGCCTGGAAACACGTTCTGTCGCTCCGGCTCGTGGCCGCTGGGGCCGGGAGCACAGAGCCTCGGGGTTGTAAATTAGGAAGAAATAACTACCTCTGTCAAAGCCCCTTTCTTTCTCCGGGGCAGACGAAGGGAACACCCCCGTGTTCCTCTCCCCGTGGTGAAGTGTGTGGAGGAAACCGTGAAACACACCATTGTGACCCGGGCTCCTCCGCGGAGTTTCCAATCGGGGAGCGGGGGCGGAGGCTGGGCGGGGGCAAGAGAGGTGGAGGAGAGACCGGCAGAAAGGGAAAGACAGAGATTCTCAGAAAGACGGAGGGAGCTGAGACAAACCCCGGGGGAGAATTTCTGTGAGCGAGCGCTGGGTCCGGGATTTGGGGTGGGGGGTGCCTGTGGAGGGAGGGAGTGGTGGCCCCCGGCAGTCTTTGGCGTTCACGTTACGCCTATCTTGCTGGATTAAAACAACTCCAATAAAGTAATTTCATTCATTGTGTTCAGTATGCGCGTTGGGCAGCTTTTCTTTCTCCAACTTGGTTCTATAAGAAACATTTCCCGATTGTTGGAAAAGGATCTCCAGAATTGGAATACCCAAGGAATGGCTGAACCGAACCCTGTAACCTCTCTTCCAGCACTCCAAGGCCCTAGGTTGAGCAGCTCGAGAGTACTAATGACCACACTCCCCGTGGCCCTTCCCTCAGGAGAACCCCGGCACATAAACAAAAGGCCACCTCCAAGAACGTTCTTGGAAATCAAGGGACCAATGATCATGAGCTCCCTCATGACTGCCGGAAGCCTCCAACAGGTTCGAGAGGTGCCTTTGAAAGCCAGTCTCCGCTGGCTGCACTTTGCTGCTCAGCTCTCCTTTTTCATCATCGAGAACTTTCCTTCCTACTAAGAATAAAGCACCCTCCGAACTTCTCCGAAAGCGCATTGAAAAGTAACACAAGCCTTTCCCACACCAGCCAAGGCCTGGAGAAGAGGGACGCCGTCCCCACGCGTGTCGGGGCGCGAGAGTCGTCAATTACACCCGATTACCTCCGTGGGGAAAAGTGTAAACCAGCAAGTCGGCGACGCCAGGCAGACGTGCCTAGTGCAGCCCCGGGCTCATTTCAATACAATAAGCCGCATTCCTACAATTACACCCTCTTCGCTGAGCTCCTCCAGCGCCTCTGCAAACTCCGGCCGCTGCTGCCCAGGCACTGTCCCCCCTAAGCTTTCTCCCAGACAACCAGCTCCGTTTCACCATTAGACACATTAACTCGGACCCACCAGAGTCCCTATTTTCAATCCCACTTAAAAGGCAGGAAAATTACTGCCGTTCATCACCGGGGCTCCAACTCTCTGCCGCCGCCGCCGCCGCCGCTGCCGCCGAGAGCATCATTACCATGACAACTAGAGCCGAAATACCCTGAATTACAACGCTGGAGCAGCTACAGCACAAATCCAGGTCCTCCTCTTTGTTAGAGGCTTTTCGCCTCTTTGGGTGGGGAGAGGAATCTCACAAGCTCCAGAGTCCCTGAGGACCAGCTACAGGGGAAAAGTTTCCGATTGGAACCCACCGGTCTCTTGGCGAGCAAAGCCTGAGAGTGGAGGCGGCGGGAGGGGAGCACCCCACATTAAAAGTTGTCAATTTCAGGAGCGACGCTTCCCAGCGCGCCAACTTTTAAGCAAGTCCCCATATTAACTGGGCATATCGTACGTACTTGGGTGCTGTGGCGGTTCCGTCTTTAGAGCGAGTTTCTAGATTGCGACCCCGAAATCTGGATTGGGGGAGAATCACAGCTGCTGTCCCGGAAGGGCTGCGGTGCACAAACCCAGCGGCTCCCAGAGGCGGTGAGCGGCTGGCGGGGGATGCTGCGATCCCAACTCATGGGAGAGCGCCGCCGAGAGGTTCCGCTGGCGTCCAGTCTCCGACTGCGACCAGGGGGTAGGATGTCGCCACGTTTCCCACCTCCACGGACACTGCCGGCTCTGTCAGCGTTGCAAAGTGAGCCCTGGAGGGGCGTCCGGCTGCGGCGCGGCGCGGCGCGACAGGGGCGAAGGCGCCGGGCGAGAGGGGTGTGAGCGCGCGGGAGAGAGTGGAGTGTGTGTGCGGAGCGTGTGAGCGCGCGTGTGTCTGTGTGTGCAAGTGAAGGAGCGGGTGTGAGCGTGTCTGTGTATGGGGAGCGGAGGAGGAGCAGGCGCTGGAGGGGTGGGGGGCGGGAGGCAGGAGACTCGGCTCTCCCGGCTGCGCGTTCGCTCGCTCTCTCGGCACGTCATTTATGCCACAGGAGCCCTAGCGGCCTCTCCATAGAGTGCCTGGAATGCGAGACGTCAATGTGACGCCATGGGACGCTACGTCACCCTCCTCCTCCCTCCCCTGGCCCAGCCGGTTCCGCGTGTGCGAGGGTGTGTGTGTGTGTGTGTGTGTGTGTGTGTGTGTGTGCGCGCGCGCGCGTGCGCGTTCCCCGGCCATTCTCACGGCCGCACAATGGAAACCGCGGGGAGTTGCCGACCCCAGCCCTGAGGCTTCTCAGATTGGCGCTGCCAATCCCTCTGCACCCGAGCCGCTTGCCAGGGCGCTGGTCTACCGGAGGGTGCCGCAGCCCGCCCGCGGGTCAGGCGGGACCGCCCAGCTGTCAGGCTCCGGGTGGAGTTGAGTTGGAGGAGTGCTGCTGGCTTGCCTCCGAGGCTGCCCCGAGGCACCTAGCCAGGTCCAGGGGGTAAGAGAGAGGACAGCTCTTCCGAAAGGGAAGGCTACGCCAGCCAGCTTCTCCGAGTGACCTGGCAGTCGCTACTGAAGGAGTCTGGCACCAGCCCGAAGACTCCCTGAGGTGCAGCTGTGCTTCCCTCGTGCAATGGTTCTAAGGCTGTTTACGTCTCTCTGGCCCTCTGCGCCTAGGCATAATTTGCCTCTTCCTCCTTGTCATGCTGTTGGTGTTTTCGCCCTAGGATGCAGACGGCTCCAGGGACAAGATTTTATTTCTTTACACTTATGGTGTGGGGTTCTTTACTGGACACTTTATAATCCAAAGAGGTGCACATCCAGCCACGCGCGCGCTGCACGAGAAACTATATATAAAACAAACACACCACACGTGTTGAACAGCTGAGTGAGTCTGACTGTTAAACAGAACCTCTCTCTACTCCTCCCCAGCACCGGGTCAGACATGGAACTCTACTCGCACTTTCACTTTTTTGAGGGTTGTAGACGCCTCCCCTTCCATCTCTCAAATGAAATATTTCAAAACCAGTCAACGGGGTTCATTAGGCTGTCTCTAGGGGATCTTTCCTACGGTCTCCTGGGGGGTACATTTGTCTTCCAAGTATGCAGAAAGTCTGGGCAACAGTATAAGGGACAGCGATTTCTTCCTGGAAATGAATTTAGTGTCACTTTCTTGCTGAAAACAAAACAAACAAACAAACAAAATGTTCGAATTAAGAACGCTTAGTTCCAAAGGTTGCTGCTAAGTGAAAGTAACCTCTCTCAGAAATGATTTTTTTTTTTTTAAGAAGGAAATATTGGAATGAAACAACGCAGAAAGACGCGGTCTCTAGTGGTCTGCTAGAACCCCAAGTGGCGTTTTCTTTTGACCTGTCCCAACACTTGAGCGTGTGGGTGGCAAAGTTGGGGGAAGAGGATCCCCTAATCATAGCACATGCTTCAGAATCGAAGACGGTTCGAACTAGGACCAGAAACTCGAAAAACAAAACAACACGTGCATAGTGTATCTCTGTACTTCTACGCCTCCACTTTCACTTTAGCGAGCTAGTGTGCTTCAGACCGTGAGAGGACGCTCCGAAAATTGTCCCAGCCCAGAGGAACCGAGCCCCCTGGCTGCGGGTGCGTTCCTATCCTAGCCCAGAAGGAAGGAGGGCGCTCCTACATTGAATCCATTCAAAGGCTGGGGGGTTGGGGGAGCAGGACCTGGAGCCGCGCGGCGCTGACGCACGCGAGGCGCGTGATTGACGCAGGCGATGTTACTAAATTGGGCGGTTGGCCGGGCCCAGGCGGCGGCGCGCGCGGCAGATAGCGGAGTAGGTTCCCCTCGGTCACCCCCTCCCGTCTCCATTCAGCGCGGCGCGGCGTGGGGCGGGGCGGGTGGGACGCGCGCGTCCGCGCCGGGATCCGGCGAACCAAATATAGACGGGTCCCGGCTATTTTTAGTGGGGCGTCGGGAGCGCGCGCGCGCGCCGCACGAAGGGGCGCCCGGACTCTGCCCGGAGAGCGGGCTGCAGGGTCGCCATCTTGTACTCCGCTCGACCCTGTTTGGTGCCGGGCAACGTGGGGCCGAGGGTAGGGGGCTGGAAGGGAGGCGCGAGCGCGAGCGAGGCGCGCTTCCTGGGGCGCGCGTGCCCGCAAGGCCTAGCGCGGTACTCCCCATCTGCTCGCCCGGGCTCTGCAAGCCTTTGGGCCAGGTCCTGCCACCGAGCCTGCCCGGCCGGCCCTGACTCGCGAGGGGGCGGAGCTGCCTGCGGCCACCACTTCCTGAGAGCCGGGGATACCCATCCCGGACGTCACGGAGGAGTCGAGGCGGCGGTGGCGGCCCGGGGCTCAGCCTGCACTTGCATCATGGGTGCAGCAGCAGCTGCCCCGATCCTTTGTGCCTTTTTCCCCCTATTGAGTAACTGCTTTGTTAACTGAAAATACCATGACGGACCAGTGTGATCACCAGTTCCAGACCTCAAAGAAAGTGAAGCTGTCAGGCAAGAAGAGGGAGACTCCCCCAGCCGGCTGCGATGGTATCTGGTGGGTGGGTGTGTAGAGAAGCACTTGACAGTTTTCCACGTATTACTTCTTGCCTAACTCTTCACCCTTAAGAAGGTTTAAAAATAATTTTATTTCCATGCTGTAAAAATTTCATCTGTGTTCTGCACCCCACCCATTCTCCTTCACTTTAAAATCTCATGCAGAGCTGGAATCACTTAATTCAGGAACCCTAAAATTAGGTACAATTTTTAGGAGACATGACATCTTTCCATGGAATTATGGAATACGTTCCATTTTCTAATTGAATATGTGAAAGGTCCTTGCTCACTCAGTTTATTATAAAGTCACTAACTTTGTTCATGTGAATTGGAGGGTTCCGGTGTCCTGAGTTGAGACAGAAGTAATTTACCAGATCCATGATAATGCCGCTTGCATGTGTGTTGGTAACAAAAACCAATATCACGGACACTCCTGGGTTGAAGGAGGATCTTCTCCAACTCTTAGCACTTAGGACTCTATATAAACAGTGCTTCTCCCCCCGCCCCCCCCCCCCCCGGTAGTACTGGAGAGGAAACAATTATCCTAGTTTACCTTAAAAAATAAATTTCACCCCTAGCTAGCTGGGACTCTCCAGGAACAGATTTTGTCTTTGAGTGGGTGTGTGTTTGGGACCTATCCTGGCTAGTTTTATGTTACTCTCCTCTTGTGCTTTCTTTAATATCCTTTCAGTCCTGAGGATCACTCAGGTCACCTGCCTTAGTTCCTTAATGCTCAGTCAGGGTGAGCTAGTCTGCTGTTCCTGGCTGGGTATGCTAAGAGCGGGAATGTCCACCATTGGAGAGTTTGCAGTGGTTATTGATAACTGCCAAGTTTTTGAAACTTAGAAGAAAAGCCATGGAAGCAGAGACAGGTCTAGGCCTTCTTATAGACACTCTCCTCTGCTTCATCAAAGGTCCCTAAGGAGAGCTAGTTCTTTCTATTAGCCAAACAGAATTTTCCTGTTTTTCTAAAAAGCATATGTTCGTATCTATTCTTTTCTGGACTATAAAGATCAGACTTACTACAAATAGAAAATAATATTCTATGAGGCCTATGCAATGATTTATTTATTTATTTATTAGAAATCTAGATTACTTTTATGATTATAATATTCTTAAGTGAAATCCAGTACTGGTTACAGCTGTATCTCCAATTTTGGGAAACTGAATAGAATAAGTGCCCTAATCTGTGGCATAATGAAGACATCCCAATTTTGGGCCTTTTTTTCTGGAGAAAAAAAAAAAGGACTTTCATGTATGTTCTAGTTTGTAACGTTAAGAAATTAATTTCTGCTTTTCAACAGCAGTTTGTTAAAGCTATCTATACAGTAATTATTATAGGTTTGTAAGATAACTTTCATTTATTTTATTTTGATGTGGATTTCTACCTATAATCTACTTGTAAGAAAGAAAGATATATTTCTCTTGAAAAATAAAATGAGGGATTTGAGGAAATTTTGTGTGTTTGATATAAAGCAATTATTTTTTAACAATGTAGGATTCAAAACAACTGTCTAAGAAGAATGGCATGCAATCTTGTTGATTTTAGTAGTGTGTAAAGAATGGTTACTGTTAAAAGTAAGGGAAGATGAAAAAAGAAATACAATCCAGGATCTGGGGAGATGGCTCAGTGGGAAAGAACACTTGGTATACAAGCATGAGGACCAGGGTTTGAATCCCCAGCATCTATGTGGAAAGACATGTATGGCTCTGTGTCTATAACCCATCTTTGGGAGACAGGAGACAGGTAGATCTTGGGAGATTGTTGGTTAGCCAGTCTAGCCAAACCAGCTTGAAACTCTGCTTCTATGAGACTCTGTCTTAAGCGAATAAGGTGGAGGGCTACAGAGGGAGTTGTATGCTCATCTCTGCTTTCTACATGTATGTGCACCCACACACATTCATGTACCATATACACACCTACATGCATTGTAACACACACACACACACACACACACACACACACACACACACACACACTGAGATAGCAAGCCAGAAGTTACCTAAGGAAAGTAGGTTTTGAATTTTAAGTCTGTATTTTTTTTAAAACCAGGGCAGAGGTTCTATACTAAACACACACACACACACACACACACACACACACACACACACACACACACACCCTTCAGTTGTTCCTAGCCCCAGAATTAATCTATCAAATCAATTCTATCTTTGTCAGATTAGTCTTCCTAAAATACACCTTTTGTTTTGTCACCTAGGGCCTTAAAAGTCTTCAGCAGCTGATTCTGTCTCCCCAGAGCCAAAGGTCTCTTATTCTCAGACTCTTCCTGTGGTGGCTGAACTGTTATCCTCACTGTTCTTCACACAGCCTTCCACACATTCTTTCTCTTTTTTTATGGATAGCCTTCTCCTCCTTCTACACTTGTTGGATCTTCTCTCGAGTCTAAAATGAGCTTCTGAAGAGCCAGCTTGTGCTGGAGTCTTTCATGACATTCTCATTTTCCTGCTTTTTAACTCTCTTTTTGTCCATAGCTTACAGCCATGCTGAATCTCAGGCTTCACATATCCCGAGAATTCTGTGGGACCCAAGAATGTTCACAGACAATGAGTAGCCATAAAATATGGCCTAACTTAAGTGCAGATAGAAGGCAGCTATAGTATGGCAGGTATACGGATAGGGCATTTTTGGCGTGGATGGATATATTTGAGGTCACTAGCATTGTTTGCTTTACCTGAACTTTTCATATTCCTGACTGAACACAGCTTGTCAAGGTGCCCGCCAGAAGCGCAGACAGCTGCGTGGTGATACAAGGAAATGACAGTTTGGCTTGTTGCGTAGGAAGCTTTGCTATGATCTTTTCTTTTCTTTCCTGGCAGACTTTTGGTTTGACTCTTACTCTGTTCTAAGTTCTTTCCTCTCTACTTTTTACTTTCTCTTATGCTGCTTTCAGCAATGAACGATGGATGCTTTAGGCTTGCAAGTGTTACTGTCTTTCTGGGGGAAACTACTTGAATACTTAGAAAACTGGGAACTATGACATCTATGTTCAGTGAGTTAGATGCAAAAAATTCTTGAATTTTTTATCTTTTGAAACGTTGAAATAGACTTGTATGCCACTCTGTTATGTGAGGAGATGAAGTGGGCCAATATTTGGAAATTATGATTTGTTAGAAGCTCATGTAACTTAAAGTGGTAAATCTTACTTTAACAAAGAAAAAAAGCAAAACAACAAAGGAGGAAGGATTTCTGGTTTTGTAGAACATTTTCTAAGATGTAAAAACCTGAGTTTGAAAGACTATTTTGTGGTGTAAGGGCTAGTAATATTCTACAGTGTCATTAATGACATTAATTAATTAGTCCACCTGTAATGATAATGGCCAGGATAGGCTTGTAATCTTGTTTAGAAGATTGTTTGATTTCTTAGTCACGTTCTCCCCCGTCACTGGTAGGTGGAAGACTGCAGTCATTTAGGAGGGAAGGGTTATTGCTCACGTGTAATAAGCCAGTTTAGGTTTTACCTAGCTGCTCAATTCTTTCCCATTATCCCAGCTGTGAAAAAAATACTACCTCACATGTAGACGTTTGGTTCCTTCCATTCCTCCAAAAGTGAGAGGCCGTGTAGCACAGAGACAGGGACAGGCCTTGGCTATCCTGAAGCCACTGAACCTTGGTACCTTAATCTTTTAGGGGCCTCAGTGCCAGGATCTGTAAATGACAGTGCTGAGTTCCCTTTCTGGTCTCGTAGGTCCTAAAGTTGAATGCTTTTTCGAACCACTTGAATTCTGTGAATCATGAGCCAGCCTTGCCCCAGTCTCCTGAGTTACCACTGTGGTCAGGAGGCTCATTAGCTGGTCTATGGGGCACTTTTGCTTTTGGTAGTACTGTTACATTGGTAGTAGTATTTTATTAAATTGCTTTGGCTTTCATGGTAATGAACTCTGAACTTCAGCCATCAAATGAGTGGGATGTCAGTGGTCTGAGAGAGTTAGTGTACTGCCAACATCACAGCCCTATCCTGTCCGCAAGCTAGAAATGAGCAGAAGCCTGGATAGTCCAAAAGTCATTTTATATTTAGCCTTGGAATTTGTCTTTGAACATTCATCTGAATATGGATGAGTCACAAATTGACTTCATACAAATTAGCAAACTTTCTTGGAGCCGATTCTGTTGTTTGCTGCTCTTCATTCCTTCCTGATCCTTCCTGCATGCTAGGCACAAGCGGGTTCTCAAGAGTAGCAGCCGGGCTAGAGCTGTCCTCTGGTTTTTTTCCTAGAGAAGGATGGTGCTGAGATGGGATAAAGTCTTTGCCTGTCCGGTTGAGTCTGAGTAGACTATAGAGGCAGGTCACTGGGAAGATCCAAGAGCACATCGAGTGGACTATAGAGGCAGGTTACTGGGAAGATCCAAGAGCACATCGAGTAACTATACAGGCAGGTCACCGGGCAGTTCCAAGAGCATACCGAGTGGAAGAAACGCTGGCAAAGTGATGAAAAGAAGCACAGCAGACTCTGCTTGTGAGCGTGCTGGTCCTGTGGTTGGATTCATATTCTGAATGAATAACCCAGCTTTGTAGGCACTGGAAAGTTCTGAATTTTAGCAGATTGCAGGTTTCTGTGTTGTCGAAATCAAGTTTGGATAGTAAAGACCATTTGTCCGTCAGGGCTATTTTTAAAGAGCCCATTCCACATATTTAGGTATCTGGTTTCCTACTTAGATCGTGTAATTAGTAACCGATTCTGATTTTTTTTTAACCATAGTACATTTCCCAGTATTTATTCTGCATGTTTATAGTTCAGTACTGGAAAAATTCTCCCCTGACATCTGTTCTACATTAGTTCCCTGTTCCTGTTATGTTTTCCTGTTTTATCAACTGTGGTGAGGAGAATAGAAAGACATATTTTAAAGATTTCTGCTATTTAAGTGTAGTAAAATTCAATAAATTGTCTTATTTTTTCTAATTTCTGAAAAAAATCTAATTTTAAATTCCTCTATTAAATCATCATTTAAAAAAGCAACAATAGAAAAACTGGATAGAAATTGCAATGTATTTACCATAGCACAAGTACTTTTTTGTAGTTGTGAAATTCACTTTTTAATTTTTCAAACATTTTTTGGGAGACTCTTGTCTCAGACTCTTTAAAAATGTCTTTTTGTTCTAGTTGTCTGGGGCCTCTGTATTCTTTGGATGACGGTCTCTTTGGGTGACTTTGCTGAGCCCTCACAACGGCTCTTTATCAGAGTACGCGCTCTGTAAAGCATTTGATGAATCTATGAAACTGGATTGTAAGAAGCTATTCAGAATATTCTCTTTCTTTATTCTTACCCACCTGCAGCCTTCTGGGCCTTCTAAGGTCATTTTACTCATGCATGGTTCAGACACAAGAGGTGCAGAGAAAGTCCATTCTACACTGTCTGTGCATCAGTGAGTGGGCCTACCTTACAGAGACTACTTCCGGATGTCTCCGAGTCACTCATATTGACACCTGTGTTCAAATGTAGACCCAATCTAGCCATTCAAAGGAGTTGTTGCATGACTTTGCGTGTGCACACAGGTGTGTGTGTAATTAAGTAAGGTCTATTCCTCTTTACTTATGTTGTTTTTGAGGCAGAGTAACTGGTCAGTGAGCTTTGAGAATCCTGGTGTTTCCACCTGAGGTTCCCAGATCAGAGATTGTAGATGTGCACCATTACAGGTAGTGTGGCTTTCTATGTGGGCGTGGGGGAATCTGAACTAAAGTCCTCATGCTTCTGTGGCTCGTACTTTACAGACTGAGCCATCTTCCTCTTACCTGCACTACTTTGAGACTCCCACCCCTACCCTCAAGAATTCATCTCTGGCTGGTCTCTGTTTTGATGAACCATTCGTGATGCCTTTGCAAGGTTTCATTTTCCCTTCTTTTCTTCATTGCCCCTGTCCTTGGTATATAAGTGTTGGCATCGGTGACTTCCTCCCATGTAGTTGTAGACTTCCAACCATGCCTCTCACTGTACTTTCTGACCCTTTATGCTTCTCTTCAAGGCCTTAAAGTCATTATGTATGTGCCACCCACAGGCTGAGGGTGCCTTTTTCTCAACTCTCATCTGCTGTCCTCCCCCCATCTCACCTGCTGTCCTCCCCCCTCACCTGCTGCCCTCCCCCTCTCACCTGCTGTCCTTCCCTTCCTCACCTGCTGCCCTTCCCTCCTCACCTGCTGCCCTTCCCCCTCACCTGCTGCCCTTCCCCCCCTCACCTGCTGCCCTTCCCCCTTACCTGCTGCCCTTCCCCTCTCACCTGCTGCCTTTTCCCTCTCTCCTGCTGCCCTCCCCCCTCACCTGCTGCCCTTCCCCTCTCACCTGCTGCCTTTTCCCTCTCACCTGCTGCCTTTTCCCTCTCACCTGCTGCCCTCCCCCCTCATCTGCTGCCCTTTCCCCTCACCTGCTGCCCTTCCCCCTTCTTACTTGCTGCCTCCCCCACCTGCTGTCACCTCCCACTTCCAGAGATTGCTTTCTCCTTGACACAGGGTCTGTCACACTGGAGCCAGGCTGGTTTCCAGGTCCTGGCAGTCCTGCCCCAGCTTTCCTAGGTTGTTGCAGCTGGGCACCCTTAAGCCCATCTCTTCTACAGGTTTCATACGTCATGAAATTGGTTTCTTTGTTAGACAAATAGGGCATTTCCATGCTGTCCTTACCTTTTTCACTTAACAGCTTATCTCGGAGTTGGTTCTCTAATAGTGGAGGGTATCTTCCACTATAATGTGTCTTAGCGATTGCCCCAGAGGGCAGGCAGTGTATCGTCATTTACTTAGCTGGTCCTATGCTGGTTGACATTTGGGAAGTTTAAGTCTGTAGTTAGAAGTGTTGTCACAATAAATACATTGAGGATGATTTCATACTTATGCAAATATATTTATAACATTTCTAGAAGTGGTTTGCTGGACCAAAGAGTAAATATGGTAGAAGCTTGATAAACCAGGCCAAATGGTCCTCCACAGGAGTTGGAAAGTTTAGACCTCCATTGAAATAAAGGCAAATACCAATTAATGCATATTCTTGGCAACAAGGCACATTTTTTAATGTTGGGATTTTTTTCAGTCTGGCAAGTGAAAACTGTTGGTGTGGTTTTACTTTCTGTTACTCTTATGAGTAAGTGTGAACACCTTTTCCTATATTTAAGAGCCATTTCTCTTCCCTCTTTTGTGAAGCATCTTTTCGACCCTATGCCATGTTTTGGGAGGTGGAGGGAGTTAAAAACATCTCTGTGCAGTGTCTGTTACAGTATAAATATCTGCCTGTGTGATCCAAATTGCACCACATTCCCCTAGTTTTTCCTTTGCATTTGAACTTTGCTTATGGTCTTGTGGTTATGTAGATTGTAAAATATATGGTCTTACTTGTCAGTATCCACTTCGGGGACTTCTGGAATTTGTCAGTTAGAAAGCCCCACTCCACTCCAGGTCTATGAAGGATTTCATGTTGATTTGTATCCTTCTACCACTTCTATTTTAGATTTTCATATTCGACTCATTTGTCTTGGTGTATGGCATGGAAACAGTCCAGAGTAGTAGTGTTTTACTGCTGGCCATCCAGCTGCCTTGGCCCCATTTGTCAGTAGTCTGCTCTTTCCCATTTGCTGCTTCTGGAAGCAGGACTGATTCATTCACTTCCTGTTTTCACACCTTCTTTGCCGTGACTGAACATGAACACACTCCTGCTTTTCCTCCCACTGAGAACCTCTGCAGTGGTACTGCTGTCTTTCACCATGCTGCCTCTGCCTTCCTCAACAGCCCCAACAGCCTGGCAGTCGTATGAGTGGATCCAGGCTGCCCAGAAGGTGTGCCAGTTCTCATGGTGTAGAGATTGGCTCCAAAGGAATCCTAAATCTACTAAGGTTCATTCATAAGACTTCAGACCCAAGGTAGCCCCTGGCTCTTGATGGTCACTGAGAACCATCTCTCCAGAGGCTGAGCTACACTACCAGAGTCCTCTGCTCCTGAGGTCTGTCTTGTTTCTCTCCTCTGCTTTGTCTGACTGAGTGGGCTTTTACCTCCTATATTTCCAGGGGAGCCAACATGGCAGAAAGCAGTGCTGGTATTTCCATTCCGCACTGACCAGCTCTGGAACCCTTTTCTTCCTCTACTTGAAATGTGGCTGTGGATGAACCTCTTACTGAATGAGAACCCCGGCTTTGTCCTCCCAGGAGAGAGCATCCAGGCCACTAGAGCTAAATCCACTCCATTGTTGGCTCTTGCCGGTGCTCTTTAATAAAAGACTTCCTTCCACTTTGAACTACTGCCCCAGGCATCTTTCTTCTCCAAACCTGCCCAGGCCACCGTGCCTGTTCTTTATGACTGAGCCTTACTTTTTGATCCTGTTTGCTATCTCTGCCTTCAGACTTCCCTCTGAGGGTGGTGGTACACTCTGCCCTGTATCAGTTTGGCTTAGAAGTTATTTTGGTCAAATATACTTTATATAAATTGATTAACTGGAAAAGTTGGTTAAAACAACATCAGTTTACTCCAAAAGGTATCTTAAGCTATTAGGTTTTGAGAGGTGTTATTAGTGCATCTGTGAGTGGTCAAGCACTATGGCTCATTCTTGAAACTTTTTTTTTTTAATAGTCTTTTCACATTTAGCTACAGCAGCATGGTGTTGCTTGTGACATCAAAACGTTAAGGCAAGTCAGCTTAGCCTTTCAGCAGCTGGAGAGAGCTGGACAAATGTGATCTTAACTAAGGGGCAGTAGAGGCTTAGTTGGAACGGTTCAAACATCTAGTAGCAAGATAAAACCATGTTGGCTTGATTGTTTTCTTTTTCCTTCATTAGAAAGGTCATGCTTGCACAGTACAGGACACTCAGAAAAATATAGATAAGGAATAGAAGGACAAAAAAAAGAGCTGCAAATGAGTTTATGAATAACTTATGCTGTCCCTCCCTGTGATTTGAAGGCATTTCAAACATCAACTCTGCTTACTGTCATTAGTTGCCCTGACTGACCCAAGAGTCTCTCAAGTATTATTTTATCACCTTTCCCCCCAGATTACGTTTCTGTTCATTTTTGCCTTTTATTTTACAACTGTGGGCCAGGCCATGTTTGATAAATTATTATTAGACTTAATCTATAGGTCGTCATTCTCTTCTCTTCTGTTCATTCTGCCTCAGCCTCAGTGCTCAAGACTCCCATTTGCCATAAGTAGGACAGTTTGTTAATGAAGCCATTCTTCCAAACCTTTGAGTTTCTAAAGGGGACAAGCCGAGAATTCCTGTGAAATCCACCCTTCCTTCCTTTTTCCTTTCTTTCCTTCCTTTTCTCCTTCCTTAGCCTCCCCTCTCTCCATATGATATTTTTAAAGTTCATGCTTGCTACATACTATTTGTATAAGTTAAATAGTAGAAATAGATACAAAGGAAGTTGTTTGCCTTACAGTGAATGCAGTTTGTCACAGAGAACTCCATCTCAATGGAGGGAGTTACTGCTCTTGGACACAGGCACTTGCTGTGGACTCTAGGCTAGCCTTCAGCTTGAGATTCTACTGTTTTAACCTCTCAAGTGCAGGAACAACAGGTCTGTACTACTATACTCAAGCATGGAGGAAAATAACTAAAGAGATTTTCTCTAAAACAAGGGTGTCTGATATATGCTATGTGCTGTACCTGAGCCCGAGTCCATAGCATGTAAACTCACCAGTTACCACATCTCTCCAGACCCAAACTAATGGTGGAATGAATCATCTTCAAAATGGGGCCCTAGAAAGCTGTCCTCTTTGCAGTTGCTGTGTAAGTTGCTTACTGTTCTTGTGGTTTAAAAAATATTTATTTTATCCGGCTGTGTGTGTATGCGTGTGCACGTATTTGCATGCAGCTAAGTGTGTGCATGTGAGCCACATGTGTACACAGAGATTGGAAGAGGCATTGGAGCCCTGTATTTAGAGTTACAAATGATTGTGAGCTGCCACATGGGTGTCGAGATCTGAAACCCATCTCTCTAGTCCTTGTTAAATTTTTTCCCCCCAAAGCAGACAGATCAAGCAAGTTCCTGTGCCTTATAGCTGACACATATATAGGTTCATGATGGGAAGTGAGCAAATAGTAATCTCAAGGCTCAGCCATCTTAGCTATGATCATGAAAACAGCTTAGCTGTAGACTTGGTGTGGAGTGAAAATGATGTCACAGGAGTACTCAGCATCATGATCTCAGGAGTACTCAGCATCATGAGCTCCTCAGGAGTACTCAGCATCATGGCTCCTCAGGAGTACTCAGCATCATGAGCTCCTCAGGAGTACTCAGCATCATGAGCTCCTCAGGAGTACTCAGCATCATGGCTCCTCAGGAGTACTCAGCATCATGAGCTCCTCAGGAGTACTCAGCATCATGAGCTCCTCAGGAGTACTCAGCATCATGATCTCCTCAGGAGTACTCAGCATCATGGCTCCTCAGGAGTACTCAGCATCATGATCTCCTCAGGAGTACTCAGCATCATGGCTCCTCAGGAGTACTCAGCATCATGAGCTCCTCAGGAGTACTCAGCATCATGATCTCCTCAGGAGTACTCAGCATCATGATCTCCTCAGGAGTACTCAGCATCATGAGCTCCTCAGGAGTACTCAGCATCATGATCTCCTCAGGAGTACTCAGCATCATGATCTCCTCAGGAGTACTCAGCATCATGGCTCCTCAGGAGTACTCAGCATCATGAGCTCCTCAGGAGTACTCAGCATCATGGCTCCTCAGGAGTACTCAGCATCATGAGCTCCTCAGGAGTACTCAGCATCATGAGCTCCTCAGGAGTACTCAGCATCATGGCTCCTCAGGAGTACTCAGCATCATGAGCTCCTCAGGAGTACTCAGCATCATGAGCTCCTCAGGAGTACTCAGCATCATGATCTCCTCAGGAGTACTCAGCATCATGGCTCCTCAGGAGTACTCAGCATCATGATCTCCTCAGGAGTACTCAGCATCATGGCTCCTCAGGAGTACTCAGCATCATGAGCTCCTCAGGAGTACTCAGCATCATGATCTCCTCAGGAGTACTCAGCATCATGATCTCCTCAGGAGTACTCAGCATCATGAGCTCCTCAGGAGTACTCAGCATCATGATCTCCTCAGGAGTACTCAGCATCATGATCTCCTCAGGAGTACTCAGCATCATGGCTCCTCAGGAGTACTCAGCATCATGAGCTCCTCAGGAGTACTCAGCATCATGGCTCCTCAGGAGTACTCAGCATCATGATCTCCTCAGGAGTACTCAGCATCATGAGCTCCTCAGGAGTACTCAGCATCATGAGCTCCTCAGGAGTACTCAGCATCGTGATCTCCTCAGGAGTACTCAGCATCGTGATCTCCTCAGGAGTACTCAGCATCATGAGCTCCTCAGGAGTACTCAGCATCATGAGCTCCTCAGGAGTACTCAGCATCGTGATCTCCTCAGGAGTACTCAGCATCATGATCTCCTCAGGAGTACTCAGCATCATGGCTCCTCAGGAGTACTCAGCATCATGAGCTCCTCAGGAGTACTCAGCATCATGAGCTCCTCAGGAGTACTCAGCATCATGATCTCCTCAGGAGTACTCAGCATCATGATCTCCTCAGGAGTATTCAGCATCATGATCTCCTCAGGAGTACTCAGCATCATGGCTCCTCAGGAGTACTCAGCATCATGAGCTCCTCAGGAGTACTCAGCATCATGATCTCCTCAGGAGTACTCAGCATCATGAGCTCCTCAGGAGTACTCAGCATCATGAGCTCCTCAGGAGTACTCAGCATCATGAGCTCCTCAGGAGTACTCAGCATCATGAGCTCCTCAGGAGTACTCAGCATCATGATCTCCTCAGGAGTACTCAGCATCATGATCTCAGGAGTACTCAGCATTATGATCTCCTCAGGAGTACTCAGCATCATGGCTCCTCAGGAGTACTCAGCATCATGAGCTCCTCAGGAGTACTCAGCATCATGAGCTCCTCAGGAGTACTCAGCATCATGAGCTCCTCAGGAGTACTCAGCATCATGGCTCCTCAGTCTGTGCTATAGCGATAGGTACTCCAATACCATTCTGCTTGAGATGATTATTCTAGACCAGCATGGGGAATCCTATTTCTTTTGCCCACAAAGCATCAAGTAAGTTGTTTTGGCCAATAAGATGTGGAGGACAATGTGGAGGACAGAGATGGCCAAAGGCTTTTAGGAAGCAATTTCTTGACATTAAAAGAGGGGAGAGACAGGTGGCTCCTCCTCTTTAATTTGATGTATGTGAGTATCTGCCTAGAACGACTCTGACCATCCTGGGCTGCTGAGAAAAGCCACTTGGAGATGGAGTGAATCTCAAAGATGTCTGAACAGAGGGCAGCAGAAACCCGAGCTTGACCTCGTGGAATTGCTGACCACGCTGTGCCTTTCCTCTGAACTTGCAGTTCTCTGAGATAACACAGTTCCGTGTATAAGTTGGTGAGATCTGGGACCTTGCCACTTGCAGTCAAAGCATCCGGAGTCCGGGGCAGGTCCAAGTCATGAGGATTTGATCTTATTCTGATAGCTTTCCTCTTATCAGAGGGTTTTTTTTTTTTTTTTCTCTTTCCGTCTATCTTCTGACTTCATAACTTGGATGCAGAGCCTATCTGGCCATTTCTTGCTTCTGTCTTCTCAGTGCTATGTTGTAGACCAGGGTTCTTCGCAGAAAACAGGGAACACGACAGCAATACTGTCTCCACAGAGCCTTTTGGCCTTAAGTATCTTATGGTGGGTCCTTCCCATTTGCCACTCAATCTTACTTTTGATTCTGATGTTGGCTTTGATCTTGGAGCGTTGTGCTGCTGTGCTTGGTACCTGATAACTTGGCCTCTCTTCCTTCCCCTCCCCCTCCTCCTTTGTCTCTCACTTAGTGACTGGATGCTGTAATAGGGACGGTGCATATTTTCTAGGAGTAAAAAGGAATTTAAAGAAATAAGTACCCACCCAGATGTTTAAGAATCTAGAATCTAGACCCTTAAGGTCAGGAGGAAGTAGGTCAGTATTTGGCCTATTTCTCACCCAGCTCCTTTTTATTCAAGGCAAAGAATAAGAGGCCCCCAAAATGGTCTTTACTGTGGCCTCACTATTTGCTATCTGAAACTCTGAGCAAGTCCCAAAAGACATTGAATTTCTTCTTTCAAATTTGTTACTGACTAATTTTCCTCTATTTTTGTACTTATTATGGCTTAAATGAAAGTCTATGAACTTGGTACATTTTTTAAAAAGTAAAGAAAAATCTGCTACAGCTTAGTTGGGTTTTCTGGTTATTTTCCAGTGAATTAATGTTAGGTCTTTAGGATGAGCTCTGTGTAGCTTATTAGTCTGGAAAAGACAGTGAAGATGATGTGGGGAATAATAAAAGTAGGAATTGAGATTTGTATTATTGCTTACCAAAAACCAGGAAGAGGAGGAGGAGGAAAAGGAGGAGGGATTAGAAGAAGGAGGAGGAGGGGAGGGGGAGAAGGAGGAAGAGGAGGGGGAAGAAGGAGAAGGAGGAGGGAGAATAAGGAGGAGGAGAAAGAGGAAGAAGAAGAGGGAGGAGGAGGAGGAAGAGAAAAAGAAGAGACGGGGCCACACATTACAAGAGAAGTAAAGGGCTGGGTGCCAGACTTGGGTCTTAGTTTCTTGTTGGACCAGAATTTCTGGTCAGCCAAATTAGGAGATAGTGAAATACCCCCTCTAGTGGCGAGGGGCCAGATTCTACACTTGGCTGTTGTGACTGAGTGCTGGAGTGGATGATTTCTAAGATGTCTGCTTGCTAAAAGGAATCCCGAGTCCCTGGAGTTAAGATCTTTAGCGAAAGTTTCCTTACTGGGAAACATGTTTATTGGGATAAAAACTCACTGGGAAGCATAGAGGTTGCGGTAGTGGGAAGATGTTCAGAGTCCATATTTATGAAGGTTGTGGAATGGTCCTGAGTTAGACTAATATTGCTAAACTTATTATTAGAAAGAAACGATACAGTAAGTGTCTTTATATTCCATCCAGAGAGAGAGAGAGAGAGAGAGAGAGAGAGAGAGAGAGAGAGAGAATATTTTATTAAGAATCATGGGTTGGGTCTTCAAGGTGGTTCAGGTGACAAAGGCACTTTCTGTCAGACCTGGTGACCTAGACTTGATCCCTGGAACTACGGAACTACACAGTAGAAAGAGAAAACCAACTCTGGCAAGTTGGCCTTTGACCTTTGCAGTTGTGCCATGGCAACACTTGTGCTCACACACGCACACACACATACATGTAGTAAATATAAAAAATTAAAAATTACAAAGCAGGTAATGCTGTAGCATCCATCCATATTCATGTAGCTTCTGACTGTAGAGTTCTGAAGTGTGAATTTGATTGGAATTCTTTAATGGTAGTTCTGCAAACCAGATATCGAATCTTCCTATTAGAAGTGATTTAACTTCTGCCTATGGAAAGGCAGTGAAGCTAAGTATACTCAATACTATAGTTCCCAAGATTTAGTGTACTTGAAAGATGTCTCATGTTATGGATGTATGCTGTATGGATGAGACTGTATGTTGTAGACACTGTGGTTGTTTATAAATCTCAAAGGCCAGTTCTCTTTTTATGTGCCTTACTTGTTCTATGTGCATCTGTGTGGTGTCATGCCACAGCACACATGTACAGGTCAGAGGACAAGTTGTGGGAGTTGGTTCTCTCCTCCCATCCCGTAGGTCCTGGGGATAGAACTCAGGTTGGCTTGAAAGCAAGTGTCATTACCTATTGAGCCACACTGGCCCATTTATTTTGTGATTGTTTTAATTCCTGCTTGGGAAGAAATTTTTAGGCTCATTTAAAGATTTTTGAAAAGGCAAAATTTCAGAGAATAGTATTTTTTCTGACACTCTGGTATAACCAAGATGATTTAAATACTGCACTCTCTCCCGTGCAGAAAAAAGTGGCTAAGGTACAGGATGATAAACTATAGTGCAGTATGTATTTATTGGCACACCATTTATGTATGTATGTATGTATGTATGTATGTATGTTTATGTGTATGTGTATGTGTATGTGTATGTGTATGTGTATGTATGTATGTATGTATGTATGTATGTATGTATGTATGTATGTATATATTTGAAACAGGTTTTTATTATGTAGGTTTACATGGTGTAGAATTCACTATGTAGACCAGGCTGACCTTGAACTAAAAAAGATCCACTTGCCTGTGCATCTGGATTAAAAGTGTATGCCCCCATGACTAGCCTCATTTTTTTTAAATGTTAAGTATTCTTATCCCCAAGAAGTTGAGGCGTGTAGAAGAGCAGCCTTTCCATACTTTTTAATATGTATGGTGGTATTTCTTATTTCTACAGTAGTGGTAATTATAAGAAAATACAAATGCACACTTTATGTGAACATGGCCAAGGGAAGATTGTAGTGTCTGACACAGACTTTTGTGGAGCTGGAGTGCTGAGCGTGTGCCTGTTCCCTCCCCATGGAGGTACTTGGTCTCTCAGGCAAGAGGGACTAAGAGGAACTAGGTCTGGAAGGAGGTCAGGGTCACCTGGTGGGGAAACTCAGGACCTGGAGGTAGAGGTCAGCAAGGAACTCGGTAGGGTAAGTTAGGTCAGTGAGAGCGACAATTAGGATTATGGTGAGTGAGTCCACAGATAATTCGGAAAACAACTTAATTCCAAATGATTTGTTTGTGTCTATTGTAGAAGTAGGCTGATAGGTGATCCCTACTGAATTAGTGTGACTGTAGTAAGGTTGTCTGTAGGGAGGAAGTGACTAGATCTCAGAGGCAAAGAGAGATCATTGTGCATTAGTGACTGCTTGCTTCTATATATAAAAGTTGATATTAAGAATTGATATGATGATGGTATTGCCAAAATTAGGCATGCATTGATTTGTGCAAAGATTTGCAGTAAATAGGCTTGAATAGAGGGCCCAGGCTCCAACCCTCATTTAACATTTCGGGTAAGTATAAGTCATAGTTTATATTCACATAGAGACAGTATGTTTCGCCTTTTTATCTACACATTCTCATTTTTAGTGAGATCTCCGAGAGAAGGTGGTGCATCTGATTCTCAGAGAGGGTAATGGAATTAGTAAATTAAAGCAGCTAGGGTTAAAATGATAGGAGGAGGAGAGGGATCCAGGGCCCCACCAAAATGTCTCCTTCCGTTCCCTGTGCTTGTTTCCTGTGGTTGCTATAGCAAAGAACTGTAAGTGGGTGGAAGGGCCAGGGAAACATCTCTGCTTTCCCTAGCTCCTGCTGCCGTTAGCTCTCCTTGGCTTGTGGCAGCCTCACTCCATTCTCTACCTCTATGGTTATGTAGTTACCTTCCTCTCTTTTCTGTGTTTTCTCTGTGGTCTCTCTTAAATCCATTTCTGCCTTTCTACTTTATTAGATTTAGGCTCCTGTGGGGAAGCTGGGGATACTCTTATCAGTGATACCTGGGAAGATGGTTTCCAAATAAGGTAATACAGCCACTGGGGATGGATGGGCTCATAGACTATTTTTTCACTCTCCCCCCACCCATACATTGATTATATGCATTTAATGATACATCTTCCTTTTATATTGAGAAAGTGAGTTTCTGTCTGAAACATGGGCAAGTGGGCTAGGGAACTTTGAGTGAGAAGGTCGAGGAACATTAAGAAATTTCTGGCTGGTGCTAAGTAGGTGTTAAATTTTAAGAGGTCAAATATCTCTTCAACGTAAGCTGCATACAGAGTGATCTGGTTGGTATAAAGTGAAAAATGACCTTTTCAAAAAGCCATCATAGAGAAAGCCTTTGTAGAGAACTGGAGGAATTCATCCAGAAGTTCCACTAAGTTGTGTTAGACTGAACAACTAAAGTAAAGTATTGTTCAGTTTTGTATGGCTGACAGGATTAAAAGTAATTGGTGAGAAAGGAGAGATGTTTGTAATGAGTTTCAGTCTGGATGATCAGTTTCTTACATTAGATTACGTTAGAATGCCTCATTTGGGTCTTGTGTGTCAAGATGATCCATGTATGTAAATTCTGTGACAGAGACTTGACTCTTGTATGCAGTTAGGCTCCCGGTGCAGGCATGCTCAGACAGCACTTCTATAAATGACATAACTCTGACGACACCCACACCAGATAGCCCCAGGCCTTATACTGTTTATTTCCTGGAGACTCTTGGATGTTAGTACAGTCTGTTCATTACTGGGCCACTTCTTGCTCCTTTTCTTTGCATGTAACTTGTTTTTTCTTTATGGAAACTCAGGCTTTTTCTTTACTCTGCTATTCTCGAAATTTCTCCAGAATACATCAAGGTGTGTGCTTATCTCGTTAGCCCTGACCAGAGCCTTTCTGGCCTGACTGACAACTTCCGGGGGGTGTTCCTGGCCTGGGACTGACTCTTTGGGGGGGGGTGTTCCTGCGTGTGTTGATCACCTTTCTCTGCTCCTCTTGGAACTTGTTTCTCCAGTCTTGGAAGGCCTAGTTCCCTCTCCCTCTCCCTGTTCCCTCTCTGTCCCTCTCCCTCTTCCTCTCCCTTTCTCCCTTCCTCTACCCCTCCTATTTTTACTTTTGGTCTGGATAGTGTGATTTCTAGTCATTGTTTTGAAAGCAACAAATTTGTCTTTTGGAGAGTCTGTTATATACATTTTATTTTTCCATGGGAATTTAAAATTTATAAATGATGCCTAAAGAATTTGCCAATCTATTATTTTGATTTCTATATCTAGAATTCAATAACATATGCAACTAAAGCATGGTTACTTTTGTAAACATGGTCTATCTACATTAGAAATGTGAGGCTGTTTATTTTGGGGGAAATATTAGTGCAATAACAACTTTAAGAGAGGGATTCCCCCTGAGCTGCTCAAAAAAGGTGGGTGTGGTAGCACACACCATTAATTTCAGCACTGGAGAGGCAGGGCCAGATAGATCTTCAAGTTCTAGGCAAGCCTGGCCTACAAAGCAAGTTCTAGGACAGCCAGAGCTATACAGAGAAACCCCATCTTGAAAAAACAAACAAACAAACAAACAAAAGAATTAAAGAGGTTAGAGGAAAAGATCTTTTGGTCACTTCCACATATTTTGCAAACATATTTGCTAAATTAATATCCATTCAAGAGAAGTTCTTGGTAATCAGGAAATGAATATTTTTAAAGAGCCAACATCATACTTAACAATTTTCAACTAACATTGAAAACTGATATTGAATTACATGAGCAAGATTCCCTAAACATGTATCCCCACAACTCTGGATCTGGGCTTTTAGATAAAAGGTATCTTGGTAAAAAAAAAGATCTTACAACAATATTTCAGTGGTTTAATACAATAGAAATGTATTCTTCCCTCAGTGGTAAGTCCAAGTTGCTGCATAGCTGTCCTTTGTGTGGTGGTTTGGGCAAGCAGGTTGCTTGCCACACATGACTCCACTGTTTCCCACTGCCTTGGATTCTTCTGTTTCTATTTGATGACGTTGCAAGCTAGGGTGGAGGATATTCAGTTTCCTTTCAGGTCACCTTGGCCTCTCTGTGACACACATACTTTCTGTTTATTGTTCCACATTCCATGGCCTAGGACTAGACACGTGACCTTACCTATGTGCAAGGTGTGTGGGTTGGGAGGCAATGGGAAATAGTATCTGGCTGGGCAGCCGAAGGTAAGGAAATCAACGTTCTTATCTGTGGCTGGCAGGTGTGGAGTTTGGGAACACTTTCATAGAGGCCACAGTATCGATGTATATTGAATTTGAGAATATATACATCTTTGGTCTCAAAATTCTCCTTTCATCATTTTCCCCTAAAAGTTTCTCACAAATATATGTATATTATATTTTAAGATACACCTAGCAATTCTGCAGTAATAAAAGATCAGAAACATCCCAAGTGTCTATTGAAAGGGCCTGGATAAATACAATATTGTGTATCCATTGGGGATACACAAAATCCATTGTGTATCCATTGGGGGGGCGGCACTTGGTAGCCACAGGGATGAACAAGGTAGGGATATATTTTATCAAGATGTGTGGACAGTACGGTCTCAAATAAATGACACATACGAAAATGCAGTAGTTTATTTGAGTTTTTCTGCTTGTCTATGTTTTTAATCTTCCCATCATGTACATGTCACCTGTAAAAACATTTTTTAAAATTACAAAGGTAAGAGAAACTTTAAAAAGGAGTCTTTGAGCCCTGCTGTATGGCCTCCCTCCGTTTTGTCTAGTGAGACTGGCAAATGCCTCTTTTACTGTTCTGTCTGTGCCTTTCTTCCTATACATGAGCCGTGCTCAGCTTCATTGCCATGTACACATCCGAGGCGCATGTGCTGTGTACTCCTGGCGTTTCTGGATCACACCCTTCATCTGGGCATTTCTCTCTGTGCCATGAACAGTGCATTTTATGTAAGAGATCTGCAGAAAATACTGAGTTGGCACTTAGGGCAGGGAGCACAACAAGCAAATGTCTGTGATGTAGCCAAACTCAATACCAAATCCCAGAGACTACCAACTCTGTGTGATGCCTGTGGTTTTTAAGGTGCAGTTCAAAGCACGTGTACTGAATATTTCCCTTCTAAAATGATCCCGGTGACCTGCCGGGATCTCTGTCTCTGAAGTTGGTCACATGGTACAGTCACAGGAGCATATGTAGTAAGCAGCAACCATGTTAAAAAATGTAGAAATAGTCCAGCTGCCGATGACATGGTCGGCACTCTGATACTGTGAATATATATTCCAGTCTTCTGGATAGAACAAAGTGCCATTTCTTTCTGTTCTTCACTATGTAACTATTTTCCTTTCTCCATTTTCATTCATTTTTTTGTACACTCAAATGTGTTTTTCCCTTAGAATATTAGATGTCTCTTACAAATGAATGAGAGCACAAAGGAGTGGGTAGCTGGCAACATTATTCTTGAGAGTACATTTGATGGGGTCTCTTGGTTCCAGTTTTATTGCCAATGTCATTTTCACCGTGTGTTTCTTCCCTGTAGTCACAAGAGGAGCACCTATCACAGCCCACACGTTTGCTCTAGGGACTTTCCTCAGACCTTTTCTTTTTGGGAAGTCCTCTCCATATAACCATCGATCAGGGTTTTACTGTGTGATGGTAAATTTTATTTCTTAACTTGACCGGGCCACATGATGGTCAGGTTATGTGGCTAAACCTTATTTCTCCATGTGGCAGTAGGGTATTTTTGAGAGAGAGGATGGGGGTGGGGGAAGAGAGAGAGAAAGGGAGGAAAAAAAAGAGAGAAATAGAGAGATGAAAGAGATTTGAATCTGTGGACTAAGGCAGTTTATCCTTCAGCATTAATATGCATTATGAAATCCACGGGAAGCCTGAAGAGAGCAAAAATATTCAAGAAGTGAGAACTTTTTCCTGCGTGACTGCCTAAGCTGAGAGTTGGGCTTCTGGGTGGAGTGGGACACATCTTATTCTTGAGCCTTTGGACTGAAGCTAGAACTCTCAGTTCGGAGTCTCAGGCTTAGACTTAATTGTGAAACCACACCAGCACCTTTGCTGGGCCTCCAGCACAGCTCATGGATCACCTCAGGCTCTACTCGTGTGAGCTGATTCCTCACAGCCTCAATCTTAAGTTCTCTCCTCTTCCCTCCCTCTCTCTCTTCTCTTCCCCTTTTCCTACATCCCCTTCTCTCTCTTTCTTCTTCTTTTATTGGTTTCATTTCTCAGGAAAACCCTGATATGGCTATCTCCTTTAAAGGGAATAATTCACATGCCATCTTTGTCAAAGTCATTACAATCTTAAATCTCAGTTGTCCACCCCCCCCACACACCTTTTCATGAAATCATACTCTGTTAGACCACTGGTCTTAATTTGATTATCCATCCTACACAGATGTTGACTATCTACTGTGCACTTATTGTGGGAGTTTGAGTAAGAAACTACTAAGAAGCTCACAGAATAATGGAAGCTGGTAAGCAGATAGTTTCAGTACCACGTTGCAGGTGTCATGTGTGTGGGGGGTTCTGTGGGAGTAGGGAAGAAGTTTAGCAGTGTATAGGGAATCAGGGGGTGGGGAGGAGAGAAAGAAAGGGGAGTGGGGGAGTGAGGAAAGATGGGGGGAGGGGGAAGGAAAGGACTTGAATATCAGAGATGGAGGAATGCAAGAAATGAAAGTAAATGTATAGACTGGTCCAGCAAAGGTGGCCATGGAAATTTAAGCATAGCTGAGTCTGGAGTGTGAACTGGGGAAGTGGATGGAGATACAGACAGAGAATGAGAAGGCAGAACTGCGATGGGCTGCCTGTGCGAGCCAGAGATGTGCAACCTGTAAAGCAATGTAAAACCTTTACAGGATTTTGGCTAGATGAACAATATAAGGTCTAAGGAAGTTTTAGATTCTGTAGGCTTGAGGAAACAAATCAAGTTGTCTCTGTTACCCATCACTTAACACAGGCTTAAAATGTCATCAAGGCTCAGTAAAGTAGAATTGCGTTTGCTCTGGGTTTTGTTTTGTTTTTGTTTTTTTAAGAATTAGTTTATCTAAAATAATAACTAAGAGTTACTGTTGGCATTGACCATCATTTTAGATCATCAAATATGTAAATGATATCTTAACCTTTGTTGCTACAACTCTGATGTAGGTACGGTGGCCTGGCAGTCCGATCAGGTCTATATGCATAGTATGTGTTAAATTAACTATTATTGAAAAACTGCTGCCATGTCACACAAGTGACTTGTGTGGGCTTTGAGTGAGCAGTACCCTCTTCAAATTCTCAGTCTGATTACCATGCTATAAATAAATGCACCTATGCTTGCAGTGAGATGACTACAGAGAGTTAGGTTCTGAGCCTGTGAAATAAAACAAATCTCAGTTATTCTGAAGATACAGTTTGGGATAGGGAGTTTTCATAAGCGTCTTCAGCTTCTCTAAGGAGTTCTGAGAGACATGCATCTCTGTCCTTTAGACAATAACATTAGTTGTAGTTTCCTGATACTCATGGCTAAGAAGCCTGCCGAATATCTTATGCGGGTCACCCTTTAAGAGTTGATCTGTTAGCTTGGACATCTGTCACATCCTGCCAAAGCCTTGCTGTTCTGTCCCCCCCTTCCCCATATTCCCCAGACTTTTTTCCAACTTTAGGGCCCAAGTGGGAGTCTTATGTTGGAGGATGTTGTGCAAACCACACGCATAAAGAAAATAATTTACATTTTTCCATTCTTAGCTTCTGGAACATCAGTGATTCCATCCTCCCACTTCTATTGGGCAGAAATTGAGGTATTCTCCTTATGCTCCCTCGTCTTCTCCAAAACCCACCCCCCACACACACACTCTTAAATGCACACACATATGCTCGCATACACACACACGTTTACATGTGCATGCACACACACACAACACACACACACACACACACACACACACACACACACACACACACACACACGCATACCTTTCCTGCCGTATATAGCATCATGGGCATGGGTCTAACATCACTACTTCTATCTCTTACTCAAGGGCCCAAGAACATGCAGTATTTTTAGTAATAAGGGGATGCTCCAGCTCCTGACTTTTGTTTCCATTCCCACCCTTTCCATTCATAACTGTCTGTTTGATTTTCTCCTTTTCTTGTATTTTTCTTGTATTTATGACTCTCTTATCACGTGCATAATACCTTGTGTGTATAGATGTTCAATACATAATTTCGCAAGAATAGAAGAAACACAACAAGCAGATTTTGTACCTCAGCATACTATGGAAAGCACAAAATCTACCTTGCTTTATTATTATTTTTTTTAATGGAGCACATTATCCTTAGAGATTACACACCATCTTTAATCATGTGATTACCCCAAGTGGTGAAGAGAATACTGAGGAACTCCATACTGGAGGCTGGTCTTCTCTGTGACATCTGCTACTCCTCCAAGATCTTTTGCAATCTGAATGACTTCACAGTGGCAAAGTCTCCACAGGCATAAGACCACAAGGGAAAGTAATAATTAGAATAGACATACTACACAGTGGTGGGAAGGGGTTGTAGAAATAATTGGACGAATTAGAGAATAACTAAGAAATCTAAGTTAACTGTTCCAGTGCACGTTCTAGGTTAAGAGACTGTGAAAATCACTTACTGTAGACTTCTAACCAGCAGACAGCAAACAGAATTCTCTTAACTTTAAAGTTTTATTCAGCTCTTGCTTGCACTGTCAACATTTTTGAAATCTTGTCCCCCAACCTTAATGTGTCCATCTCTTTTCTTCCGTCATTGCAAATATAGTGTTAGATTTTAATTACTTCATATTGATTGACATCACTTGTTGAACAGTGTGCTGAAAATTATAGCTATAGCTGTAACTAGTGATTAGAATACACAAATTTCACTACTTTGACTTCTAGAGACCTTGGATTTGTGTAGACAGTGATGCTGGGACCTCCTTGAACACTTCTGCTGGTTTTTGTTTGTTTTTCCTTTATGAAAGCCTTTGGAAATGTGATGAAACAAGCTCAAACATTAGGACCTTACCTTTTCCAAATGTCATATCCATGTTCAGACTGGGCCACATGGGTGCATCAGTTGACTAGTTAGGCGTGCTCAGTTTAGTGAGCCTGGCCCTTCAAACCTTTGATTGGTTCTGAATCTCAACCTGTTACAATGCGTGGAATCACTCAGTCTGTGTCCAGTGATGAGGAATGCCCACTTCCAAGCATCTAGTGTGAAGGGGTGTGTCTGTGGCCTGGAGATTGGCTTCACGATTCAAGTCAAAATGATAGCCAATTTGTTGTGACTGCATACAGATCTGCTCCCTGCCTGCTCTGTCTCCAGACCTTAACAATGTGGATAAAGATGACCAAATTAAACCCAAAGTAAGTAAAGAGAGCAGAAACTAGACATTTGCAGAAGAGATAAGGTAATAGAGATTAACCAAGTGCAAGATCTGTTCTTTGAAGAATGTAATAAACTTTTCAAATCCCTTGAAACACTGAAAGAAAGAAAACAGAAATGTTTAGTGTTAGCAGTGAAATATGAGTATACTAATGGACCATCCTAACAGTCAAAGAATAAAAAAATGTGAACATTTCATAGTGAAATTCAACAAATTATATATATTTCAATACTTTTAATCACAACTTTGTAACAGAAACCAATAAAACATGGAATAGAATAAATAGCACCATATCTTTTTAAAAATTGAGTTTGTGGCTAAATTACTAGTTTTTATGATAAAGTTTATCAGGCAAACACTATTGAACATTTTAAGAAGAAATAAAAAGAATGTTAAGCAAAATTAAAAATAGAGGGGCCCATTTAGTGACTCAAACATTACTCAGTAATGACAATCCAAGAAAAATATTTTAATTATCAATATTTCTTTTGATTATAAACAAAACATTCTTAATGCAGGGACTAGAGAGATGGCACATTGGTTAAGATCACATACTGCTCTCCGGAAGACCTGATTTTGGTGCTCAACCCCATATTAGGTAGCTCACAAATGCTTGGAACTCCAGCTTCAGGGGCTTGAATATCCTCTTCTAGAATCTGGACACCTGTATTCAAGTATATAAATCATCCCCCAACATACACACGTAATTAAAAATAATTCTAAAATTTTTTAATGAAGCATCAATAGGTCAAAAATAGCAATCATGATCAGGTGGATTTTCCAAGAATTTGAGATTGCTATTGTAAACACCAGTAACTATATTTCACATGTTCAGATGCAGCTCTTCCAAGTTTAGAGACATTTTGTGCACGATACAACACTTCTTCACTCCTTAAGCTACAAATGGAAATGTAGCCTACAAAATTCCTAGAGTGGAATCATATCTGACACTGAAAAGATGGAAACCTCCCCTCTTATGGCCGAGAGTGACCTGTGGACTTCCTCTCTGCCCATTTCTACCTGGGTGCACTGGAGGTCTTGGCTCTTTCTCTTGTAGTGAGGTAGGTAACAGAATTAAAAGACACAAAACTTAGAAAGGCAGACCCCAAACCTTTATTTTCAAATAGAAACATGTTTTTTCACAGAAAAATCTTAAGCTACAAAACAATTAGGATTAATAAGTTAATCTAGAAAGAAAGCACACATAATACAAAGTTAATATGTGAAAAAATGGTTTGTGGGGTTGGAGAGATGGCCCAGTGGTTGAGAGCACTTTGGTGCTCTTGTTTAGCACCCAGGATCCACATGGTGGCTGGCTCACAACCATTGTAACTCAAGGCGATTCAACACCCTCTTCTGATCTCTACAGGCAGCAGGCATGAACACAGTGCACATGCAGGCACATACACACAAAACTAAATAAGTTCATCTAAAATTAACTTTATGTTTCTAAGTTATTGATGAGTAATTAGAAAAGACAAGAATATGATTCTTCATAAGACAACAGCATGAAATATTTAGAGATACATCACTGACCCAGACCTGAAATTTAAACTGTAAAACTTCTAGAAGTAAACTCAGGAGAGTATTTTCACAAATTGGGGTAGGTGAAGATTTCCTTGAAAAGGTATTCATGGAGCCAAACAGAAAGAAAAAAATTGATGAGTTGGAATTGAAAACATTGTTTGTGGATGCTATTAAATAAAACAGTGTAGGAGGAAGTATTTGCAGTGCACATATCTGACCTGATGAAGGACTTGTGTATATAATGAAAAAACACTTTACAAATCAGCAATAAATGACAAACTATTAAAAATGGACAGGAATTTTTAACAGATTGCTCAGGAAGGGAGATATACAAAGTCAATAAGCACATGAATTGCTCAATACTGTTGGTCTTTGGAAAATATATATTATAAGGAGACACTGTTTCATTAAAATAAAATGCTAAAATTAAAAAGGTAGACAACAGCAAATGGTATGGCTGTGGAGAAACTATTGGTGGGAAGATGAAATTGCAAATCTCTCTGAACCCATGGGAGGTTTTGGAGGAGTTGATGTGAGCAATGAGGTCAATAGAATGCTCACATACAAGATTCTCAGAGAAAGTTATATATAAAAATGTTAGGACCAAGAAAGAGCAGTGTATACCTTTCCTAATGTCCACATTAGACATTTACAAAATCTATATACTGAGCCAAATAGAAAATGTCTCAAAGTAGTAAATATACACAACACTGCCTCTGACCACAGTGTTCTGACAATAGAAAAAAACTCTTTATTGTGTGTGTCATAAGTAGAATTCAGAGCAGATGTCTTACCATTACATATGAAGAATGAGGAGAATGGAAGGAGAAATTAGGAACATAACTGTGAATACCACTGAGGATTAGGAAATGGGAACTAATATAATTAAATGCAAAAAGTCATTGAGTTGGCAAACCTACAGAGAATGGATAATAAATCCATTTGCTACACTAAAAAGAAACATTAGACATTTTCCCTCCAGGAAAATCAAAGAAGAAAGGAAAATGGATGCTACAATGAACTGGGAAGGGACATGGTACCATAGACAGGAGTGACATGACACACATGTGTCACTAAGGGGTGGGAAAATCATGACAAAATGTGATTGTCCAAGAAACAAAAATCACTTTTCCACAGGTGACTAAAGAAAGCATGTGCACAATGGGAGCCATCCAAGAAATCATAAAAAATGGTCAGTTATTTTTTTTTTAAAAAAAAAGGTCTATTCCACCCAGAAAGCTGGGTTTCCTAGATGAACGGGGTGTATATGAAGTACCTGGGGATGTTCAAGAATAAAGCATCTCTTCCAAAGGAATGATTTTTGTATTAGGAATAAATAGAGCTTCTCTCAAGTCCATTTTTTTTTTCTGGGTAGGGTTTCTCTGTGTAGCCCTGGCTGTCCTGGAACTTGCTTTCTGTCTCTGACCAGGCTGGCCTCAGACTTAGAGATCGGCCTGCCTCTGCCTCCTGAGTGCTGGGAATAAAGGTGTGCTGCTCCAGATTTGACTCAATTTACTATTCGAAGTGTGTATAATTTAGGTTCTGAACATCACTAAGCTAGTATACTGCCACACACAAATGTATCAAGCTCACCTATGCCTACAAAAATAGTGTAAATATTCTACAGGAATATTAGAAAACCAACTCATGGGCTAGACTAAAATAATTGATCTAGCATCAGAGGCTTATTTAATTATCTAGCATCAGGCATTTTTTATAGTTCAACACAAAATGGATTAATCCATTTTATTACTACTAAAAGAGACCCAAGAAAGGCATTCTGTGAAATACGCCTACTCATAGTTACAGAAGCTCCATGAGGGAGGGCTGAAAGCAGGTTTTTCTTGACCCATTAAGGGCCATTCATGAGACACTAAGAGTAAAGATTTTATTTAATGGTGAAGTTTTAGGTGTATTCCATTAAAAGTGCCAAATATTACTAAAATATTTAATGTTACCAGGTGGTTTCCTAACTATGGTTTTGAACTAAGAATAAGTATTGGAAAGGAAGAGACAAAAATCAACACCTGGAAAATAGTAAGAAAATATGGAGAGATCAAGAATATGAGAGAGAGAGAGAGAGAGAGAGAGAGAGAGAGAGAGAGAGAGAGAGAGAGAGCAAGCGCCAGAGCCAGCCAGGATAGAGGGACAGAGATTAGAGACAGAGACAGACATACAAATAGATAGACAATGAGACAAGAGAGACAGAGACAGACAAAGGAAGTGTGTGTATGTACAGACATCTGTGTTTGCATAGGTACATATATATGCCTGTGTTCATAATAGTATTCTTAGAGACTAATAATACAGATTAACCAGAAAATATAATAGAAAACATTCCTTTCATAATCACATTAAAAATGCAAGACCCTGAGAATTAACAAGAAATGTTTTGAAGTATATGAAAAAATCAACAACACTTTTAGAGAGATGGGAAGACTTAGAAATCTGGAGGGACAGAGTAAAGCTTTGAATATAAAGGTGGAAATTTGCCAAACATTCAACAAACCCACACAATCCTCAAGGTAGGTTTTGGGAATTGGACAGTGTGGTTCCAAAGTTTAGATGGAGCTGCAGGCTGCAGACACACACACACACACACACACACACACACACACACACACACACACACACACTTAAATCAAAATGTGATACTCATTAGACTACTATTTAAAAACCTGTTCTTTACATCATGAGTAAAGCTGGAGGACATGATGTTAAGTGAAACAAGCCAGTCATATAGAAAGGCAAATACCATGACTGAATATAGAATCTAAAGAAGTTGAACTCATATAAGTAAAGGGTTGTCAAGGTCTGGGGTGGGGGAACAGAGGAAGGACTATGTCAATCAAAGGGTACAAAGTTTCAGTAGACAAGAGGAGTGCACTTCAGTGATCTATTGCACACAATAGTGACTATGATGACAATGTTCTATGTACTTCAAAATGACATAAATGGCAATTTAGAAATTGCAAGAAAACCCCAAGTGTGGTGGCAGATTTGTTAGCTTGATTTGATCACTACACACTATAAGCATATATCAAAGCACTGCATTGCACCCTGTAAGTACATACAATTATTATCTATGGATCAAAACAAAATGATAAATGTTTTAATAATAGAAATGTCAGAGCCAGGAGGATCCAAGATGTACCTAATGAACTAGTAAAGATGCCAGAGGAAACAAAGGAAACACATTTCAGGACATTGTAACTACCTCTTTATCCAGCATTGCCTTCTTGGACCTGGCTTTATCTTCTGTCTTCTTAGTTTTCCTTTTTCTAAATTTTAGGCTAATAATTATCTTCCTTTTCAGTATGAGACTTCAGGAGTCTTTTAGCCTAATGTCTCACCTACATAAAACTGTTCTTATTTTACTAGATTGGACAAAATATTCCTTCTTGAGGTTCATTTAGGGTGGGCTTGTTGATGAATGGGGTCAGTTATCATCAAATAGTGCTGAGATTTCTTTTGTGGATGAAAAGAGAGATACTGATGTTTCCTCATTGTTAGAGCTCTCAGTGTTAGAGTTAGTGTGGATCACTTGTGAACTGGCTTGAAGTTATTAAAGGTGAAGTGGAGACAGTGATTTCAGACCAACTGGGCATTCTTAGATGGTTCAGGGGCTTCCCGAGGGAGGAGGCAAAAAGCATTGCAACCTGATCCAGAACACCTAAGACACAGAAGCAACCTAGATGTCTGTCATAAAATGGACAAGAGAATATTATTTTGTTAAAAAAAATTCTGTCATTTGCAACATGAGTGAACTTGGGGGATGTTGTTATGAAATAAACTAGGCATGGGAAGAAACGTGGCGGGCAGGCTTGGCTTCTGAAGTATGCTTTAGCTATAGTAATGTTTGCTTTTGCTCGTATACACAACAATGGATTTCGTCATTCATGCATGTATACTGTTACATGCATATCACTGTGCTCTGCTTGTATTTACCCTTCGTTATTCTCCTGCTCCCCTCAACCCTGGATATTTTGTTTCAGACATGCTTACTAACATGCTTTCTTCTTACATTAGATCTTAGCTGAAATGCTGAGATGAAAAACGTACTTCTTACAAAAGCAGCTTGATCTAAGTGAGAGCATGTGACAGATCCCAGAACGCTCACATTTAGCGCAGCCGCACTAACCACAGCCAGCTTAGGTGTCTGTCAACAGAGGGCCAGATTAGGAATAACAGATGTGTATGAACAGTGGGGTTATACTCAGCCATAATGAACACTGAAATGATGTTATTTGCAAGAAAAGTTGATAGAAATAGAGGTTATCACATTCAAAGAAATAGGCCAGATTTAGACAGATATGGCTTATTTTCTCTTAGACCCAGAAGCTAGAGTGGACAAGAAAGGAAAGGACAATGGGAATAGTGAGCAAGGTCAAAGTACAGTGTATGAAAGGCTGGAAACTATCAGACTAATACCTATTATTGTGTATAACAAAAACATATATATGTGCTTCACTCAAGTGTTTGGAAAGCCATCTGGGGAGGAACATCCGGGACTGGAGAGTTGGTTCAGTGAGTATAGTGCTTGCTGTACAGAGCACAAGGAAGGACCTGAGTTTAGAACCTCAGCACACACATAAAAGCTGGGCATGGCAGTGTGTGTCTGTTATTCCGGTGCTTTTTGGGGCTATACTGGGTAGAGGGAGGACTGAGACAGACTGGCTCCAGGGCTTGGTGGCCAGCCAGTGTAGTCAAAGCAGAGAGGCTCTGCCTCAAAAGGTTGGGTAGAGAGTGATGGAGACGTTGCTGAACGTTAACCTTTGTCCTCCATGCACAACTACACACACATGTGCAGGCGACATGACATACCACAAACCCCTACCACCCACACAGATAGAGAAAGTGTGTCTGAGGTAAGGCATAAGGGGAAAAATTCTCCCCTTGGTTTATAGAACAAACACAGATATATGTAGATCAGGGAAAACCCCTGAACTTCATCACTGAATTAGTAATGAAAATGTTCAACAGGCAAGAATTGATTCAAAAAGCATTATGCGAAAACGACGACCAAATAATGTGCCTAATAGTTCTGTCTGGTTCACAGGAAATGAACAACCCTACATGTCTTACTCAGTCAGCACACCATAGTGATTGCCTATTGGTCTACATGGAGTAGAACACACAAATTGAAAGCAGGCCAGCTAGTAACTCTTCACAGAAAGGCCACCCAGATCACAATATAGGGCATTTCTGTCACTCCAGCGAGTTCCCCCACTTCCTGGTCCCCTTGAGAGCCTACTCATTCACCAGAGGTAGTCACTAGATTAATTTTACCCGTTCTAAAGCTTCTGTTGGTTAGTGATTGCTGAGGAGAGGAATCACATTCCCCAGTCTGTAACCACTCCTAACCTGTTCTTGTTCAAGGAAGTTTCCCCTGCCTGTGCCCCTGAAGACAACCTTTATTAAATGCAGCTTGCCACAATCAAGCTTACAGGACATGAAGATAGGTGGGGAAGTTGTGGGAAGAAGGGTGTAGTGAGAGGAAGAAAGGGGTAAGAGGAGAATGAGGGTGAGTACTATCAAAGTTCCCCTCCCCCTTTCTAATAGATCTATAATGAAATTGTGGAAGAATAAATTAGAAGAAAAAACTGCCTCTAAATAGACCTCTGGGGTATGTTTTGTTTTTCTTAAAATAATGGTTTTGAGATTTATCCATTTTCTTGTGACTTCTAGTTTCTATAAAAATCCTGGAAAACATTCTATCTTAAGTTTACACTTTGTTTGTTTGTTTGTTTCTTTCTTTGTTTCTGCTTTCTTTCTTACAGTTGGCCTATTTACAATTTTTATCATTATGGATAAAGTAGCCACAGGGACTAGAGAGAGGTGGTTTAGTCAGAAAAGTGATTGCTGTGTAAATGTGAATTGGGATCTCTAGAACCTATGTGAGAAGCTGGGTTTGGCAACGCATATGTGATCTCCGTTCTGGGAACATGAAGACAGGAGAATCCTAAGATTTATTGGCTGGCCAGTTGAGCCACGTGGTGAGCTCCAGGCTTAGTGAGAGACCTTGTCTCAAAAAAATAAGGGGGAGAGTGATAGAAGGAAACAACTAACATTGACTTCTGGCCTCTATGTTCATGTGTACTCACCATGTTCATGTGCACTCTCCACAATCATGCATGCACACATGCAAGCAAACACACACACACACACACACACACACACACACACACACAAGAATTAAGAGGCTATGAACAACATTTTTTGGTGGACACATTCATTTCTCTGGGGAATATACCTAGACATAAGATTCAACTTTTCAGGATTTTGCCAAATTTATCTTGCATGAATTTGCATTTCAAATTGCAGCGTGTGACAGCTACTCATACTTTTTTTTTTTTTTTTCCAGCACACAGTAAATAGACAAGGCAGTCTTTTCTCTATGGGAAGACCAAAACCCAAGAGAATGTGACAAAAATGACCTCTCATGTGATCCAGGATCTCATTCAAGAGACACATGAAGGGGACCACAGCTGCAATTTGGCTACAGCTACTGTTCTGGGTTGCAGTGGGAATTCGGGTTACGAGCCTAGGAGGAGTGGGGGGAGAAAGTGAGGAGTGTGGAAAGCCAGTCTTAGGAAAGGAATGTTGATATTAGATGAGAGGCAGGGTGGCTATTCTGCTGGTTGGTCTCTTAGGGAGCTAGAGATCTTAGATCCTTGAGCCGGCCATGAGTTCCGTCCTCACATCTTCCATGTTTTGTTTGGTGTTTACCTCAACACCAGGGCTGATGCTGTTGGTTCTTCTGGGCACACAAAGTAGAAAGTTCTTCCTGTCCTCCTTCCTGTGGACTTGGACTTGAAGGTAGATCTTATGGACGGCAAGGGCAAAGTTGACACGGGGTAATCAGTAGTCACCCCAAATGCACAGCCAAGCCCTGGAGAAGTTTACATGCCCATTCTCTAGGCAGGAAGCTGTCCAAGGAGCATGGATCAGTTGCTTTCCTGTGCCCATGACCATAGTACCTGACAGAACTTAAGGGAGGAACAATTTATTTTGGCTCATGCTTTCAGAGGGCTCTGTCCATCTTGGGGTGGTATGGTGGAGCACCTCAGTTATGGTGGCCATTGCATGTGGCAGAGGCTGTTCACATCATGGAGTTGGGAGGCTGGAGTCATGGGCTAGGGTATAACCTTCAAAGGCATTCCCATACTAACATACTTCTGCAAGTATGCTACAGAGCTGGGAAAAATAACTTTCAGAACATGGGTTGTCAGGAACCCTTCATATTCAAACTACCAACAGAATAGTTTAAATAAATAGCTTAAATATTTTTATTTCTTTTTCATTAAGCTTGTTAGCATAATGTAATAAAAATGTGCTAAGAAGAAATTGTTTGAGTTTTTGGTTAGAGTTAAGTCAAAAACATCCATTAATAAAGAATTTTCAAATGTGAATGCCTCAGAAATGTCCATAAGGCAGTTGATCTCAACAACTGTCCCTGTATGTCACCTTACTTTGGAGGACATTGGCAAACCATTGAATTAAAACCTAAGAGTTTTCCAAAATAAAGCCATAATTAATAAAACTATATTCAAATTAAACAATTTTAATAAAGCTTTCCTTTCCAAAACAATAGTAAAGGAAACAAGGCATTTTGTAAGATGTGGTACTCAACAAGTCACAGTAAAAATAAATGTCCTGGTCCAGGCCACCACTGAGGACCATGTTTGGGTCCATGGTCTTGCGGCAGCTGGGGTCTGTTTTGATGTCTGTGGCCCAAGTTACCACCAAAGGCCATGCAGGTGTCAATGGTATATGCTGCCAGCAGACAATTTGAGTGCCTGAGGGTTGTGCTGCTACTGGGGGGTACATAACTGATCTGAGTAGCCTGCACTGCCACCTGAGGCCATGGTGAATGCAGGCCCATGGTTCCACTGGGGATCGTATCTGGTTCCATGGTCCTTTTGTAGCCAAGATCTATGTTGATGGCTGAGACCTATGTTACCACCAAAGGTCATGTAGATGTCCTTGGTCTAGTCTGCACTTGAGGCCATGTTGATGTCCAAGCACTATGCTGAGTTGGTCCCACCCCTCATTGGCTATCACATTTTGGAGAGCAGGCACCAACCCTTAGTCTAGGCAGTGCAGCAGACCTGGCCTTGGTTGTGTGGGCATGAGAGAGATAACCCCAAGGGCATGAGAGAAGGAAAGCTGTACCTGCTTCTTGCCTGGGCAAAGTGGGAGAGCTGGCCTTGGTGGTGCAAGCATAGGGAGAGCAGGTGGGCTGAACAACTCAGCTTCCACCCAGGCCAGGATCCAAGACTTTGAGGTGGCCTACCCCAGCATCCAGTCCATCTATGAACTGGTGGAGTATGTGAAGGAGTGATCCTGCAGATGCAAAGTTGCAGGATCTCTACGACACAAGGCAACAACAGATCCTGAGAGGAGTCCTGGTGAAAGTCCACTATTGATAGTCTAACAGAAATCACAGGCATCAGACCAGACCAATGTCTCACTGCAGTGAACAAGTAAATCAAAAGGATATATTGGGTGACACATCAAAGCTTCCATAGAGATATTTTTTTTTAGTTATTTTATTTTATTTTATTTCTCTTTTGAGTGGAAGTTGCAAGGGTGAAGGGATGGGGAGATGAGTAAGATTTGGTTGCATGATATGAAATTCACAAAGATAAATCAGTAAAAACGTCTGCCTAGCCCGTGCAATGTTGCTTGCATTTGTATGATTTCAGGGCGGACTACTTGGTATTGGATGAGCACTTTGGGGGCTCTTCCCTGGGGGAGACAATTTCTTCCGCTCTCAGCATTCCTTAGTTGCCTATAGCTCTGTGTCTAGAGTGGGAGCCCCATGAGCATCTCTCCTCCCATTTTAGCATGTTTATATTGATACCGTGTCATGTTTAGGCAGCAATATTGGTGAGACTTCATGGTTATAGCTTCTCTGGCATTTCTATGAGACACAATCTGTGTTACGTCACTCAGTGTTATTGTTTTCGGGGATATCTCACTCTGTAGCCCAGGCTTTGCTCAAGTTCCTGATTCCTTTGCCCCAGGCTTCCTAGTTTTTGGACTGCAGATGGTTGCTGTTATGCCTAGCCAGGAATCTTTCTAAGCACACTGGAAAAGCTCAGTCTGTAAACACATGAGAACATTGGGTGTTTTTGTAAGTACAACTGGAACAGCTAAGATGGTTAGGGCTATCCTAACAATGATAGTGAAAACAAGGTAAGATTTTCAGGTCTAACCCTGAACAGGATACTCACGGCAATCTGGTGTCCAATGTGTGATCTGTAGGATAGCATATATCCTGGGATGGTGATGAGTCTAGGCAGAACCCAGTGCATCCATAGACAACAACACCATTTCAATGTCAAAAAGTATGACCACTCTGCAACCTTAGGTCTCTTTGGGGGATAGTTGACAAGTGAGATGATGGAGGCCAACCGATTCTGTTTCTCCTCTCAACAAACACTGTGAATGCTTTTGATTCTTATGACTATTATCATTATTGTAGTTGAAGCCACCAGCCTTTGTTTGTCTGTTTTTTCAGGGATTGAGAGATTAAGCCAGGGCCTCATGCATACCAGAAGAGCCCCCTACCGCTGAGTTACAGCCCCAGTCCTCCACTAGCCTCTTTATTGACCTAACAACTTGGTCTCACTCAGATTCATTTTACACAACCCTGTGCATCTAACCTATCTTCAGATACTAACTACTGAAGTTTCAACAATTTGTTGAGGGTTTAGAAGCATTTACCTCAAAATAGGTAACGTGGATATTAGAAACTGTGTTGGTTGGTCATATTTGGAAGACTCAGGTTCCAATTCTGGAGCATCACTAGCTAGCTCCATGATTAAGCTATCCTTCCTCTAATCTCCTCAAGTTTACACTTTCTGATCTGTGAATAAAAACATCCAACTAAACTAAGAAGTCTTCCAGGATGTTTTTAGAGAGCAACACTGTGATGCTCTGTGGAAATGGTGTAGAGGAGCTTTCTGGAGTTCTAGCTGGAGACAAGGAGTAGAAGTAGGCCTATGGAGACATTTTGGGCATCTCTCCTGTCTTTCCTCTCTGAGATGCCTGGCATCTTTAGAGACAGTTCCCGTATACAGGGAGCAACCATGTGAAGTGTTCCCGGATCAGTTCCTCATTTCAGCAGGTGTGCTAGTTGGACTGATGGCTTCCAGCAGTGGAGGGGAAGTCTGTGGTTTGTTTTTACACTACGGTGTGGGTTCTTGTTAAATTCTCTGTGCTTTACTATATACTTAGAAGCTATCTGATCCAGGCCTGCTGCTAGAAGATTATGTCCGTAAGTCCCACAGAGTTATGCTGCCAATTGTATAGGATTCCAACAGAGTGGTGGGTGTAGACATTTTAACAGTTATTTTTTTTAATGTAAGAATTATGGCATAGAACTATACATAATACTGAAAAAGTATTAGTTTCTTGAGTTTTATATTGTACTTTAGGTAGGTAAGATGTTGACCATCTAGGGATATAGTATGATGGGAGGGAAGGACCTTTTTATTCTACTATTGTCATATCCTGGGAGTCTTTGTTTCAAAGATTAAAAAAAAATGTGTAAGTCTTTCAAGGCAGTTTATAAGATTCTATAAGGAGGATTTCGTAATTGTGTAAGTTGGGGTCTCCCTACTCCCCATAAAATGCAGGTTACTTTATGGTGCTTATTGTGCAATGGGTTTTCATAATGTTGTCTATCAAGCACATGTAGATGAACAGCCAGGCCAGCCTTAGCAATCACACAGTGTGTGCTGACCTTAGCAATCACACAGTGGGTGCTGACCCTTTTAAATGTCAGGTTTCCAAGTCAGGTTCTACTTCTCTGCTTTCAGCCCTCCCTGCTCTGGGATATTCATACAAAGGGACAAAGAGTAGCCTGGCCAATGGCTTGCTTGGATTTCTAAGGGAAGTCAACAGAATAGGATTCGGTCTTGTAGTCATTGAGGACTCAGTCAATGTAGACTCTATTCTCTAAGGGAACTTAAGGGTTGAAAATATTGAGGGTTCTGAAAGGAAGAGGAAAATAATGGAGAAATAACCTTTGTAGGCAGAGTAATGCACTTTATCCTCTCAAATAATTCTGTCCCATGCCTAGGATCTTAACATGGTCACATGGCAAAGAGGAATTAAGACTCTGATCAGCTTACACGGTACAAGAAGGTTACCATGGCCTATGCTGATGGCCCAGCATAGTCATAAGGTCTTTAAAGATGGCAAAAAGAGGCAGAAAAAGCAATGGGATGACAGCTGGGTATTCCAGTGCTGGCTTTGAAGGAAGAAAGGACCATGAGTCAAAAAATGTGGGTGGCCTCTGGAAGCTAGGAAAAGAAAGGAAATGTGCTCTCTCTAAAGCCTCCAGAAAGGAGTGCAGCCCGCTGGCACCCTGATTTTAGTCAAGTCACATCCATGTTGGGGTTTTGATCTATAAAAATGTAAAATAATACATTAGTGCTATTTTAAGCAATTGGATTTGTAGTAATTTGTGGCAGCACAGTAGAAGTCAGGTGCCATTCTGATACAAATGGTAGCAAACACACTACTGCAGCAGTACTATTTTAGTAATTAAGGGACACCCAAGGCTTAGGAGTCAGCAAAGAGCGTCATCAGACAGAATGAAGCAAACTCTGAGGTAGTGGGTTGGCAAAGACAAGAAGCTTAAGCCTTAGGGTTTTGAGGAGAAGGAATGCTGTGTTAGGGAGGAAGGCATCAAGAATCCAGTTCAGGGGCTGACAAGATGTCCCGGTAGGCAAAGATGCTTGCTGCCAAGTCTGAAGACTCGAGTTCAGTCCTCAGGATCCACATGTTGGAAGGAGAGACCTGATTTTCTCAAGCTGTCCTCTGACCTCCCCATACGTGTCATGGCACACATGTACCCATACATATCCATACATTAAATAAATAAATAAATAAATAAATAAATGTTATTAAAAGAACTCTTTAAACAGAAAAAAATCTTAGAAGCAGTTTTAGAGATTTGGGACAGAGGAGTTATTCGCATAGAGATGACACTTGGATGGGAAAGTACACATGGTAACGGAGGGTTTGTAATGGGTTAGGGATACAGAAAGGCTGTGGAAGAATGGGGTGTTTGCACTTATATCCAAGTGCGTTGGCAGGGACAGATGCTGAGAAGTTCTCATCTTAACTTTTCCCACGTGTAAAATAGGGGTACAGAGCATTGGTATTCCTCTGCGGAGTGGAACGAGGCCCATGAGACTTAGTAAAGGTCTCCAGTGAGGTCTTCAGGAATAATGTAATTGTGACTACAGCATTTCAGTAGTATGAGGTCAGTGTCTTGGGCTCAGCCCCATCTAGAACCTGTGGTCAACAGTGGAATATGCTGTTCCCATCAGCGGAGGAACTGTGTCCCACCTGTGAGTATTCGTCATAGTTCTTCAACGTAGAAGTGATGGCCATAGCAGGTGCCAGTGCTCAGTGGTTAGACTATTTGGTAGAGTTGTGGGTATCTGATATATTTCATGGCTTTAAGTTCAAAGTCTTTCCTAATTGCTAAAAGCCATGGGGTGTGGGTGAAAGGGGATCAGGGGACTATAGACCCCAAATCTCTCAATTCTGAAGCATCAAGCATTCCAGAAACCTAAAACACTGAATTCAGTAAAAATGTCTTTGCATTCTGTTTGATTTTGTACACTTTTCAGTTTCTCACAAACCTTTCCTGACAGAGCATTGTAGCATCTGCCAGTGATAGGGCAACCAGAGGGTTTGGCAGCTTGTGGGTGGGAGTTTCAGGGTTTGGGGACTTGGCTGCAGTTAGATTGGGCTGTTGGAGTGGGCGGACGAAACTGTGTATTGATGATGGTCTTTGCTTTTCCTAAATCACAATTGCATCACATGAGAGAGCTGGGTTTATGTTGAGCATTGCAAAAGCCTCCTGGGAAAAGGGCAAAACTGGTTTGAGTGCGTAAGAAATTTATTTATGGCAATCATGGTATCAAACTGAGATGGGAGACTGTTGAGAATCTGGACCATGTTATGGTGGAACAGAAAGAAAGATCCATTTTAGTTTTGTAAGTAAGGAACATATAGTAGAGTCACTTTGTAGTTAGAATGATTTTTTGAGTCTTAGAGTGCTTTTCATAGGGCAGCAGATAGGATATTCTTATTATGCTAATTCAAATAGGGATGGATTCTGGGAAGAAATATCAGTGAGAACAGAAGAAAGCTGAGCAGAAAGCAAGGGGCCAGCTTCCCAGGAGGGGGTGAGAGGCTGTCAAGCATAGCTGGCCAGGTTTCTTGTGACTCATCTGCACTGTGGCACAATATGGCTGACTCTCCTGGAGAAAGGGTCACAGCTCTCTGCAGGTTTAAGGTGACTCACACGTTAGGTCCCTTCTAAGGCTTACCTGGCATGCTGAAATATGGCTTCTTTCTTTCTTTGATTTCACTTTAGTTTTTAACTTGTGGTAGCCTGGTTTCTAGTGACTGTATTAAGTGGTAGAAAGGAAATTGTACCAGTTTTTATTTTCCTGGATAAGATTAGAAAACCGGAGTTAACTCTTCGCTTTTACACGCTGCCCTTTAACATGGATCACTTATGGGAAGGTTCAGAAACACACGTGTGCAATATAGTGTGTTGAGACTTATCTGCTGACAGCTCAGATGGGGTATGTAAAGGAGTTTCCCTCCCACATCCCAGCCTGCCACCCTCTTCCTGTGAAATCTGTTGCTTTCTTTCACGGCATCTTTAATATTTTGAGTCTTAATTGAGGTCCAGCTGACACACAAGAAGCCGCACATGTCGAGAGAGTGCAATTGGATGGATTTGACATAGTATGTACTTGTGAACAACGATGCTCTCCAGTTTCCTGGTGCACTTTATAGTCTGTGTGTCCCTTCCCTCTTTCCCCCAGACTTCCGTGCTGCCTCTCATTACTAGAAATGAGTCCATATTTTCTGGACTTTCATAGAAATTGAAGCACAAAACATGTATCACTCAAAATCTGGCTCATTTCATTTTCTATTCTTAGCTTGAGATCAGTGTTTGCAGTTATGCATATCCATAGCCCATTCCTTTTGACCTGATGTCACTTTACTGAAGTTAAACAGACAGAACTATTGTTTTTGATTAATTCTTACATACAAGGTACCTATTTTGGAAACATAAATTGGGTGCCAACCGTGCACCAGGTTATTTTCCTCTGCACTGTATTATGATTATTATAATTTGAGATTTTAAAGCTTATTTTTATTTTCTGAGTATGAATGCTTTGTCTGAAAGCATGTTTATGTTTGTGTACCACATGTGTGCAGTACCTGTGGAGACCAGGAGAGGGTGTTGGATGTCTTGGGACTGGAGTTACAGATGGTTGTGAGCTACCATGTGGAGACTGAGAACCTGGGTCTTTTGGAAGAGAGTCCAGTGCTCTTAACATCTGAGCCATCTCTCCAGCCCTACTTTATTATATTTAAATCAATTTCCTATGTGTCTCCTGAGTTCACACATGCATTACTTTCCTCACAATCAGCATCCTCCACGGGAGTGGCACATGTTTTAGAACCAGTAAGCCTGTGCCAACATGAAGGCACCCAGAAGCCAGTCCTGGTGGTGTGGGTGGTGTGCATTCTCTGGGTTTGGACAAATATAATGGGATACTCATCTGAGTATCATTTCAATAGACTATTATATAAAATCTTTTTCTGCCCTCAACCTCTCATTCTCTGTGTTTCTATCCTTAACCAGCCTGTAACCACCAACATCCTGATCAATGTCATCTCTCAGCGAATGTGAAATTCTTCCCTTGGTTTATTGCTGGAGGGATCCAGAGAATGAACTAGAGGGAAAGAAAACTGGAGGAAAAGAGAGAGAAGAAGAGGGAAATGGAGAAAGGAGAAGAGTAGGGGAGGAAGAGAAGAGAGGGAGAGAAGGAAGGGCAGGGTAGAGAAGAGAGCAAGCAAGGGAAGGACAGGGGAAGGAGGAAAGAAAGGGAAAACACGGCTTCTCAAACTTATCCTCCTGTTTTCTCTATACTGTAGGCCATGGAGGATGGAGGATTGGAGAGGAATTACTTGGATACACGGGGTAACAGTGACTCACATACTCACCCACCTGCTGGTCTGCAGGTGCCTTTGCCTGGATTTGGTCACCTGGTTCTGCTGATACAATGGCCTCCAACTTCTAATTTGACCTTCTTAGAGAGATTAGGGGAAGGTCTGCCATGACACACGGAGACCCCCTATTGAGCAGGGCATCACTTCATCTTTCCTGGCTGCATACATGGCAGTGTCCACCCATTTTCCCTTCCTCTGTAATAGAAGCCACAGAGATTTGCTTCTGCTACTGTGGGGTGGGAAGGGCAGAGGTGCCTGCCACCAGGGTGTCTCTTCTTTTGGGGAACTGCTCTGTTAAAGTTTTGCCTTCAGAAATCTGCAGTGTAAAGTGGGTTCAAGTCTTAGGGATCAAGAACTCCCCCAGAACTCCTTCACTAAGCTCTACAGTGTCCACTCTGAGCAGGATGCCTAGTTTCTATCTTACAGCCTTTCCTGGCTCTGCATGGAATCGTTTGGGAGTGGCAATGCTTCACCTCCTCAGGGAACTTGGCTTTGTGGAATAGGGTAAAGGCAATGCCCTCACTATGAATAAGGCACTCCAAGAGGTCGGAGGGCTCTAATTATTCTCAGGTGGAGTACAACAAAGGGGTGGGTTGGAAGTATGGTTGTTTTATCCTCTGGGGACCAAGGAAGGTGTCTTACCTCTGTATATGGAGAGTTATTGTGTGGAATTTCATCTGTAAATTCTAATCTCCATCTTGGGACCACAGAGAAGACCTCACCCTGACACACACACACACACACACACACACACACACACACACACACACACACTTGACTGTGTTTGCCCATCTGTTAATGGCCATTCAGTGTTATGGGATGGGATGACTTTTTTGTTTGTTTGCTTTTGTTTTAACCTGTCAATTCCTATTCCTAAAAAGGTCATAGAAAATAATGGCTCATAAAAATAATATCAAGCTCTGTTTGCTTTAGTATTGACTGGTTTCCCAGGAAATACTTGATTGTCCTAGCTAGATGCTGTAAAAGCAGTAAGACTTTATATTTGTATTGTTTGTTATAATAATAACATTTGTATTGTTTGTTATAATAGAGATTTATTCTGTAAATAAAATCACAGCCTTCGTATGTGTTGTGTATAATCAAAGCTCTAGGTCTGATTATATCGGGGAGGGAAGCACTTTGGAGTCAAAATGTTGTGGGCTGCAGTCAGCAGCTATGTGAGGCTGGGAAGTACCTTTCCAACAATACTTCTCACTGGTCTCAGAAACTGTAAGCACTCCATTGAATAGTGTGTGATGCTGAGCCAGAGACAGTATACAGTAGGGTTGGCTGCTTTTGTCCCTTCTATGATATAGATTAATGTTCTACTACAACATGTCAAGATTGGACAGGGGAGGCCAGGACAGGGCATTCTACCAGCTAGAAAAAGCATCTATCAATGGCGTAAGCAGGAAAGAGTTCAAATTCTGAAGATTCAGCAGAAGCCAGCGACTCTAAGGAAGAGACAAGGAGGTACAAGATCAGGAGTTGAGGTCAAAGTAAAGATTAGTGTAGTACAGTACGGCTTGGACTTGAAAGATGAGTTCCCTGCCTCAGGGAAGGAGGATAAAAGACAGGTCCCTACAGCTTCCTTATGACCACAAGTCTCACTCTCTTTATCTCCTTTCTATTGACCTTAGCAGGGATGATGTATAATTGAGTATTGTTGAAAAAAAAAGTATTGTTAGTTGGGTAAGCAAAAAAAAATGTTCTTCGAATTAGTCTTTTTTATGGGGGGGTGGTAAGTGGGATTTAACATGTTTCTGTGATTGTGAATGCCATTGCTACTTTGGTGAAGTATTTACTTATGCCATTGATAGCTTGTTTATAAATCTGTGCATTCTCTGACCATATTGATTCTTTATCAGTTATGTTTACTCTACCTTTTTCCATTTGTGTTTGTCTTTTGCATTTTGATTTTTTTCTGCTTTAAAAACTTCCATAAACTCTAAGATTACTTATCATTATTTTTTTCCCATTGTACATTTTTTTTTGCCCATTACTTTTATATTTAATTGTAGGCATGCTTGGTATCTTGAACTCTGCTTAGCCCCCGAAACTTACTTGTGAGGCCGAGACACATGTATACACAGGCCTCCTTATTGTGTTCTAGTTCCGCGGCGCACTGATTGAAGGTCTGCTCTGATCATGTATGAAACTCATGCGTGCTGAACTCTGGTTATGTGTCGCTTTTACTTACTGATTTCAAGAACGCCAAAGAGATTCTCTCAGTGCTCTGGAGTGTTGAAATGTGAATATTGCGTTTCTGGGTTGAGTATTTACCTATAGCATCTCTTTTAGGCACTCTGGTCATCTCCTGCAAATATAAACTCAGTTTTTTTTTTTTTTAAGGGGTCAAAGTATTACACCGTGGGTGTTGATAAGAAACAATGGATGTTCTGTTTAGTCTCATCAGTGAGGCGAGCGAATTGAAGAGAACACCTGCTTCTGTACCCTTTCTAGAGCTGTTAGTTGCTATCACGCAGCTGCATTTGTTCTTGCAAGTAGCGTAATGTTTGTGCTTCCTGTCCAATGGGCTGGTGGCTGCTAATTCAGCAAATTCGATTTTCCAAGTGAAAAATGTTGCCCTTATACCCAGTTTGTAATTCTTCTATTATCAGCTTCATCCATCACATCAAGGCAAGGGGCCAGAACTGTGAGACTGAACATGATGAAGCCTGGTAAGGATATGTCTTCCTTAATTTCACTAATAGAATTTCTCTTCTCACTTTAACAATGATGTATCTGTCTACACATGAGACTGTATTTAGCCAGCATGCATGTTCAAAATTAAGCTATTTCAGATCTGTGCTTAGAAGTCTAATTTTTCTAGACATTATTTAAAAAGTGACTCCTTTCAGTCAAGCATGCTGATCTCTGGACAAAGATCCTGCCTGCCTCCTGATAACTCACTGTGAATTTTGTAGCTGCTAAGTCATGCTGGTGGCTCGACCTTACAGAAGAATGCTCTAACTAGCTTTTTCAGCTTTTGATCAACATATCCAATCTCTGCCTTCATTTGGATCCTGGGTCTGCCTATTGTAGATGACTCAAAGGAAGCCTTGGTTTATTGCTAGAGAGTAGAGCATCAAAAATTAGTTTCATAAATTTCTTTGAGCAAAGTTCAGGATTTTTTTTTTTCTGCCAGCTCCTGGGTCTTCTGGTATGATAAGCATGGGATGTTTGTCACCTTAAGTCACCAAACTGCTACACTTCCGATTTCATTCAACACAACTAGGAATGCCAACCCCGTTGAGTTAACATGTTCAGCTGAGGCTTGATTCTCAGATACTATGGAAAAAGGAGACTTATTAGAATCAATGGATGTAGACTTGTTGAGGTTACAGGATCAACCATTGAAGGTTTGTGTGAAAACAGGCAGATTTTGTGTTGACTGGGGACCAGACATAGTAAAGAATTCCTGGGCAGGCACCTGGGGATCCAGGGAGAATTAGACACTCATTTCTGGAGTTTTGACATTTCCAGGATTGGTGGAATGGATAGATTTTTGATAGCCTTACCTAAGATAGCAAAGGTTTCTTTAGTAGGTTTAGGACAGGGTGAAAAATAGGCAGTACTTGTTTCCAAAGCCTGGTAACATGGGGATCACAGACTGACTACCCAGAAGGCTGAGTTCCCAGCTTCTGGAGATGTCCCAGTGGCTGGACTTTCAAGCCCCAGTGAAGAGCTACCCAGGAAGAGGGTAAACAAGTAAGAGGAAGGCTGGACACAGTTAAGCTTCTCTTGTTAGTTTAGATCTTGTGTTCTGTTTGCTTCTGGAAAGTGGGGGTTTTCGTTCTCTGCTTTGCTTGTTGGCACCAAGGTAGAAGTTTACTGGGCATCTTGCAACATCATTCGAAGATGATCAGGTGAAGCTGAGAGGTCCGGGTCTTGAATGGTGACAAGTTCCAACAGAGAAACAGTTGAGTAGGGAACCCACAGTTAAGTGCAGGAAATAAGGCTGTGAAGAACGAAGGGATGCAGAGGGTCAACTAGCTCTCAGAATCAGGCAAGATGGCAGGGCAGTAAGAGCTGGGCTTTGCAAAACAGAGGCCTTATTCAGATCTTAATTTTTAAAAGAAAGGAGCAGCATGTATTATATGACATAAATACAAATGTAAACTAAAATTTGTTAACTGGCGGTTTTAATTAATATAGGACAAAAGAAAACCATATTATTAGTATTCCCTGTAAACTTTTCTCAAATTTTAGGTGTATAAGCATGTCTTTATTAAATCTATGTATTTGTCTTAAGATCTCTCTCTCTGTGTATGTGTGTGTGTAAACATATACACTAAAGACTATATATAACAAATCTATTCAGACATATAAATATGGAGAGGAAAAGAGGGGAGGGAAGGGGGAAGATAGATCCTGTTTTTCTGGAAATCAATAGTTTTATACACACACACACACACACACACACACACACACACACATACATATATATTTTTTACAAAATTAGCTTGATTCCCTTCCCAATTGTGTGCTTTTATTTTGGGATTGCTATTTGCAATAAATGACTCAGAAACGGAAGTGAAAAATCAGTTTACAGTTTGACTAGAGATTTTTTTTTTTCCTGCTAGGGTTGTTGTAATTCTTACATAACTTGAGTACAAACCTCTCTGTGTTTATTAGATATCTGCCACTAGGTCTCTGTGTGAAACAGCCACAGCAGCCCCCAACTTCCATGCCTCTGTAATTACATGTGAACTCGTAAGAGCAGCAAGTACAATGATTCATCACCCCAAGGTGCTCTGCTAAAGGCAACATTGTTACAAGGCTATTGTTCCTTGATGAATATATTTATTTTGAGCCTTGGTTAATTTTTTTTTATTTTAAAAATAAGCTCTAGATCCCTATCTGTACTTATTATATAAGAGATGATAAACACTTGAGTACATTTGTCTACTTTTAAGTTATTGCATCTGATAAAAACAAAGGCTACCAAATTCTTAGCAACGTCTCTTTAGATGTGTTGTTATCAACGTTGTCACCATTGTCCCTATCATAATCAGCATCTGGTCAGTGTTGGTAGCTAATTATTTCATTCAAGGACTACCATAAGGTTGATCCAATAACATTTAAATATCATGGACTGAATAACAAGAGTTTTTGATTTTAGAAAAACAGAGAAAAAGGATTAATAGTCAACATGATAGGAGTTCTTAACTTTCTTGTTTTTTCATTTATTTATTTATTCTTTAATCTTTTTTTACAGTCCAAACTTTCTCTCCCTCCTGATTCACCTTCCTACTGTTCTGCATCCTGTATCTCCTCCCCCTCCAAGAGGATGTCCCCCCCCCATCAGACCTCCCCATGCCCTGGGGCCCCCAAGTCTCTGGACGGTTAGGTGCATCTTCTCTGACTGAGTCCAGACCCAGCAGTCCTCTGATGTGTGTGTGTTAGGGGCCTCATATCAGCTGGTATATGCTGTCTGGCTGGTGGCTCTAAGAGATCTCTCAGGGTCTAGGTTAGTTGAAACTGCTGGTCTTCCTATGGGGTCACCCTCCTCCTCAGCTTCTTCCAGCTTTTCCCTAATTTCAAACACAGGGGTCACCAGCTTCTGTCCATTGTTTGGGTGCAAATATCTGCATCTGACTCTTTCAGCTGCTTGTTGGGCCTTTTGAAGGGCAGTCAGGCCCCTGTTTATAAGTACACCATAACATCAGTAATAGTGTCAGGCCTTGGAGCCTCCCTCTGAGCTGGATCTCAATTTGGGCCTGTCACTGGACCTCCTTTTCCTAGGCTCTTATCCATTTTTTTTGTTCCTGCAGTTCTTTCAGACCGGAACAATTCTGGGTCAGAGTTTTTAACTGTGGGATGGCATATGGCCTAATTGTCAAATTTTGTTTGTAAGGGAGTTTGCTTGATTCATTCATTCATCCATCTATCTATCTATCCATCCATCCAGATAGACAGATGGGTCTTCCTGTGTAGCCCTGACTGGCCTGGAACTCACTGTGAAGATCAGACTAGCCTTGAAGTCATAGAGCTTCACTTGTCTCTGTTTCTGGGCTGCTGGGATTAAAGGCCTGCAACCCCACATGCAGTTTGGAGCCTTTAAAAAAAAACTGATTAATAAGAAGTAAAAAATGTAATAGATAGGTGGTTATTTACTGTTTTTATCTCCTAAACCCACTGAAAGGCTACAAGTCCATGTGTTTCACCTTCACCTTATGAGAGAGTTTTTGAGGTCTGCTGGTAAAATCTGCTGACCCAGCAGAGTCTTCCACTAGAGTTGGGAACACATGTCTACACTCTCTTTCTATAGTCTTTGCCTTTACCCTTCAGGAAGACATGCAGATGTGTTATTAGCTGCCATTGTGAGTCAAATGATCTCTCCCCATAGTTGATGAAATCCCTATTCTTGAAACCTGTGAATATGACCTTGTTTAAAGAAAAGGGGGGGGGGTCTTCGTAGATGCAAATAATTTAGGATGAGGTGATTTTGAATTGGGTAGACTCCTGTGTCTTCAAAGAGGATGGAAATTTGTACACAGATATAAGGAGAAAACCACATAACAATAGAGGCAGAGATTGGGTATGGGGGTCAAGAATCAAGGGGCCCCCCAAATTGTCAGGAATTACCAGAAGTTAGAAAGAGACATGACAAGACCCTTCCTGGAGCCTTCAACAAGAACATGGTCCTGCTGCCACCTTGAGTTTGGACTTCTAGCCTCAGGAACCGTATATTTCTGTTGTTTTAATCCACCTCATTCTATGATAATTTATTATGGCAGTCCTAGGAAACAAATATTTTTCAGTGAACAACGTGTGACTATTTGTGTGTGGTGGCCTAGGCCTGTAATTCTAGCCCTAGATTCAAGGCCTGCTTTGTCTCAAAGAGATTTTTTTGTTTCTAATTTTTTAAAATCTCATTTGAGTATATAATGTATTTTTGGTCATTTTCACCTCCCATTTTCTGCTCTCACAGCCCTCTCTTTCCTGCTAAAACTCTTCCCTTTCCCAGAGAGCAACCCTCCTACTTTCATTTCTAAATTCTGTCACTTGACTCACTGAGTATAACTGTTGTGCTCGCCTGAGCAGGAGTGGGAGGTTATTTACTAGAGCATGGGCAACTTCTCAGCAGGGCCAACGACTTACAGCAGTGGTTCTCAACCTGTGGGTCGTGACCCCCTGGGGGGTTACGGACCAGATATCCCGCATATCAGATATTTACAATATAATTCATAACTGTAGCAGAATTATGGTTACAAAGTAGCAATGAAATAATTTGATGGTTGGGGGTCACAACACGAGGAACTGTATTAAAGTTCCTCGTGGCAGCAGTAGGAAGGTTGACAAGCACTGACATAAGAGAATTATATACTTTCCTCCAGCAACCATTAATTTCCCATAATCCCTCTGGGAAGGATGGGCCTCATAAACCCCTCTGCCCTGCATGCTGAAATGGCGATGGGCCCAGCCTTATGCACGTTTTGTGCAGTGGCCCCAGCGGCAGTGAGTTCTTGGGTACAGCGGCATAGCACACCCAGAAGGCAGTTTTGCAGTATTCTTCCCTGGCCTCTGACGCTCACACTCTGTCCACCCACCCCTTCTGTGTTATTCTCAGAGTTTTGGGTGAGTTAATATGGGTGTCCTGTTTAGAAGTGGGTTCTCCACAGTCATTTATCCTTAGCATTTGTTGGCCAACTGTGGATCTTGGTTATAACTGCTGATCACTACAGAGGAGAGCTTCTCTCATCAAGGCTGAGAACGCACTAGTCTACGTGCATAAGCCTAAGTTATTTAGAAGATGGTTTGGCACTGTGTCCAGTTGCCAAGACAACAGTCACAGGTTTACCACCCCCCATCCCCCAGGGCCTCTGGTCTCCCCAGCTGTTGGTTCTCAACTAGGTTAGCAGAATTCCTGCCTGTGAAGTGGGCCTCATCCGTTCAAAAGGTGGTTGGTACATCTGTACTAGTCACCCATTACTGACCCAGTGGACACATGCCCTGAAACCTGCTATTACAGTTGGTGAGGTTCACAGCTGATTGTGACCATTGTGACTTCTCCCCACCAGCTTGCATAGCACCTTCTAGTACTGTGGAAGTCACCCAGCAGGGAGGACATTGCCAGCTCAGTTCCACTCTGATTTGTTTATGTTCTGCAACCGAAATGTGTGATGTCTTCAGCCATGGAGTCTTATCATCTAGTCTTATCATCTAGTTCTGGAGGACAAACAACAATGGCAATAAACTCTATTGTATTGGGGTATCTGGGGCCTTCTTTACCAACCCCTTGTGTGGAGGAAAACAATGTTTGATATTGTTCTAGTTAGGGTTGCTATTGCACAGCTGACCCTTTGTCAACTTGACACATCACTGTTAAGTCACAACCATACGAATTCAAACACTTCCAAAGTCGTCTCTTTAAAAAGATCTACTCTCTTTTAAAATACAAAAAAAAAAAAAAAAAAAAAAAAAAAAAAAAATCTCTTTTTTAATGAAGTCTCTCAACTGTGGGCTCTTATAAAATAGAATGCAAGTTGTTTTCTTACTTTGAGAAGGGAAGGACCAAGGCACAGTCACAATCTGAACAGAGCAAAACCAAACTCTAACAGTGTAAGTCACTCAATGTCCAATGTCTGGGATTTACTCACAATCTTCTGGGCTTCTCCAAAGGGCTTGGGTTACTCGGCGAGCTCAGCCCTCTGTAACACACACAGCTTGTCTTCTAGGCACAGCCCGGCTCCACCCCATGACCACTGCATTCTTTGTTGTTATCCTAAGGTAGTGGCATTTCCAAAGTACTGTGTCTCTGCTACAAATGGGCTGCGCTTTCGCCAGTAAGCCTCTCATGGGCTTTCTTCACGGTGCCAACAAGGCTCAGCTTCTCTGTATGACTCCTCCAATCCTGGGCTTTCAACTACTATTGAGGCTGCAGCTTCACCAGTGACCTTTTTTGCCCTCTCAAGTGCCAAACCTCAGGTGATCTTCATGACTTCTTCATGCCTTCAAAATCGGTATCACGTGGGTGACTCTTACACTATCAAGTTTGACTGCCAGTTCCTGGTCCAACCTTGGCTTCCCCTGGAACATAGCCTCTGTGTGGTGACTCCTGGGAAACAGTTTCCAAAAAGATTTTACCTCAAAGATGATCTCTTCTTAATCACCCCTAATTTCTCAGCTCCAGCGGACCAGCATTGATTGTCTCAATAAAGCAAAAGTTTCACTACTAAGATTTCACATTAGTAGTTGACCAGAACCACACACTCTGAACTCAGAATATGCAATGGCTGTTATAGAGTCTTTATGTGCCTCCCAAAACTCCCCTCTGGGACTTCTCAAGCCAAGCTCCATTGCTTCCATTTCTCTCAACCTTTAGCTCACAAGTTCTCTTAGAGCAACTCACCAAGCTTTTGAATACTCAATTGCTTTTCTACTCCAGAGTTCCAAAGACCTTCCACAACCCTTCCCAAAACAACATGGTCAGGTCTGTCACAGCAATAGCTCACTATCTTGTTACTGATATCTGTCCTAGTTAGGGTTACTATTGCTGTGATGAAACACCATGACCAAAGCAACTCGAAAAGGAAAGGGTTTATGTGTCTTCCCACATTCCACACTTCCACATCTCTGTTCATCATCCGAGGAAGTCAGGGCAGAAACTCAAACAAGAAAAGGACCTAGAGACAGAAGTTGATGTAGAGGTCATGGAGAAGGGCTGCTCAATGGCTTGCTCCTCACGGCTTGCTCACCCTGCTTTCTAATCGAACCCAGGATCACCAGTTCAGAGATGGTACTACCTACCCACAATGGGCTGAGATCTCTCCTATTAACCACAATTAAGAAGTACTGTTCAGGCTTGTCTATAGCCTGATCTTAGGGAGGCATTTTCTCCATCGAGGTTTCTTCCTCTCAGATGACTATAGCTACTGTTAAATTGTTGAAAAGCTAGCTAGGACAACTATTAAAATTTGTCATGTCTATCAGCCCCATGATAATTTTTGAAATAGCCTTATTGAGATGAAACTTGGTGTGTATTTAGTTGGCTATTTTAGAGTACAATTGCGATGGCAATATTTAAATGATTTTGACATTAGCATTTTAAAATGTGAATCTATTAGTTCATTACTAGTTTTAAGATATATGATAATACATAATCAGCCTTACAATTTGTAGAATTATTAACAAGACAAGAATATATCAAAAGCACTAAAGACTGTATAACTGGGGCCATTTTAAACAGAGAACACATATTAAGTAAACTATGTACACCTAATTTCAGAGATTTTTTGTTTATTATTATTTTTTTCTATTCCTCATTGAAATATGGTTTAATTTCAAGTTTCTGGAGTAGCAATAGCATCAGATCCTTTGGCTCACCACCGTCTCAAATGGTCTAAGGATCCAGGGACCTTAATGAATTCAAAGAGACCAGCTATCTTTCCAAAGATCTCACAGAAAAAGAAAAAGGATGGAAATTTGTTTTATTTTTAATTTTTGTGCTAAGAATTGGACTCATAACTTCAAGCATGCTAAACACAGGCTCTCTCGGCAAGTTCCAGCTATGGAAAACTTTACCAGCCTTCTGTTTGGTCCCGTAGTCCCTGCCATCTACAGGTTACTGGTCATTACTGAACCATCCCCATTTTTTTTCTGAAATCTTTCTCAGCCCTGTCAACCTTGCTGCAGTAGTATGTCCCATACTCAGACCACAGATCTTTTTAAATTTTTCTCTATAATTTATTATGCATTATTTTATAATACAGACCTATTTCATTTCTAGAAGTAGCTCACAAATAACACTCCAATAAAAGGGTAATTTTCATGTTTGTGTTCCCTTCAGGTCTTTGTAACATTCTTTTCTTTCTCTTATCCCTTTGGGTTGAATCAACCATCCAACGCTAATGAACTCATCTTTTTTAAAAAAAAAAATTATTCCCATGCATCTGCTTTCCTCCTAAACTGCTACATAGGCTACATTTCTCAGAGCCAGCCCAACTGTCACTAGATTCCTTCCAGACCACAGATCTTAAGTCTCTCTCTCTCTCTCTCTCTCTCTCTCTCTCTCTCTCTCTCTCTCTCTCACACACACACACACACACACACACACACACACACACATCCAAACAAATAGGATAGGTTTTTAAAGTCTGAAAATCCTGATCCCTACTATGTGACTTACTAGCAGTGAGACCTTGGAAAAGTAACTCCAGTTCAAGGGGCGTCTCTGTTCAACCCTATAAATAGCATACCCAGCACTATCCTATGTGTCTTCCTCATAGGCTAATTATATGCATTAAATGAGAAATGCATTTAGGTACTCATGAAAACACATAGCAGAAAGCAATATTTCTTTTCATTTTTTCCAACATAATATTTTTAAACTGATTATTTGGGAATTTCCTATCATGTACCCTGATTACACTCACTCTCCAGTCTTCCCAGGTCTGACCCCCCAACCTTGTGACCTTCCCATCAAAAATGAAGAAGGAGGAGCAGGAAGAAAACAAACAAACAAGAAGACAAACAAGGATGTTTGAGGTGAAGACCAGCTTGTTTCCTGGATTGGAACTCCTCAAAAGACCTCTATGGTCCATGCTGCCCCTGAAGGCCATGTTGGTATCCAATGTCTTCTGTCCCAAGACCTGTTGAAACTGGAGGTTCATGTAGATGTCTGTGGTCTGGGATGCCACTGGAGGCTCTGTGGATGTCTAGGGCCTGGTGCGACCACCGGAGGCGGTCAAAGAAAACAATGTTTGTAACAGCCAAACAATGACTTGATAGCAGAAGGCTGTCCCTATGTGCTTGTGAAGAGATTTAATTATGGGTGTGTGGGAAGCCTGTGAGAAAAACACTTAAGGAAGAGAGGAATGAAGTTGTTCATGTGGTGTGATTTACTGTGTGTGCATGGCAAGGAGAGCAGCACCCACTAAGAATTCCACTCTCGGTCTTGAGCATTCTCTACCTCCCTTGGCCTGGGCTTACATCGGTAGCTCCAGCTCATGGACTGTGGAGGTAAGGAGCCTCATTCTAGGATGGACCACAGAAGAGTGATGAACCCTTAAGCTGGTCTTGGGTCTTACGGCTACATTAGCATCTTGTGGAGTGTACATTAGCCTAGGTCTTGAGAGATTACACTCTTACTAGCCAGGTAGACAGGTAGTAAGAGAGTAAATATGCTTTGTGGACTTAGGTCACTGGAATTTGGAGGTTAATTCAATTCCTTGTTTTTCACTTTTTTTTTTTTTTTTTTTTTTAATACAAAAGGTCTCATTTGGTCCAGACCCTCACACTCACTCTTTCTGTCTCCATCTTCAAGTGCTGGCAGAATTATATGTGTACTCCATCACACTCAGTCTTGTGCAGCATTGGGGGGGCGAATGTAAGGCTTCATGAATGCTAGGCAAGAACTGTGCTAACTGACCTACGACCCAGCTCCTTAGTAAAGATAGAATAAAGTGTGAATAAAGAGAGTAGAAGGTAATTCACAGGTCTTGCAGTAATGCCTACTGATTTCTAGTTTGTGTTTCAGTATTTCCTTCTTGAAGCTCTTCTGTGACAGGGCCTCACTGTCTGGTCCAGGCTCACCCAGAGCTCTCCATTCTTGTGCTTTAGTGCCCAGGTAGGCTTACCCGATGTTTACAATGTGTTTTTCTGCGTTAGAACGTTTAAATCAAAAAGGATGTTTTTAGTTCATTTTAGTTTTGATCGAGTTGGCTAAATAATAAACATTGTCTCTGAAAGAATCAGCAGTAATTTCGTGCAGTCAATATTACTGGCAATTTCTTTATCCTCTAGCACGGATAACTGGAACTTTCTGTAGGTTAGGGGTTGGAAAGCTATCTAGCCTGTGGGCCAGAAGTTGATATTCAGGGGAGAAATTAGAAAACTTGTGAGTGACAGAAGCCAGTCCACTATTCTGTTAGAAGGTAAAACTGTCTAACTTTGAAGTTTAGCACCAAATATATTCATCAGTCTCTCTAGTCACCAAACCCTGCTGGTGATGAATTTATCTTGGCTGTGTGACTACCATCCTAATTCATAGAACTGTTTTAATGTGCTTCTTTGGAACTTATTATACTTTAAGTATAATTTTGATCAATTTTTTTTTCAAATTTTTGTCTGGAAAGACTTGCGTGTGTAATGTAACTACTTCTAGAATCTTCTCCATTCCTTGGCTAATGTATTCATGAGGTAGACTAATCTTGTTCTTGTCAGTTTCTATCCAGACTGGAGATGGACCCTTTACTCCAAAAGTCAGATCTACACCATAGGGAGGCCTAGAGGTGTCTGACTCTCATCCCAGCATGTGGGAGGCTAAGGCACCAGCCAGCCCACCAACTAAACTAATGCAAATGCCAAGTTTGCCTTGATTCTAAGTCACTTTTTTTTTTTTTAAATGCAGGTTACCATTTTGATTTACCTAATATGGCGTTTAGATATAGCTGCTCCCAAGAAATTCACATTATGTTGTTTCCTCATTGGCCCAGAGACAAATGTTAATCAGGAGAATACTGGATGAGATTAGGGAACAGCCACCTTTTTCTTTTAAATCCCTGCTCTTCGCAAGAGATGAGTAGACAAGTAAACACGGTGGAATAGATGTTGAAGGTACATAATAATTAACATTTTTTATTTTAGCCTGTGTGTGTGTTTGTGTATGTTTGTGTGTCTCTGTGTGTTTGTGTGTCTGTGTATATTTGTATGTCTCTGTGTGTATGTTTGTGTGTGTGTGTTGCATGTCTATGTGTGTCTGTGTGTGTATGTTTGTATGTCTGTGTGTTTGAAACAGTGTCCTAATGTAACCCAGGCTGGCCCCAAACTTTCAATTCCTTCTACCCGAGCTATCGAGTGCTGGGATAATAGATGTGTGCCCACCATGCTCTGCTTAGACAAAACATTGCAAAGGGAATTTGACAAATACAGAAATAGAGAATGGGATACATGTAGTTTGCCACTGAGAATAAAAGCAATATACCCAACTAGCCAATGTACCCAAATGTAGACATTTGATTGCAAGGACATTGCTATACAGTGCTCACCAGCTTTCTAATAATTTAGCCAAAGCAGTATTTACACACTAGGTGGTCTCAGTTACTTGCCTTCATGTCTAATTTTATTGCCCAGTGGTCAAAAAAACAAAACAAAACAAAACAAAAAAACCAAAACAAAACAAAATAATGGTTCATTTAGGGAAAAACTTGGAAGAACAGAAACATTCTTCTTCTTCATTTTTCCTCTGTGACACAGATTACATGGAAATCTGAGAGTGGGAGCAGAAAGGGGGCAACCAGAAATGAGGTATGAGAAGAGTAAGAAGCAGTAAGAACCGGGAGGGGACTGAAGGAGAGATGTTCAGCGGAGGGAGAGGAGGCTTGAGGATGGATCAGGGCAGCCAGGAGGACAGAGATCTGGGGCAGTTCCTGAAAACTAAGGTTCCAGTACAGCATCCATTCCTCCGACGACACCAGCCTCCCCATGTCTGTCTGTTGTTATTTTTTCCTTTCAAGGTGTGACACATTTTGCTGAGGATTATCTCCAGGATGCACCTGGAGTATGTGGAAAATGGGAAGGTTTTCTGAAGAAAAAAATAATCACCGCTCTGAAACCCAACTTGAGGAATTAGTGTCTTTTTCTGGCAACAATGGTTTTATTGATTTTTTTCTGAATTTCTCATTATACATCCTGATCACACACACAGATTCCCAGTCTTCCCAGGTCCATCCCCATCCCTGTGACCCTCCCTCCCCCCAAAAAGAAGAAAAGAAATATGCCAAGTCCAATTTGTGTTGCTCCTATACTCACTGTAGCATGGTCAAACTCTCAATGTCTTTCTAGCCCCTTAATGAAAATGGCGTCCGTCCCTGCCCTGTCCCCTTCTCCCACCCTTCTCCTGTTGCCAGTTTCCAAAGCTACTGGTTGTGAAGAGCTACACTTCAGCATCCTTATCACAAGAGTTCTCTTAAATGAACTCCTGTCTAGAGTTTCTTTCCTTGGGGTGGAGGCAGGGGTGGGGATGAGGATGGAGTGAAGCTGGGGTAGGGGATGGGCAGAGGTTGTCACGGAAACCTATGTCTCATTCTTATTTTTGGTTGCTTGTTTGTTTTTGTTTTATCTTGTTTTGTTTTTAATCAATTTGTGAGGAAGAATTTGAAGGTTCTCTGCACAGACAATTCTCGATCATGCCCTGGCTGAGACATGTGGAGGGAATATTTCCTTTCTGGAGAGAGTAAAATATAGGGTGTTTCTAAGTATCTATAAAAGTATCTAGCCTCATGCTTTGTTCACATGGATTTTTAGTAAAAACTCATAATATTATGAAGCTTCTTGTAGATCATGTCCTATGTATGACATTTTTTTCTTACCTGATGGGAGAATTGTGGGTTTGTAGACAAAAACATGTGTGTGTTGTATTTTATATCATCTTTAAAAGGCATATTTTATTTTTATTCATGTATGTATGATTGTGTTTGTGCGTTTGTGTGTGATTTGTATATCTGGGTGCCTGAGGAAACTAGAAGAACATGTTGAACTCCCCAGAGCTAGAGTTACAAGCAGTAATAGGCTGACCATCAGTGTCAGCACTGAGAATCGAACTCTGGTCTTCTGGAAGAATAACCAGCACTCTTAATAGCTAAGCCATTGCTCCAACCCATTTTACTGAATTTTCCTGAAATTCCCATTTTACTGAAAATTCCGACCTGAATTTTACTGCTGGTTTGAGCTTTTAAACTTAATTTTTATCTTCTAAAATGTATATAAAATGTTAGGTCGAAAATTCAAACAGAACAAGACTTAACAAAGAACACAGCATGCCCTGTACCTGGTTTTCCATGTTGGATTCTTGTCCGTTCTTCTATTTTGTCAGCTGTACATAGCGAGCTTACACTAACTTTTTATGTGTTTTATGTGTTAGTGACTTCCTACTATGGGGATTGAGCTTTAGGTTTTGCTACCATCTTTTCCTTCGGTCTCTTTCCATTGTGTTAAAGAAAATGCCAGTCAAGGTTTTGGTTAAACTGATATTTAGGCAAGACACATTTTTATGTGTGGTTCTGGAAAGAAAGTCCCTGGCACCATGTATGCTATGCAAGCACTGGACCTTGAGTCCTTATGTTAACATTTGGAAGTCCTTGAAATTCTTTTTGAGTTGTTCTATTCTTTTCTTCTTAAGTAAATCTCTGGAACTTTTTTTTGAGAGACTATAGAGGCATGTAAGATATTTATTTGTATAGATTCTCCTTATAGTCTATGAGTTCTTATAAAACCATAAACTGGCATTAAAAAACCCAACACTAAAAGGTTTTTTGCTGTTAACAATCTAGCCCCAGCTCCTCAGGAACTGGATATAGGCAGGCTGCTAAAACCCAGGTGTCAAAGGTCAGCCTGGGCAGCACAGCGAGGATCTATCCTCAAAGCTCACCCAACCCCAAATTGTAACTGTTCATACTTCAAACGATTAAAAACACTGTTTTTGAAGTGATGTTAATATAAACAAAAGCTTAAGCCAAGCAATTAGCTGTGGACTTAGTTTGATTCAGGTCGCGCTGACAGAAGAGAAAGAAACGAAGCATGGACATAGTAAGAGGAGAGAGTGGAAATACTGAGAGTGGCTTTCTCTAGATGTCCAGATTGCAGAGTGATTTTGTTTCCCTTTTCAGGTCTTTCCATGGTTTCTAAAATGAATCACGCCAGGGGAGTGCTCTTTAAGCCCACCTCATTCTTGTCCAACGCCAGCAGCCACTTCCAAAGACAGCGGCCTTCACGGACTCACAGCACTGCTTTGTGTGGCCTGTTGTTTTAAAAATTCTTGATGTCAGGTGCACTTCTCCTAAAATGTGTATTTGGACATACGTGTGGAATTTTGACATGGATTAAACACATTTGCTCTCCACTATGCATGGACTTTCCCAGAAAATCACCATAGTGTACATACAACCTTAACTGACACAGTCGTGCTTTATTTTCATCTTTCTTTCTCTGTGCCCAAGTGATTTTTGATGCCTTTCATTTCTTGTTGTGCACCGTTGTGTGTGTGTGTGTGTGTGTGCACTGTTTCATGTTCACCCATGCCCTTGGTTAGTGGATTTTGACCTCACCAGATTTTGGCAGAGATTATTCTAGGTGTGAGCAGAAGTGTGGACCAAAATAACAAAGCTGTGTAATGAGTTCATGAAAGAGCAATTCATTTTGTCAGGATTGTGATGTACACCTACCTAGACCAGGCAAGAAAAAGTAATGATTTAGAGGTTAAAGTTCTTAAATTTATTTTAATTGCGTGGATTTATAGAATAAGTGTGATACTGTGAGATGTGAAAACTGTGTATAATGAGAAAATCAGAGTAGCTAACATTTCTGTCTTCTATTTTTTTCTTTCTTCTACATTTTTTCTTTTTTTTTTTTTTCCTTTTGATTGATGCACAATCACATATTTTTAGGGCAGGCAAGGTATTTCAGTGAATGTGAACCTCAGGGAGGGTACTGGTCTGTGAGATTCCAGTCTTGTCTGTCCTCCATATCATAAAGACCCTTTTGCCCATAGAGTTACCTCAGGAATCTGCGTCTTGAGCATTCTCTCCTGCCTTTCCCTCGCCAGTCAGTGGCAGTCACAGCTGAGATCAGCTGAGCATGTGACATGAGTGGATGACCATCCACAGGTTGTGAAGTGACATGTCTGTGGTCAACAATGAACATATGCAGTCTTTAGAATTTGTGATTGGGAAATTGAAGGGCAAACTGGTGAAGAGCATAGACAGAAACCATGAGGAAGAAGCGTCAGATCTCCTGGCTCAGAAGGTGTGGGGAGTAGCTTGGCTGTGCTGAACAGAAACTGAAACCTGGGCTTGGAAACCCAGCCACAGAGGAAGCTGGATACACAGAGAAGAGAAACCCAGCAGCAGAGCGACAGTTCCAACCTTCCGTGAGTCAAAGGTTGAGTTGTAAAGCTTTCGTATGTTCTGAAAGTTGTCATAGTTCTTTTTTCCCTTCCTAACGGCATTAGATTTCTGGCCTGTAGGTATCTGGGGCCACATTGTGAGGAACTTTAGAGTTTGATTGGCAAGGGGTAAGCAATCACGGTTTTGAGATGTGGAATCATTTAAGCATATTAAGTGGAGATTAATCCAGCAGTAGAATGGAAGAAAGATGAGAAATTGATTGGGGAAATTATTAAGGTAATGCATGTGGGAGGTGGTTAAAGCTATCTGAGGGTGTTTTTGGGGTATGGGAAACCTGGAAGATGTTTAGTTTTGTGTCTGTCGACTTTCAGATTTTACATTAAAGACTGTTTAGTTCCGTTTAAATGGCTTTTGATGAGTTTCTGCTACCCTGCCCCTAGCTCTTTATGGTAGATAACCGGGTCAGATGGCCAGTGCCTTTGAAGAGACCCTACATTTATACTTAGGAGGGAACTTTTAGACGAGAGATCTATGGACCAGCAGAACCTTAAAGAAGTGAGGCATTAGAGGATAGAGTGGGGGCTGGGTATAGAGACAGAGCTGAGAGTAAAGCAACAGGGGCACCTTAACGGAGGACTAGAAGTAGGGTCAGGACAGTCTCAGAAGGGATGGAGGAGGCACAAGGCCATCTGTAATCTTTTTCTCATAGTATTTTTATTGATTATTTGGGAATTTTACGTCATGAACCCTGGTCACACTCACTTCCCAGTCTTCCCAGGTCTGTTCACACCCTTGTAACCCTCCTCAAAAGAAGTCTAAAAAGAAAAAAACAAGTTCAATTTGTGTTGCCCATATACTCACTGGAACATGGTCAAACTCCCAGTGGCCAGCTCCTTAAAGAAAACTGATACCTTCCACACTTGCACACCTGCGCAGAAGCCATTGACCGGGGAGAGCTACAGTATTCTCATTACATTTTCAAAGAGTTCCCTTCAATGATTTTCTTTCTAAGCTGTTACTTTTTTGGGGGGGGGGGGGTTGGGGTAGGAGTTGTCACAGAAGCCTTTTATGTCCCTCTTTCTCAACTATGAGTCTGGAGTCATCAATATCATTGCAAAAGTAGTTTCTTTGCCCCTTTACAGTAAGTAGAAGGATGGATCATGGACTTCTGGGTGGTTTCTGGTGACACCATGGACCACAGGCATCCACATGGACTACGGCATCATCACATGCCAAGCACCGAAGCCTGGGCTCTGATGGCAGTAAAGACCACGGACATTGACATGACCTCCGATGGCAGTACAAGCTGCTTATATCAACAGGCCATTCGTAATTGTAAATGCTGTAGAAAGCTTGGGAGAAGGTAAAAAGTTTGCTGTATAATAGATCATTCATGATCCTAGGAGGAATTATGAGTAAAGGGCCATGGAAGAAATAAGCAAAGACCATTATTACAATCTGGGTATCGAAGAGATAAACGAAGGAAACACGACAGAAAGCACAGCGAAGCCGAAAGAGTGCTCTGGGGAGTTAGCTTTGAACACTGGTGCAGAAAGAAGAACGACAAAGGGCCTAGGGAAGACTTTAGGAAAGAAACAGGATTCAAGAAGACAGTTTGTTTTCTCTTTCTCTGATCCACCTGGGGTGGGGGGAGACTGGCGCCTGCCCCACCCGCCCTGATTTCTCTCTGAATGACGGTCAAAGAGATAAACTTATTAAGAGAGATACTTGGGATATGGAGCCAAAGACAGAAAGGAGGAAAATACACAGTACAGAGGAATTCAGAGAGGAAGAGAAGGGAAGTGAAAAAAATCCCTCAGAGCAGTAGCAAGCTACAAGTAAGGTCTTGTGATTGGGGGATTTTGGGCACCTAGAGGAAGAGAAAGTTTTGCAAGACCACAAAAGGAATGGAATAGATGTTGATGAGAGGCAAAAGAAGCATTCACAGGGGTGATGAGGCGACAAACACAGCTAGGGATTCAGAGATGAATCAAGAAATGAAAGCCCAACTTTACAGCTTACCCCTCCCCCACCCACATCGATTTACTGAGAATTGAATTCCAAAGCATTTCAGCACCTTGCTCATGAATCTGTTGGTGGTGTTCTAACTCCCGGCTCCTACTTTCTGAATGAAAATAGGTATGATGATTGCTTATAAAATTAATTGAGGGAGCTGGTTAAATCAGAAATGCGACCCACTCAAGAGCTCAGTGCCTGTGTCTCTTGGACAAACATCCATGGAAGGGAGTGAGCAAGTGAGTCGTGAGAGATAATTCTGGAGCATTCTGTATCTCAGAGTGTGTGGTGTGGGTAAGACTATTCTGTCAAATGTTTAAACAATTACAGTTTTGCATATGAAAGTTGTGTGTGTTGTTTCTATGTAATTTCTGCCTGTTCACTCATTATCATTGCTACCATGACCATTTTGGAATGACACTCCAGGGCTTGCTTCCTGGGGATGGCTCAGCAGTTAAGAGCACTGGCTGCTCTTCCAGAGGACCCAGGTTCAATTCCCAGCACCCACATAGCAACTCACAACTGTGTGTAACTCCAGTTCCAAAGTATCTGACACCGTGCACAGACATACAAACAGGCAAAACATCTATGCACATAAAAATAAATCAACCTGAAAACAAAACAAACAAACAAACAGAAAGTCTACAGCTTTGCTATGGAAATCACAGGTTCAGAGGAATCGGTCATTTCTGGTAACAGAATGAGAACATTTAAAGTGTTTATAACAATGTTTAATGTATTCTCAGATCTCAAGATTTAGTTCCTTAAATTTCTGTGCCATCTTACAAATGAAGTTTTGAATGTCTGAGGACTCATTTCTCAGAAGAGTTTGGGGAAGGTCAAGTCCCCTCAGAGGTAGCTCTGGAGGGATATCCTCATTCGTATGTAGCCAGCATCAAATAATAACTTTTTTAAAAAAATGAATTTATTTTTTTTTTTACTTATTCACTTTACACCCTGCTCACTGCTCCTCTCCTGCTCATTACCTCCCACACTCCTCTCCCCCTCCCCTTCTCCTCTGATCAAGTGGGAACCCCCTCGGTATGCCCCTCACCCTGGCACTTCAAGTCTCTGCGAGGCTGGGTGTCTCCTCTCCCACCTTTCAGAAGTGACCGTTGGGAGCCAAATGATTGAAGCCCCTGATATGCCATTTCCATATACATTAGAATAGTCACGGAACAGGCAGCTGCAGCACTAAGCTGTATGATGATATTACTTCTGACTATAAAAGCCTCCAGATTACGATTATCTTTTATTTTCATTAGTTCTTTGAGATTTTCACACAGTGTATTTTGATGACCTTCATCTCCTTCCTGCAGCTCCTCCCAGATCCACACCTATTTTCTCTACCCACCTGACTTGTAATCCACCCTTTTTTTTTGTTTCTAAAGCCTTTCAAGACCAATTTGTGCAGCCTGTGTGTTCTTGGGTATGTGGTCCTTCATTGGAGGGCGCTTTACCTCCCAGAGACCACACTCTTAAAGAAAACTTGTTCTTCCTCTCTAGGCAGTTGTGGATTGGCAGTAGTCCTTGAGCTAGGGGTGGGATGTTGTGGCCAACTCCCCCAGCCATATTGGCATTCCGTCTGGCTTGATCTTGCATGGATCTTGTGCATGCTGTCATAACCACTGTGAGTCTGTGTGTTCAACTGCCCTGTTGTGTCCAGATTTTTGCTTGCTTGCTTATTTTTCCATCTTTGGTTGCTGAAACTAAAGAGGATGAGATTCCCGAAAAAAAGAAGAAAGTCTTTGACATTTTGTGTTTTCAAAGTACATTGTGCTCACTGGTTATTTCTCGTCCTGCTGGGACAGCAGATGGGCATGCCATCCGTGATGTCCATGGGCTTCAGGATGAGGTGGGGTCAGAGACTGTCCTGGCTGCTCGCCCAGGAGGTGTAAAGGAATGACTCAGACCTCTTGGCTGAGCTCCAGGGAGACCTCAGTAGTGCCTTCCCACTGAGTCGGTGCTGAAACCTTTAACGTTTTTCTGAACTAGCAGACCTTCTCCTGAGAGTAGATTCAATGCTCATGGTACCTATGTCTACATGGGTGTGACACACACACATGCATATGCGTACTAATCTACTACTTCTGCCTTTCCTGATTTATAATTGCACAGAGAACAGTGGAGTTCCTCCTCTCCCTCATACGTTTCAGCTTAGGAAGGGGTAGTCTGTATTTCAGAGGTATTCCTAATTAAGGAGTGTAGCTTCTGCCACAAGGCATTGGACATCTCTGTGCATGAACCTCTGTTTGGGCTTACTAAGCTCTATGATCCACCTAAAATTCTAGTAACTGCCCACAAGTAGTCTTATTTTTATGTCTCCCCCATGTTGCCTTTGAAAACCAAGTCAAGAGTGGCTACTTTTTAACTGTATGCTCAAGTTAAGTTGGCTTTCTCCAAGTCTGTATGGTTAGCATACACATTTGTTTGCTCCCCATTGGTAAGTCTGTAGTAAGAATTCCAAACAATATTCTCACAGACAGGAGAGAATTCTCAGTGGAAAGGCAGATGGTCTACCTCGGGTCCAATGTCTGTCACCAGAATAACAAGCAATGGTGCTGGAACCTGATGGTTTTGCTGCCCCAGACTCAGGGCTCTTCCTTCTCATGAACTCAACATTACGGCCGTTTATCAGCTCTCACAGTGGTGCTCTTGCTTTTCTTGTAAAAAATAATTTTTTAAAATCATTTTTGGAAAGACATCTGGTACATCAGCATGGTCACTGTGTGTGGCCCCCTAACTGGCCATTAGGACACAGGGAAAAACCATGGGCACTGGAGCCAGTGACACCTGGCACGGTGTTTCGGATCTCTACTGCATTCTATCGTACACTCTGGCTTGGATAAAAAATGTCTCTTCAGAAGGCTTGTAAGTTGAAAATCTTGGTCTCCAAAGCAATGTTCCGACATTGGGCTTTTGAGAAATGATTGGATTGTGGTCTGTGAGTGGAAGCCCTGAACCTAATCAACATGTCAATGCCTAGATGGATTCACAATTGGATGTTGTTGTTTTTTTTTTGCAGGGGGTGTCCTCTTTGGAGGAAGTAGGTCACATGAAGTATATTTTGGAAGGATTTGTCTTGTCTATAGCACCTTCCTGATCTCTTGGTTTCTCTCTGTGCTTCCTGGCCACCACAGGGTAAGCTACCCTTTCCTTACACATCCTCATGTTCTAATGTTCTACTTTACTGTGGCCCAAGAACAATGAAGCCAACTGACAATGGACTGAAACCACTGAAGCCAGGAACCAACACAAATCTTTCCTTTTTAAATTGCTTTCTCAGGCATTTTGTCACAGTGATAAAAGACTGCTAACACACCATGTAACCTCACTATACAGAGACTGCAGTGAGTTTTACTCTTAGTGACAGATGGTACGTACTCCATAGTACTACAGCAATGGCACCTATTGTCTCCCTGGGCGAGGGCGCCATGTAAGGGTTGACAGCATTCTTCCTGGAATACTTTGAAGAATTGGACTATATTCTGAGTCTGGCAACTCCATCCAACAACTAGCTTCTCGGATGAGAATGCATGGCCCGAGGAAGCATGGTTTTCTTGGGTGACCTGATTTGTGTCTCTGGTTTGTATACCTTCCACAAGTTTCCTGCAGTATCTGTAGGTCAAATGAAAAGACAAAGTGCATTATTTGAGAATCCAAGACCACAACTCATTTGACTCTTAAAGACTGTCAAGTTCAAGTTAATAAGAGGGCAGTTGTTTTTATGTCCACACCCAAGTTCTATAACTGCCACTCTGCCTATCAATCCAGCCATTGACATGGGTCCACAGGACATCCTGAGGTCTGCCTTTCTACCTGCTGTAGAGTTTCTTGTTACATCTTCCCATTCTCACATCATTCAGTACCTTCAGAGCAAGGGCTTGCAGCTCCCTGTTTCCTAGTTCATTATGGCTGCCTTTCATGAGCTAGGCATAGTGCAATCCATTCATAGGACCTTCAAGGCATTCTCTGTCAACTCAGGTACTAGTAAAGGCCCTTCATCTAACACATGGCTGCCAGGGAGAACTTCCACACAAGAGTCCTTTGCTCTTCCCATACCTATTACCCATCTGAGCTGAGTGTTCCCATTCGTGATTTTGTAAGATAGGTGCTCCATTAACTATAGTTACTCCTTGAAGTTCTTAGCACTTCATATAAATTTATATTTGTCGCATAATAAATTACCCTTTTGTAAGCTTCTGGCTCAGTCTCTTCAATTTATGTCTTCAATCCTTTTATCATGATTTAATTTTTTTTGTTATTTTTAAGTATATGGGTGTTTTGCCTGTAAATATGTCTGTGTGCCACACGTGTGCTTAGTGTCTGTGGAGGCCAGATGAAGGCACTGGATCTGGAGTTGTAGATGGTTGTTATTCACCATGTGGGTTCTGGGAATCAAACCTAGGTCCTCTGGAAAAACAGCCAGAGCTTTTAACAGATGAGCCATCTCTTCAGCTTCTCAGCATGATTTTTTTTTTTTTAACAAAACATGAAAACTGCAAATATGGTTACTGTCCCCCTTCTCGTCAACTCTCAACTTGAAAACGTTCAGAACCCCTTCATCATTTGTTAGGGCACAGCTCTTGTGAGTCCCCCTCCTTCAGCATTTCCGCTTGTAAATCTCACCTCTCCTATGTCTGTTCTCTCTGTCATTTTGCAGAGAGCTCATTGGTATCTCGTGCTTATTCAGACTTCATGGACTTCCCTTAGCTCCTGGGCTTGCCCTGTTACCTTGATGAACTCGAAAGCCTTTGTCTTATCTTAGGGGAGAAAAGATTCATTTTCTTTCTGCTTCCATAAGTCCTGAATTATTTATATAATAAATGTTTATTGAAGACGTGGAATATAATAGAAACGTATTAAAAACTAAATAGCAAACCTTTTTTTGACTTCAGCATATGAATACTTTTATTTTGATAAAAGTTTCACTTACCTACTTAAAATGAGGTGAGGTAAATTACTAAGTTTTACCCAAAGAACAGCTTGATTCAGCTGTTTTTGCATTTCTCTCCTTCATATAGTGCATGGTATGTATATTCATGTGATTGGAGGGTGACTACATCGCACAATAAAGGGAGTCAGTTATCATTGTTTTCAGCAATAATGGGTCACATTATGACTCATTTCCCCTTTACATTTTGATCTCCTTTGCCTTCACTCATGGGAGTCTTTTGGGGATTCTGGTCATATTTATACGGAATCTCTATTACTTGTCTGCTTCATCATATTCATTCACATTTCTTCCACCCTCATGAGCAATATTCCTCTCTGCAGTTCTGCTAACTGATTTGGCTGTGAGCCATCATGTTCCTACAGACTTTGCACCTGGACTCAGCTGATGGCTGGGAGCATCAGATGTTATCATGTGTGCTTCTGAATTGGGTTCAGGGAAACCATGTTGTGTTTTTATCTTGGAAAGGTGGTAATAGTAGCCCCTTCCACCATTGCCTGACCATATGCTTTCAGATGGTGTGAAAGAATCAGACAGACTTGAAGAAAAAAATCAGCAAGGATTTAGGAAGTCCTATTAGGACTTAGCTTCCTGGTTGTGAAGTTGCTCATACTAAAGGTTCTGTCTTGAGGCCCAACTGTGATCCCTTTCTTCCTGTGGCACTCAGACCAATAATGCTCCCCTTTGTGTAATATAGCTCACCCTATTCACAAAACAAATAATCCCAGGTCTTCCAGTCTCCTCATCTCTTCCTCTGTATAACCAGCTCTGTGCTTTTTGTTACTATTATTTTACTCATCCCCTTATGATATTGTTGAGTTGCACTTATCACACGTCTACTGATGTGTGAAGTTGGATGATGTGATGTAGACTGTGTCCAAAGTGAGTTATGTTAGAAATCAGAGAGCATAAGTGAGATGATCCCAGAATACCAAAATTGGTTAGGAGAATTGAGTCACATAGACAGATCAGTCAAGGTTTGCTCTTTGGAAGACAGGAAATCTGGGAGATGGCAGGATGGTTTAGTGGGTGGAGTGGAGTTTATACTGCAAGGCCCCAAATCAGGCTGCTCACAGCTGCCTGCAACAACAGCTCCAGGGAATCTGCTGCCCTCTTCTGGCCTTCATGATCACAGGCACACACACACACACACACACACACACACACACACACACACACACACACATGTGCACGTACACACAGATACACACAGAAAGAGATACAGACACACACACATGCAGAAAGAGGCAGGCAGGCAGACAGGCAGACAGACAGACAGACAGACAGACAGACAGACAGACAGAATCGGAATCAAATCTCTGAAATTCCAAGAGCCCAGACAACTGAAATAAAATGTAGGGACCTTAGAGGATTATAAGCATGGATTTGTAACTATGTCTAGTTTTACAGAATATTTATGTAGAACATGAAATTTAACAGTTAGTGAAGAGTTCAACATGTATACACATCTAGTTCATATATTCTGTGAAGGTTTTGTACAAGATTTAAACTTGTTTTTTTTTTATATTGGTGAAAAATTGGGGCTTGAATTTCTTAACAGGCTATTAAATTTCTATTAATCTGTGTGCTAATATGAGGGCTAATGAATGTGACCCGAGGCAGCCAGTGTATATATTTTGCTTTGTGCACTTGAAAGACTTCTTTTAATTTAATTCTTATTAACGTATCATGCCAATAGAACAATCTAATAAAAATGAATAGAAGATTTGAAAGATATTTTATATTTCATAGAATGTATAAATGCCCAATGATAAGGACACTAAAATATGCTCAAGAACAATATTATCTGAGAAATGTACTTTAGAACCGTAACTGGGGGTGGCGAGACAGCTCATTAGTTAAAACCATGCACTGCTCTTGCAGGGAACCTCAGTTCAGCTCTCAGTGTGTATGTGGCAGCTCTGGTACACTCGTAGCTCCAGCTCCTCGGGAGCCAGTGTCCTCTTCTGGCCTCCACAGTTACCTGAAATCATGTGTGCGCACACACACATAGACACATGTAACTGAAATTTGCAAAAATAAACTAAAAAAAAAAAACCCAGTGAATAATATTTATACAACAGAATGGGTAAATAAAAGGTCTGGTCTCATCTGATGCCAGCCAGGATGGGGAGCAGTTAGAACGTCTGTTTATTATTGGAAATTGTCTAAAATGGTTTAACCCCTTAGGGAAGTAGCCAGAAAATTCTTTACTAGCAAAACATGGACCTTATTTGTCATCCAACGACAGCACTGAACTTCATTTTTGTATTTTCCCAAGAGGAGCAAAATATAATCCACAAAGCTTTAGCACAAGGGTGCTCATTACAGCTCAAGTCTTAATAAATAAAGGTGAGAAGCAGCCTAGCTGGCCAACTACAAGTGAGTGGGTAAAGAAATGATGGTAAAAATGATGTATTCAAACGACGAAAGCCACTCAGCAATCAGGATAGCAAATTACTCATATATGCAGGAGCATGAAAAAAAAATCTCAAACTCAAGATGTATTCCCAGTGGGAAAAAAAGTAGACTAAGCTAGTATTTTATGGTTCCATTTTTATAAAGTTTCTAGAGCAAGAAAAAGTTACCTGTGATGACAAACTGAAAAAAAAAAAAAGAATGATTATCTCTGGGGGAGTGTGGGTTGAGAGACGATGGAAAGGAACACAAGGGAACTTTTCTATGTGATAAGAATATTATATAACTTGATTAAGATTGGATTCATCAGACAGGCTGTCGTCAGGTTCTTCCGTGTTGCACTGGGGACTTTGTATTTCACCAAACAGGTATTTTTGTCTCAAGGAGGAGCTGCAAATACGTGCTAAACTCCAGTTAATGTCACGCATGGCAGAGTACAGGAGTGGAAAAGGCTCTGATACTGCAGGCTACTTTATAAAGCATTAATAGGATGGACTGACAATAGGGTGGACTGACAAGGAGAGCTTTGGACAGATGGATAGATGTGAGAAGGTCAGTAAAGTACATGCTAGGGGCTGGGTCCAGCTGGTGGGAGTTGGGATCTCCTCCTAAGCTTCCTCCAACTTATTGTATTTTTGAAATTTTACACAGTAAAATATTGGAAGAATAAGAGAGCACAAGTGAGCAGCAAGAAAAGATATCCAATATATTCGTTAATTTGAACTGATTTACTGAATGCTTCTCATCAACCAACTTAACTATAATTTTATTGCCAACTCATAGTAAGTGACAAAAAATGTATTGGCCCCAGAGAGTGCTGATATCAAATAGTGATATCTCAGATATCTTCTACATTAAAATGTACATGTGTGGGTAGACACGGTATCACTGGAAAGTATGGTAATGTAGACCATTCTTCTGATTTGTCAGTAAGTGCAGCATGTTGAGATCCATCAGCAGCTCACAATCAGCCACAGACCTGTTTGGTCTCAAGGGATGATGGTTAAGGCAAGCTTGTGGAAGTACAGAAAGCGGCAGCGGCGTATTTGTGTAGACGTGGAAGAGGCTGATTTTCTGTTGTGGGTATCTCAGGTTAAAGAGGTGAATGATAAATCCCAGCCATCCAACAGGACTTGCTGGAAATTTTTTAAATAGAAGGTGGTGAGGCTGCAGAGATGGCCTAGTCAGTACAGTCATCTGTATGAGTATGAAGACCTGTGTTCAGTTCTTCAGCATCCATGTCAAAAGCTGGTGGCACACATGTGTGACACTAACAGTGGGAGGCAGGAGACAGAAGGATCCCTGAACCTGATTGGATGGCTAATCTAGTCAGGTTGATGAGCTTCACCTCCAGTGAGAAACCCTGTCTCAAAAGATAAAGTTAGAGAGTCTGGGCTTGGTCATTCATGCCTTTGATCCCAACACTCTGTAGGTAGAGGTGAGTGGATCTCTATGAGTTCGAGGCCAGCCTGTTTTGTAGAGGGAGTCCCAGATCTGCCAGAGCTACAGAACAAGAGAGATTAAAGAAATACAGAAAATAAAAATGACCGACTTTGACTCTCAGCCTCCGAACTTGCTCATATGTGCACAAATGTATATGCATGTGTACATGCACATACCCACACCGACATAGACACACACACACACACACACACACACACACACACACACACACACGATGGTGGAGAGAGCAGGTGTGGAAGCCGACCCTTGTTCCTCCTTGTCTGGTGGCTAACTTGCTGTGTTTCTCTAGGCGAATTAAGAAATCTCTCAACTCACTTTCTTCATCCATAAAAATGGGTATCACCACAGGGTTTATTTCACAGAGCTATGACACTAAAGTCATTTAGAATGTGAAATGTGTGCATAGCTAATATCTGTAGCATGACTCCTCTGTACTTAGCAAAGAGTTAATCAATGTAACCACCATCACTGTTTTATTGAATAGCATCACATACATCAGCGGATAAAGGAAGAAGTACTTGACAGGTGTCCTGACAGTGTGGTTAAGAAATTATGGCCACAGACATGTCAGGGTCTTGGAGAGGAACGAAACTCAATTTTCCAATTTACTGTGTTGTACTTTATGAAAAGACTACTTTTTCCAGGAATGCATTCTGCTTTCTTGTTGAACAGGGTCAGCTTGGTATAGTAGTCCTTATGAAACTTGGGTGGGCCTCCTAACCTGACTGTAGATCCTTTCCTCAGATCACAACTTTGTAGAAAACACTATGTTGTGATTCTCTAGCATTCTGTTTCTTCTTTTCCATGTCTGTATCTCAGAGAGAAGCAAGGCCCATTACAAAGACAAAGCCCTCAGGCATTTGCTCTTTCTTCTAACTTGGCCTCAACCCCAGCTGCTCCTGCTGGAGAGTTGGAATCTTCAAGGTGTTGTTTAAAGAAGCAGGGATATGATAAGGTTTCCTGTGGTCCTGGTGGTGGCTACATAAGCACTTTTAGCAGAGCCCCCAGGCTTCAGTCTGTGGTAAAACCTGCTGTGGCAATGAGGTTCAGAAGTGATGCCTCAGAATTCAGCAGGGAGGGCCCAAGATCTGAGATGTCCCTGATATGCAGTCCTGGCAGGACTTCTGGTCACCTTTCTTGATTTCTGTTTGCATTTTGAGCCCGTTTCTTTAGCTGCTGCATTGATTCTGTGAGTTGCTGTAGGCTTGGCTTTCATTGAAATTATTTTTCACTGAAACTAGCCAGGGTTGGGCTTGCATTGATTGACATCTGGAAGCTTTTCTGGTGTGCTGATTTTCTGAGAGCCCCTGATCCTGTTCTATCTTGGCCACAGAGGGGTCCTCTATGTCTCTGCAAATGCACTGACTGGAGAGAATTCCCTCTGTTGTTCTTTGCAGTCCTTTAAGCTTCAGTTTTAAAAGTCTGGGCTTTACATACCCAGCTGCAACTGACTGCATTTTTTAATCAGAAGTTTGATGTATAAGTATCTCTTGATCATTTACTTTGTGCTAGCTAGGTCATGGTTTGAAGATTCCAAGTTAACTAGGTGATGGTTAGGCTTGAAAGATATAAAGTTAGATAGAACATGGTGCTTCTGGTGCATAACACTTGTCATTTTGTAGGTAGCAGGGATTGGCTCCAGGACTCCACATACTAAATTTACAAATCTTAAGTCCATTGGGTCCAATAAAAAGATGGTATTTGCCTACAACATAGGCGCACCCTCTTACAAAATTTAAATCATCTCTAAATTTGTCATACTAGTTAATGCAATGTAAATTCTATGTAGCGTTTATGGATTTTCAGTTCAGACACAAATCTGAGAATAATTTTATTTATTTATTTTTATTGAACTCATTAATGTGGAGGACTGATGTACTTAGAATTATAGCCACGTGATAGAGAACTTGACATTCAGTCACAAAAAATTTATACATAGTGAGCTGCAGCCAGATGATCCAGCACCATAGTGCTTGGCCATAGGGAGGAAGCATTTCACCTACTGGCTGGCTAGCACTGAGGAGGGGAAGGTAGCGTGACACAGAGACCTTCTCTCTCTTCCCCTACCTGCATGCTCAAGACAACCTCCCTTTTACTTTTCTTTTTTCCCCTCTTAAGTTGCAGATACCAGAAAAACATGCTAAGTTATCTCAGCGAGCCAGGTGTAGCAGGGCCAGATGGCAGTTGTGTCCACAGTTTCTTGAAAAACCTCCATACTGGTTTCCATAGTGGCTGGGTTACTTTACGTATCCTCCAACACTGTAAAAGAAAGACCCCTTTTCTCACAGATTCTTACCAGTATTTGTTGCTGTTTATTGTTTTGATGACAGCCATGCTGACTGGGTGAGGTGGGACCGTCATGAAGTTTTCCTTTGCATTCCCCAGACGGCTCAAGATGGTGAACATTTTCTCGTATATTGCCATTTTCTCTTCTTTATTTGAGGACATGTTTGGCAGTTCTAGCAGGAAGCAGAGCTACTTGTATGCCCTTGACTGAAGGCTGGGCCTCCTTTGTTTGGGATAGGGTAGCTTTGAGGAGGGAGGGGGATGCATATGGAACAGAGAGAGGAAGGAGACACCAGCCTAACAAGCCAGGCCAGCTGAATCAACCTCTGCAGGGTGACAGATGTCACAGTCTGATCATCCTCACATCTAGTCATTATTTGAGAATTATCTGTTCTATTCATCTGCCTATCCATGGATCCTTGTTTGCTCTTTGGTTTTCTTTTGTTTGTTTTGCTTTTTAGTTTTCTATGTATTCTGGACATTAATCCTCTGTTGGACACATAGCTGGAGAAGAATTTTCTCCTGTCCCGTAGGTTGTTTTTCTACTTTAAGTGTCCTGTTTGCTCTGTAGGGATGCTGTCATTTTATGCATTCCCATTACTCACTGCTCTTTCTTGAAGAGCTTCAGTCCTATTCAGCAAAGCATTGCTTATGCCTGGCTCCGAATGCTCCCCCCATGCCTTCTGCTCATAGGGCCCAGGGGTCTTATGTGAAGTCATTTGGTCTATTTTGGGTAGAAAGAGATCTACTTTTAGTTTTCTATACATTAAATCTAATTTCCCCAGCACCACTTGTAAATGAAACTCATGTTTTCTTCAGGGTATATAGCAAAATCCTCTTTCACAGACTGAACTGGAATGCCAGAAGTCAGTCTCTCTCTCTCTCTCTCTCTCTCTCTCTCTCTCTCTCTCTCTCTCTCTCTCTCTCCTCCACTTCTTTCCTTTTTTCATTCCTTTCTTCCTTCCTTTTTTCACTTTTTTGAGACAGCTTTTTTTTCTGTGTAGCTCTGGCTGTCCTGGAACCCACTCTGTAGACCAGACTGGACTCAAACTCACAGAGATCTGCCTGCCTCTGTGTGCCAGCAGTGCCCAGCTGGAACACCAGAAGTTTTATTAACTAATTAGATTAGCATGACTTTCAAAAAAGTGTCTTGATATTCTATGTTCCCTTCATGTTCCTTCTGACTACTTTAGCTCTCCTCTGTTTTGCCTTTTCTTGTCCAGTTCTTTTAAGTTATTACTTAAGTAAGTAGGCAGAGATGAGTTTCTCCCTAGAATGGAATTTGGCAGTGTTTTCTGCCCACCTCCAGCACCATGCTTGGTGCTAGTTAGCAGTATTTTAATTGGAATTTGGACTGTGGTATTCTATACCAATAGTGACAAGGCATTTTTCTGTCCTGGACGGAAGTGGTCTCATAATATAGATCTGAGAATAGTTTCCTTTTAGTGGTGCAGATATGTTCATTACACATATTACTCAGCCTTTACCAGGTTCCTGCCCACTCATGGACATTTGCACCACTTGACACAGAAGTAGGCTTCAAAACCCACTAAAAACGCTTACAAAGCTTCATGACTCTTCCTGGATTACCCGCACCCCCACCTACCACAGGATGACCAAAAAAAAAAAATGATTAATGAACTCAACTTGTTATTTGATGGTTTTTCCTGCGTGTACTTGTTTTAGACCTGAATTATTAAATCATTATGCAGATTCTTCAGCCCGTTTTGTGCTTTAAAAATGTGTCATAAAAAGTACTTTTATTATCTTTGGAGTCTTTTCAAAGTATCCTCAAGTGTTATTTGGTCTAGATTTCAGTTTACAGCCAACCTGCTGCATTCTGCCAGTTTATGTGTTTTCCTTATATGGACTAATTTTCTATCACTAAAAACTGATTTTTATCCCCAGAGTTATCATTTTGGCCATCAGTTATACAGAGTGAGTTTTGTTTGTTTGTTCCTGGAAGAGTTTTTGTTGGTTTTGGAGCGAATGATCTCTCATCCCAGTCTTATGTACAACTGTGTTTTTGATTCTGTAACTTCTGATCAGGTGATAAGAACAGTCCCCCAAGCAGCTTATATTTTATTTTGCTATTCATTTACATCTAGCCCCACCCCAATACATTTGCTTATGTTGAAACCAATGGTGGCCATGACACCAAATAAGGGATGGTGGATTGATGTTCTGGTGTGATCTGCTACAAAATCATCCAGTGACTTACATTAAATCATTCCACTGCTTAGGGGTTTCCGATCTCCTTGTCTGAAAACTTAGAAGAGATGTTTTTAAGGTAGTGCCATGTGATGGGTACTGTGCTGCACTGGGAAATGTGTGGTCTAGCTTTAAATCATAGACTCTAAGGCCCTTTGTATGTATATACATATGTATGTATGTATGTATGTATGTATGTCACAGCACTGTATATATAATAATCTGTCTACTTACTTCCAATGATCTTTTGAGAAGAATAGAAAAAAAATCCCACAGTATAACTGAAGTTTGTTTCTGGGTTTGGGGGCTTCCTTTGACTTCTAACAAATACTTCTGTGTTAGTCAGGGTCCTCTAAAGTCACAGCATTTATAGAATGTCTCTATATATTAAGGGGATATATATTATGGGAATGACTTACAGTCCAACTAACCCAACAGTCGGCAGCTGTGAATGGGAAGCTCAAGAATCTAGCTGTTGCCCAATCCCACAAGGCTAGGTGTTTCAGCTGGTCTTCTGTAGAAGTTGGACTCCTGAAGAAATAGATGTGCTCTAACAGATGTGCTGGCAAGTAAGTGCAAGCCAGCAAAGAGTGAGCCTCCCTTTTCCCAATGTCCTTATGTTGGCCTCCAGCAGAAGGTGTGGCCCAGATTAAAGGTGAATTTGCTCTATCTCAGGCTGGCCTTGAACTCAGAGATCTGTTTGCCTCTGTCTCCTGGGATTAAAGGTGTGTACTGGCCAGGATAACTCAAGATCTATATCAAAAGCTTATGTCTTCCCATGTCAAGATTCAGGTCAGAAGCCTGTGTACTTCAGGCTCAAGATCTAGTCACAAGTGTGCCCTCCATTTCTGGGTTGTAGTTATTCCAGATGTAGTCAAGTTGACAACTAGGAATAGCCACCATATACTTCTAATTTGCTTCATTAAAGAGTTCTGTTAGACACCCTGTGTAGAAAGGATGCAGGCCCAAAAGCTGCATCCCATTTGATCGCTTGTCTCTCAACACTTTTGGGAACGTACTTCGGATCTCAGCTTTTAAAGCACTTATTTATTTTAAAGAGAAGAATTAAAACAACAGGTGCCACCGATCTTCATTTAGGCCTGGGAGTCAGTATTGGCACAATAGTTACTGAATTATAAGGCTATCTGTGGCCTGTGGCTATGGCTCAGTCAGTAAAGTGCTTTTGGCACAAGCCTGAGGAGCTGACCTCTGAATCCCTTACCCACGTAAAAATCCAGGTATGGCGGTGTAGGCCTGTGTTCTCCATACTGGAGGGGTGGAGACAGGAGGATCTCAAGAGCTTGCTGGTGGATCAGTTCGATCTAGGCTTAGTGAGAGACTATGTATCCAAAGGTAAGGCAGAGAGAGCTCGAGGAGCATACCCAGAACTTAAGTATCCATGGCTTATTAGTGTTTCCAGAGTCCTTAAAATCTTTAAGGCAAGCATGCTGCTTCTTTTCCTTTGCATTTCATTTACTCTAAAGTGGGACAGTTGTTGAGATGCCGTAGGGCGGGGAGTAAGAGAAAGCTGGAATTACACTGAGGTCATTTTGGGTCTATTACAGATGGGAGCCAACCAGAAGGACTGTTTATAATAGGTAATGGCTACCAAGGAAGATAAAATAGAAGGAATGACATAGGCAGCATGGCAGAAAGTGACCGAGGAGCTAGTAGGAAATTCAGAGGGCATTCTGCATGGAAATCAACTCCTAACAAGGTTTTGCTTGATTTTTAGGAGAAGTAATAAAATAGTAAATGTTAATTTTTGTCTGTTTCTCAGCCTCTTACCGGGGATAATAGGTTTTGTTTCAATTCTTAAAGATCACACTTGCCTTTCTTTTCTGTTCATGAATATTCACGTTGAGATTTCTTACCGCCATGTCTCTAATTGTACTTGTCTCTTTAGATCAATCTTCTAAAGACTCAAGAACAGTAAGCAGCTGCTGGAAGGAAGTGGGTTCTGGTCTGAGGCACAGGCACATTGACACACGCTCAAGGAGGTGGAGATGGGGCCCGAAGGAAACGGCAAAACCTGGCTAGAACTGAGAGCAGGGACGATCTGTATGGCATTTCAGGAAAGGAGAAAGTTCTGTATTTTTCTTAAAAGATAGTGAAATTAGGGCACATGGAAAATGTAGGGACGGGAAAACGTTACTACGTGGTAGAAAGTATATTTGGTTTGGAATGAACTGAATTTTGGTTCAATTTTCTCTAATTCCTAGTTCATCTGTAATATGTGGGATGCTGGCAGCAGAACCTTGCTTCAGGCTCCTTGGAGGTTACAAAGGATTAATCAAATGCAAATGATCTGCCCGGCTCCTGGGTGGATGGAGTGTCTTCCTCTAGCACATGTGTGCAGAAGTCATTGGCGACAAAACTAAGCAGTGTGCTGCAGACTTCATCCTGATTGTATTATTTATTGGTTGGTTGAGAAAGTTTCCAAAACTTGCTCAACCATAGTTATTTCATAGCTATCGACGGGGACGATATGGCAACAACTTTATAGAACTCACGTGAACAAGATACAAGCTAGTCCACATAGAGGGCTTGTAGAATGTGTGGTTTGGAGTATGTGCTTTTAATGACCACTACTGGTGTCAGATGGTTACTAGAGCTTGCGGCTCTTGCAGAGACACATTATTTGGTTCCAACCATGCAGATCAAGTGGCCCACAGCATCCTATAACTTTATTTCCAGGGAATACTGTATTGTCTTCTGCCTCTGAGAGTACCTGCCCGCATGCACACATGTTGTATACATACAGACATACACTTAGGTACACATACACATAAAATAAAATGGAAATGATTAAAAATGACATATTTAAATTAAAAATCTCTCTCTCTCTCTCTCTCTCTCTCTCTCTCTCTCTCTCTCTCTGTCTCTGTGTGTGTGTGTATAGAGGTCAGAGGTCAATGTCTGGTATCTTCCTCAATTGCTTTCTACCTTAATTTTTGAGACAGTCTTTGAACCTGGAGCTAGCTGACTGTCTAGACTGTCCAGCCAACAGTCTCCGAGACCCTCCTATTTCAGCATCCCTAGAGCTGAAGGATTGATGATAAGCCCATGCCTGATCTTTCCATGTGGATATTGGAGATCAAATTGCTCCTCCTATTTCCCAGGCAGACATTTCACTGACTGAGCCATCTCTCCAACCCTTATGATGACTTTTAGCAGGTACAGGAGATCTAGTGGTAACTTTGAGTGGAGGGTTGGCAGGAAGGTGGGTGAGGAACCAGTGTGGTAGAGTGACTCTAATCTGTCTGTGGTTTCCAAATAGGAATTGAGTGGTGAAGCACTGAAGAGAGACCAGAAGTGAATAAGACTCTTGTTAGCACATCAGCAAACGCTTCTGGTTCAAGACTCGAGAGCCCGGTGAGCAAGAGTGGTAGGAGGGGTAGAGAGAAGCTCCTCGTTTACACTGGAGATATGGTCTTCAAACTCCCGTGCACATGAATCACCCAGTGAACCAGAATGAGGTTTCTTGTTTGATTAGTCTGGATGGACCCAGAGATGCTGCCACCAGTAACAAGATCTCAAGCAGAACAGACAGATGATGCCATAGGTCACACCTGCAAGAGTCTGAAGACTCACTGGTCATGAGAGAAAAGAGGTGCAAAGTTTTTGTTTGTTTTGTTGTGATACTTTTTCAAGTAACTAAATCAGGAAGAAAAATGATGAGTTTACCTGGCATAATGGGTTATAGAACATCATAATAATAAAAGGTTAAATTCTGCACCATTATTAGAAAGATGACTCTGGAGTTTAGCGTTTGCTCTCCAGTCTCTAAATGGGAGGCCACAGAGACTAGGTCACAAGACTGCTGCAGAGACTAATGGAGATTCTTTGATGTGAAAACGGGGCGGTGCTGACTAAATGAATAAAAATCCTCAGTGTAGATTTCGCAGAACGTAAAGTACCACAGCTCCTGGGGAGGCCCATCTGGGCCTTTTTATATACGACTTTTCTGTCAGGGTGTACTGATACCTTAGACGATTCTGTATTTTGACAGCCTTCTGAACTTTGTGTTTTCTAATTATTCATTAGCTGACATAATTTCAGGGGACTTGAGAGCCAGAATTGGCAGCAGTTCCACCAGGGCAGCATCTATTAGGAAACTGCAATAGTTATTCTTCCTTTTAAGGTACTTCTCCAGGAACGACCGTCTGAATGAAAGAGGAAAATATCTGGTCAAACTCACTTATAATCACAGTCCAATAAAGGCAGATGGCAGGCTGTGGGGCAGTCTCGGAGGCCTCCGTTACATTTTCAACCAGGAGCAGCACTGTGCCGATTTGGAGAATTAGCTCTTTGGAACTTATCTTCATCTTTGTGTTGAATATAAAACGACTGGTTGAGAATAAACAATTTTCCTTAAACTTGCTCTGAACTTTCAAAATTGTCCTTGCCTCTGTCCCCTGTGTAACTTTCTGGTGTATGTGTGGTGGTAGGGATTGAACCCAAAGGCCCCACACATGCCAGGCAAGGGCTCAATCACTGGACTACATATACTCTCACCCACATCTGCCCCTATATGCAATTAAGTCTGTGAGATCTTAGGGATAAGGTTAAACTGAAGGGAACACATTTATTACCTACAAAAATTTATGGAAGCATATTTTATTCTGAAGGCTTCACTAATAACTCTTTACAGTCCTAACAAATGGTGATTATACTACCATGTCGCTGGACTATCCAAGAACAACCTTTTATCTCTTGCTTCATAAAAGAGATCAGAAAGCAACAAAAATAAATAAATTCCAGGTCATATTATCAAGATGTTATCTCAGATATAACGGAGATCAAGACATCTAAGGACTCATTAAGTTATAACTGTTTCAAAAACAATTCATCTTTTCCCAAAATTAAATTACATAAACTATTATTTGTTCTGGGCTCAACAATGGGGACACTAGTGATGCATATTTGGGGAATTTACTTCCTTGCTATCATATGTGTCCAAAGACATTCGGAATCACGTGTGTGACTCCATTACCAAACACATCATCTATGTCCCTACCCTACCTCTCTGCATTTTTCTGTCCTTAGCTTTCTTCATTGCTACAACCCAATATTTCATTCACCCTAAAATCATCCCATCTTTGGAGGCTCCAGAAGGAAAGCTCTGCTGCCAAAATTATTTTAACTTTGCTTGAGTAGTTGGCTGAAGCCTTTGCCAACCTATTTACCTTAATTAACTCCACAGGTATGGTTCCCTTAAGAGGAACTCTAAGTGGAGTTGACTCCAGATTCAAAAAGGGAAACCCTCCATCTCATGAAATTACAGAACCATTAAGGCTCTTTGAAACCTCCTCAAAAGTAATGCCAAATTTCTTCTTCAACTGAAAAGCTAAGTTTTCGTCTAAGAGTTTGCTTGCATAAGGAGCTAATCACTGTGAGGTGCAAACCGCTAACCACTGATCGTTGCTAGCACAGTACTTGTTGACTGCATGGATTCTGTCATCTAGTTATTTCCTCCAAAGAATTCCTGAGACATTTGTGAAACTTCTACCTAGATGCCTTATACTCGCACCTCAACCCTCCCCTTCTTGTGTTCCTTGCCTCTAAACATAATCTAACCAATAATGTGAGAAACCTGGGAGTTAGTCAGCAGCTTTCCATGCCCTCCCTACAGCGGGTCATTTTCCAGCACCTGCTGTTTCACATCTAACATACGTGTTGACTTCTGGGAACCCTTTTTATCTGAGGCTTGTCAGTTCCCTCTGGGTACCTATAGCAGCACGCTATAGCTAAGGGATTTTGCAGCATCTACTCAGCCTCCTCTGATTTAGTTTTCAGTGTGTCTGAAGAAAATCTAAGTTTTACTGCGACTTCAATGACTCTTCACCAACAGTCCTAGCTTCCTGGCATGAAACCCAAAGCTTATCACGATCCAGTTTTCATCAGGCTTGTTTCCTACCTGCTGTTCAGTGTGTCTCCCACCTGCACCTGTCAGTTTGTAGCAGGGTTCCTTGGCCTCAGCATGCTTGGCATTGTGAGTCCGGGAACTGATGTAGTGTGGTGCTTACCTGTGCATTGTGGGGTGTTTTAGCCACACCCCTGGCCTGTCCCTAATAGCTTTCCATGCTAACCCCTTCTTCTAGCTTTGGGAACTGAAAGCAAAATCAGAACACAGGACTTGGATGACTTGAGCTAAATCTGATCTGAAAGCCTTTCCTAAGGTCTAGCTTCATGTCATGTCCTTGAGGGTGGGAGTAAAACGCCCCAGAACTTATAAACTGTGTGTGGGTGGTAAATCCTAACTTTCTGTACACACTAGGCTACCAAGTACCTCAATTCCTTTGTTTCTGTTTGCCCCATATTGCTTTAATTATTTTTCTCTGTTTTTCACTGTTTTCCCTGAAGAGGGGTGAGCAATCTGATTGACCAAGATCTAAGGATGCCGATTGGAACCAGTGTGAAGTGGGGAGGTCCATTTCTCTGAAAAGCCAATCCATAAGGGTACAACCTACTCTTCAATTACTTCATTAGTGAGTGAATCCTGTACTTGAAAAAAAAAAAAAAAAAACCCAAAACCAAAAAACCAAACAGTACAGACTATAGCATTAAAAATGAAAGTGTCCTAGAGGCAAAGTGTTGTGATTAAAACCAAGTTGGTATTACCTCAACACCATCCCCCTTTGGAGCCCTGGGTGTTGGCTCTAGGGTTGCATATAGAAGACTGACGTTAGGCTACTCATCAAAACATGGGGCATTCTTGACTTCGTGCTTCACGTCTGGATTACCCAGGCAGGTGATTTGCACTTCATGTCTGCCTATCTCCAAGAGGTGTCAACACTGCTCACAGCTGTCACACCCTTCTCTCACTGCTTCCCCCCCCCCCCATCCTCCAGTTCTTTTTCCTTCCTTCACTTTGAAAGGCACAACTCATAATAATCAGAGGTATTATCAGGAAGGAGAGACTCCGGACATTTTGTGACATGTTATCAGTCCATGGGTGAGTCTGAGATTCTACTTTACAAGGTCAAGGGTGAGTGTAGGATGAAGGGGAAGCAGTCGGTGCATCAAGTCCTGAGTGAATGTGTGTTATCTGATATGGGCGTGGTCAAGTCAAGGACGCAGGTCTCAGGCCCAAGGGAAAATGGCAAAGCCTCCCTTCTGCCCATCCTGGGGTGAGGCTTAGAGAGAAACGGTAAAGCCTTCCCTTCTGGCTCATGTGTGGATATTGATAATGTGTGCAGTAAATGCCCTCCATAACCACATGCTCGTATTTATGCCCTGAAGACTGCTTACTTATAAAGGCTATGCTGTCTCCTTGATCTAGGTGTACGCCATAAACCCTGCCTTCCTGTTTGTTAACCCTCCACCTTGTCTAGTCACATCCAATAACATCCCCTCTGTTCAACTCTGCACTCTCATGCTGAGCTTCTGTGGTGCAGTGTTTTCTTCATCTAAGATCTCAATCTACCCTACCTCAGGTTTATGTTCTGTCTGTGTGTCTGTCTTTTCTCTTTCATTCTTTACTTTTTCTTTTTGGGGGGGCATCAGGGTTTATTTATTTATTTATTTATATCCCAAATGTTGTCCCCTTTCTCAGAGTTTCTCCTTCTTCTCTTCTCCCCTTCATCTTTGAGGGAGCAGCCACTCCCTGGTATCTCCCCCATCCTGGTGCATCAAGTCTCTGAAGAATTAGGTACATCTTCTCCCACCAAGGTCAGACAAGGCATCCCTCTGCTACTTATGTGCCAAGTGCCTTAGACTAGCCCATGTATGTTCTTTGGTTAGTGGTTCAGTCTCTGGGCGCTCCCAGGGATCCAGGTTAGTTGACACTGTTGGGGTTATCATCTCCTAGGGGGCCTTCAATCCTTCCCCTAACTCTTCCACAGGGGTCCCTGACTTTTGTCCAATGTTTGTCTGTGGGTATCTGCATCTGTCTTAGTCCACTGCTTGGTAAAGTCTCTCAGAGGGTTGCTATGCTAGGCTCCTGTCTGCAAGCACAACATAGCATCATTAGTAGTATGAAAGATTGGTCCCTGCCCATGGGATGGGTCTCAAAATGAGGTGATCACTAGTCTTCTGTTCCTTTAGTCTCTGCTCCATCTGTGTCCCTGCATTACTTTTAGACAGGACCACTTTTGGGTCAAAAGTTTTATAGGTGGGTTGGTGTCCCCATCCCTACACTAGAGGTTCTATATGGCTACTGGAGGTGGTCTCTTCAGGTACCATATCTCCACTGTTGGGTATTTTGACTAAGGTGGATATCCATTCATTCTCCTGGCCCTCTGGGCCTCTCTTCTGTCTCTCCCCATACCTGATCCTGTTTTCCTCTTCCCCTCCCCCTCCCCTTTCCACTCAGGTTCCTTTTTCTCTCTACCTCCCATGACTATTTTGTTCCCCCTTCCCAGTGGGGTTTAAGCATCCTCACTTGGGCCTTCCTTCTTGTGTAACTTCTTTAGGTCTGCGGGGTGTATCATGGGTATTCTGAACTTTTTGGCTAATATCCACTTATCAGTGAGTACATGTATGTTCTTTGGGGTCTGTGTTATCTCACTCAGGATGATATTTTCTAGTTTCATCCATTTGCTTACAAAATTCATGGTGTCCTGTTTTTAAAAGCTGAATAGTATTCCATTGTGTAAATGAACCACATTTTCTGTATCTGTTCTTTGGTTGAGGGACATCTAGGTTGCTTCCAGTTTCTGGCTATTATGAATAAAACTGCTATGAACATAGTGGAACACATGTCCTTGTGGCATGGTGGGGCATCTTTTGGGAATATACCCAGGAGCAGTATAGCTGGGTCTTCAGATTTCCAATTTTCTGAGAAACTGTCTGTGGGTATCTGAGAAACCTCAGATTTCCAGAGGGATTTTACAAGTTTAAATCTGTCGGTCTTTCTGCCCCAGGAGATCTGTCCCTCAAACCATGCAGTGGCTGAGTTGTGAGGTCTGAGGTTTTGAGACTTCTGAACCTGGAGTCTGATGTGCTGCATATTAAAATGCGAAGCATTTGGGTTCCCAACTCGTCGACAGTTCGACACACCACCTTGAAGTCACAGGGCATGGCATCTAGTACCTACCCTTTGAAATTCCAAGTTACACAGATCTTTTAGGGCAGATGCAAGGAAAGACGTCTCTATGTGTGAATGCCCTAGATATTGAAAAGGAATTTCAAAATGAAGCCCTTGAAAAGAAAAACACGGGCAAGAACACTTTCTTAAGGCAACAAAGCCATGCTTGATGGTGGGGAAAAGAAAAAAAAATATTTATAAAGATTTCCAGATAGGAGAACAAAGGGTGAGAGGAATCCTTTCCATTCAGATTTAATTCTAGAGACGCTATCCTTTCAACTGGGAATTTAAAAATAGCTCTTGTTCTGTTGATGGTTCTTTTAAACCCATCACCACTCCTTCAGATCTTACAGGAGTCATTAAGAATGGTAAAGTGTTCACAGCCCCAGAATCAACAGCAACAACACACACCATAAAAAAAAAAAAAAAAAAAAAAAAAAAAAAAAGCTTTAAAAAAAAACCCTAATGGAAACAGACCTGAACACCAAATTGTAGCTGTGCTAAGATCACAACTAAAAATTCTGTCTGCATATGGACAGGGACAGGGACTGCAAGGGAACAGGGGAAAAACTGTCAACAGTTTGGTTTGTGGGATGGCAGAATTTTGGGCGAATTTTTCCTTTTTATAATTTTGAGTTTTGTTAATGTTTCTGTAATGTTTGTAATAAACAAAACTGTAACAGAGGCAGCTGAACCTGCTGACTAACTATTGTTAGAAAGAGCAGCTTTGCATCAGCTCTCTCAGAGCTGGGACTGCTGACTGCGGCGGACACTCTCCAGTATTCCAGTTGACGTCAGATAACCTTGGCCATGAAGTCAGCTCCTTCCAGTCCATTTGAAGATTTTTTTTCACCACTGTCAACTCATTCTGACAGACCTAACAGGAGTTCAACTGAGGCCATAATGAGGGTTTGGGGTGATTTTGTTGTTTTAATTTGAAAAATTTTATGTGGTTGATTGGCCATACTCAACTCAAGAAAGGCATAAGATGAAATCATCTCCGGGTCCTGTGAAGAGGGTTTGTCAGTGTGGGAGTGCGCTGGAATGCAGCTTGAGGGAAGCGTTGGCACTGCCCGTGAGAACCCCTGCAGCTTACCTCTGTGCACAAATACGGTGGCAAGAGCACAAGGCAGGTTCTCAGAGACGTGCCAGTGGCACGCCAGCCTCTCTTCCTGCACATCTGCTGTTTCAAGCATAATCAGCAGAGCAGACGACCGGCACTTCAGGCACTTGTCACAGAATCCCAACCTGAAGTGCCTTGTGTCTGTGTGCCTTCCAAAGGCTCACCTGAGATTCAGGATGCAGCAGGGAGACCACTTAATAGACAGTCTCCATTCTGTATCTCTGCACTGTAGTAATTTGGTGTAGTGTCAGGAAGTAGACACGGGATTGTCTCTGTCCCTGACAGAGTTGTTCTCTCGTGGAGCCACACCTTAGTATTATATAGTATTATCTCTGAACCTCTTTGAGAATCAGTGTAGAAATTGTCCTTTGGAATAAATAACCCCCCTTTTTTCCTGATTCCCCCCACCCCCAAATATGACTGCTGTGGATGTTTTATATAGTGTCACCTAAAAATCTATCCTTTAAAAAATGATGTGAAGGCTGGGTGTGGTGTTGTCCACTTTTAATCTTTGCACTGGGGATGCAGAGATTGGTGGATCTCTGTGAGTTCAAGGCCAGCCTGTTCTACATAGTAAATTCCAGCTCAGCCAGGGGTATGTAGTAAGACCCAGTGTTTAAAAAACAAAAACAAAAACAAAAACAAAACAAAAACAAATAAAACAAAACCCAAGTTCTTTCTGGATTGAGAAGATAACAAGTTCTTTCTGAATTGAAAACATTAGCTTGCTAAATTGTGTTTCTCTTTATGCTTCACTTACCGTGAAACACAAAGCTTAACCATCCTTCTCTTCTGAGGACAGTTTCTCATGTAGAGACACTGATGGGCGGAAGGAGGAAGAGCCCATCGTTGTCTGTTCAGTTGCAACGCATATGCTGACCTAGGAGATATGTTTTTCAACTTTAATGATCTCATTAGAATTTTTTCCTCCAAGAATTTGTTGTTCCTAAAGTGCTAGATTTTTGTAAAGGAAAAAAAAGATGCATTTTATTTCCTATAAATATCAAAATTAGTTACTCATCAGTATAACTATTCATTAAAATTTAAAATTAGATAAGGATGTTTTTCGTGGATTTTTGAGTCTTAAGGAGATTCATTTTATTATAGCATCTAAAGCATTACTATTTAAGGAAATCATGACATAAGGTTCACAACTGAATTAAAGTCAATATCCTCAGCCAAATCCCAGGAAGAAATTAGTGAATGATGATAGGTGAGTATTATGAAGGAAAACCGTGAACAACTGTGGAGAATCTGCAGAGAATCATTTCTATGTCTCACCTCTATAAACATACTGGGAACAGCATTCATTCATTTACTTTTTCATTCATTCAACAAAATGTCCTAATATCATGTAGAGATCATTTTAGGTGCCTAGAATACACCAAACAGAACAGGTCGACCCTTACCCTTTGCCCTCACAGAATGTGTATTTTAGGGAGGGAAGACAGTCAATAATAAAAATAAATTAAGAATTATATGGTCTGACAGTTGGTGTTCATTGCTATGGAAAAAAGTCAAGTAGGTAAGGGAGAGGGTGAATGGTGTGGGGGTGGAATTTGCTATTTTAAGCAGCGTGATCAGTTCGCATCTGAGCAGAGATCGGAAAGAGAGACACAAGTGTCTCAGGAAGAGTTTGCATGCCGAGGGAACAGTTTGTGCAAAACTTGTAAAGCAGGTGTGTGCTTGGTGCATTTGAGGAAAGCGGGAGACAGGTATGGCAGGAGCAGAGTCATGAGGTAGCCTCAGGAGTTCATTCTCTTCCTTCCTCTCCGTTCCATGTACCACACACTGCTGTGAACATCCTAAGCACTATGTCTTCAAATTTCATCAGTCTATAACTTCCTCCTAAGTCAGACCATCAAACCCTTGAGGACAGGGATGCATTATCTTCTGTATTCTCAGAAGCACTCACAGGCTGTGTACTTTGTGTAGAGCCAGTATTCAGAGAAGGATTGCTGGTTGGGAATTTTGCCCCTAAGGCATCCATCTTTCTTCAAACCATGAACACATCACTGAGATGGGAAACTCATACTCAGCTTAACCCTTTAGAGTGGCTGAGTTAACAGAGCTAGGTCCAATCTTGATATTCTCAGGGAATGAAGTGTTAATGAAGAGAAGACAATGTGTCTACATCACACCTTTCTCCATCGTGAGTCTACTTTATAAAGTTTAACCAACAAGTCTAAAGCATATACCCACCAACTAGTGTGATATTAGAACGTTAACGATGTCACATTGGTGACTTCAAAAGGATTGAACACTATCAAAGATCAGTCCTGTTTTCCTAAAGTACTTCCAATAATGAGAGAATCACATAAATTTATGTCTATTATGTGTATAGACTTCACAGGCAGCTAGTAACAGCACTTCAATGAGTTCCTTGTCACAGCAACTTAGAGGTTTAATAATACATCTCCATTCATCCGTCCATCCATCCATTCATTGATCCACCCCCACACCCACCCACCCACCCACTCACCCAACCAACCAACAAATGTATAATGAATACATACTTTGGACTAAGCACTATGAGAGTTCAGTGAAGGATTATGAACTTCAGAGGCTCACAGCTGAATTGAAGAACTAATGCAACAATATAGTATTCTTTGCTAAATTCTTCACAGTGGCAAAACAAAGATCAATGAGCTTCAACAGGAAATGGCAGATAGTTTCTTGGAAAGCTGTGAGAGCTTTCTTGTGTGTGTGTGTGTATTTGTGTGTGTGTGTGTCTGTATATATGTATATATTTGTGTGTATGTTTGTATGTGTTTGTGTGTATGTGTTTATCTGTGTGTATATATATTTGTGTTTTTTGGTGTCTGTTCATTTTTCTGTGTCTCTATGTGTATGTATTTGGGTGTGTATTTGTCTCTCTGTGTGTTTGTGTTGTTTTGTGTGTGTTTGTGCTTTTCTGTGTCTATCTCTGTGTGTGTTTGTGTGTATGTTTGTGTGTTTCTTTCTCACCCCTCCCCCCCCCAGTGAAGCAGTTTCCTTTCCTCTGCTGTTTTTCCATTCTACCGTCTTACGGCAGAACCTTTTTTATTATAATTCTTTATGGCCTGCCCTACCTGACATAGACCCTTCCAGGGCAGAGGTTGTATCGTGTTCATTGGTATCCTCACAGTTTCCAACATAGGTCAAAAGAAGTTAGCAGACTTGAGAAGAGTGAATCTTGATGAATGAGTTGAAAATTTCCAGGCCAAGCAGGATAAAACATCCAAGATGGAACACATGAGCCTGTGAGGGAAGCAAAGAGCACCGTGTGTTCTGAAGGCGGTGGAGGAATGTGGATAAGGGAGCGGAAGTTGTCTCAGGAATGATGCGGGACATGTTGATGGATCCATTGAAAGCAGCCACAGGAAAACACTTAGTCAAAAGGCAAAATCACTTGAAAAACTACTTACAATATGTAACACAGCATCCCCAGGTCTATATGTGACACAGCATCCCCAGGTCTTACCCTGGTCTATGAGCTTCATCTGTCCCATCTATGGTCTTGTTGACTTCCCTTTGAAGGTTCACAAGGCGAATTTGAATTCTAGTTCTAGCCTCAACTGTGTTCAATTTTATTATTTATGTTGCAAAGTTCTTTATTCACATGACACAACTTCATCTACTTTCAGAATGATTCCATGAGAAATAATTTTTTCCCCCACTCACTCACTCTTTTGGTGACTGGATTCAGTCACCATCCATCTAGTTTCTGGGCCAGAAATCTAGACTTTATATATTTTTTTCTTTTCTTGTAGTGCTACAGCCAAAAGGAATCTCAGCTTTATTCCTTTGTCTTTATTTATATATAGTCTATGTTCAAGTAATTTTTATCTGTCCTATAATTATAAGAACTACTAATGGACTGGTTTGTCTCCTGATTTGTGCTCTCCCTTCTCCCTTCCCTCTTCCCTCTTTCTCTCTAGACAGATAGATCAACCCAGCAGCTGCAGTGATATCTCTTTTTGTATAAAATGTAAAACTTGTGATAAAACTTGAATACCATAAAACTTAATCATTTTCAGGGCCCAATTCAGTAGCATCGAGTACATTCATGTTGTTGGCCAGCCATCACCACTGTATCAAACTATGAACACATTTCAACAGTAATTCCTCAGACTCTGAAAATTACAATTTGACTCAGTCTCTATGAGTTAAAATTCTTTACATATAATATAAGTAAAATCATACAATACTTGTTTTTTTTTTCTCCATGACTGGCTTATTTCACTAACACAATCTTCTCAAGCTTTGTCTGTGTTGGGGAATAGATTAGATAACTCTCTTCCTTTTTAAAACCAAATGATAGTCGAGTGTGTGTATGTGCATGCGTGTGTGTGTGTGTGTGTGTGTGTGTGTGTACCATGTCTTGTCTGGCCATTTACACAGCAATGCAGCCACAAAACTACTTAAACCATCACTCACAGGTTTACAGAAACCTCTTTGCATTGCTCTCTGTACGGCAAAACCCCCACGGATATTATAGCTTTTACCCTATTTATTCTTCTCGTTCAGTTTCCAATTGATGTTGCCAGACTTTTCCAGACTTTTCTCTGCCCAAAGGTTCTTCGTTGATTTGTAATGTTTTTATTTATATTGATATGTTATTTTATTTGTTATTTATTACTTCCAGGATAAGTCTAACTTGAAGTTCAGACTCTGCTTCAAATGTCGTCTTCTCTAGAAGGCTTTCCACACCCCACCCCCTGGGTTAGGTATCTCCTTTTTGTGCTTCTAGAACATGTCAAAAGTTTTCCCCAGAGGCTGGCATATCTGGACACTTAAAAGAGTTTTGTTGTTTAGTAAATGAATGAATAATGGGATGGAAAGCATGAACAGCCATGGATGAGGTGGGTAGTGACAGAGTGACTTGTGGGAAAAACTAAATTCAGGTCACAGCAAGTATGAAGAGGCAATCCTAAACAGTACACTGGCCAGAGACTTCATCTGTGCCCACGAAACAGTGGACTTGCTTGCTGTGCACACACAGCAGAAGAAATACAGTGTGAACATTTATTTTCTCCAGGGCTCAATTTCTTCGTAGGTGTTTTGGGACTTCTAGGGCCATCTTAATCATTTTCTAATCTGTAAAATGGTGTCATACCCTTCCTGCCTTCGTTCTGTACTGATTTTCCCTCTTATTCTCTTGCTACCCTGAAGAAATAAATCATGCTTAGGTCACTTCAACTCAAGTGAGACTTTATTCTGTGAGGTGTGTAGTTTGTAAAAGGCTCAATGGGCTATTTTGGATCAAATAACTCTGTTTTCTTTAGCCATTTAAAATGGTCTATTTTCATTTTTTTCAGCCACTGCCTCATGAAAAGACCTAAGAATATCCCCAACTTAGTGTTAGATCCCGTAATTACATTTTCCCATTTTGAAAGCAGTTATGCAGTCCTTACAATAGAGTCAGTCCTGCTAAAAATAAACGCCAGGCAGTTCATATTAACTGTGTAATAATAACAGGCAACAAGGAGGCTCGGTGTCCAAATATGATGAAAACAGGAAGTTCGTTACACAAGCTGTTCTTTCCTGATAGATCTGAATTCTTAAAGCCTTAACTCAAAAATAATCCCTTCAGGTTATAAATAAAATCAGAGAATCGTCTCTTCTTTGTAGCTTAATGGCGATGAAACATCACAGCTAAATAAATCCACTGTTATGGATGGCTTGATGTGCCGGAACAGCCGGGTTTGCGGGGAGGAAGGAGTCTGTGTGGAGACCCTTGTCCTCACCCCTGGCTGCTGGAGGCATCTGCCTCAGGCTTTCCTCCGTTCTTAACCCAGGAACAAGTTGCCAAGGAGACTCTGCTTTCCTAGGATACGATGGCAGCGAAGCAGAGTGCCTTCAGGTACGGAGATTTTTATTTTTCTCTAGGGAGAAAAATATCCCGAGAGAACAAACAGAACTCCAAAGGCCGGTCAGATATCATCCTGCCTCTTCTGGGTCATGGTACGGTCCCAAGGTATGTCTATTCTTCCCTTCCCTTAGCGCACTTCTCTTCCTTAGTGAGTGGCGCTGGTTGCCAGGACTCACATGAGGTGAGCTAGAAGGAAGATTGTCACCAAGGCAGGCAGAGCAGCCTCCCTTCCTGTATACAAACCCCAACCCTCCAGGGTGCCAAGGCTTGGTGAGGAGGGACTTGGGACCCTGCCATTCACCTCCTCCTTGGGAGCTTCTCATTGCCCATTGTCGTGGCTGTAAAAAGTACCACACTGGTCCAGCTTCTCTTCATTTTCTGTCACACAACAGAGACCAGGCTGGAAAGTCTAACCAAGGCTTGCCTACAAGATGGGGTTCAAGTAGGAAAAGGGATAAGAGAATGTGGCCACAGTGGAGAGCAGCCCTGACCCAGCGAATATGCTTTCCTCTCCGAGGAGTGCATCAGCTGAGTCAGAGTTTCCCAGAAGCAGAACAACGTGGTTAAGGGACTGCTGCCTTCAGTGATTCCAGCTGTCTGCTTGCGTGGGGGGTTGCATACCTCTTCTTTGGGAGTATGATTTTTTTTTCACTACTCTGGTCCAGAAGCACATTCATGGAAGGGTATACTTACTGTTTTCAGAGTAATGACCCTCATGGAAAGGGTCACATTGTTGTCTCACCTTTGACAACAGCCTCAAAAGTTTGGCTTTTGATATTCTTTCCAAATGGGGTTAGATATGAACTGGGTCTAATGGAAAACAAAACCATCACACTTGACTTGAAACTTGTGCTCCTTGACAGGATGACAGTAGCTATTGGGCGCTGTGAATTTTGTAATTTATACACTTGTGTATACCCATGTTTCTGTATCTATGTATCAATTTATCTTTTCATATTAACCATTTAGGATGGATCATCGTATTTTTGTAACGCAGTTTGGACATTTCTTCATTTCCTAAAATACTGGTGTTCTCAGAAACTAGACCTGATTTGACCTTTATGTGACCTCAAGCCTGACTTTCTCTACACAGGAGGAGTGGTGACCTCTGGGACAGAAGCAGGGACAGTGGAGATGCTCCCTCATGGTGGACGGGTGCACATCCTTAAACTTACTCATGTTGCAAACTCCCCCAGGCAGCTTGTTAGAATCTCTGCCCAGACCCAGTCTCTTGGCTCAGGGAGTCTGGGACTATTCTTTGGAAAATACTGCAGCAGATTGTAGAGGGAATTGTTGGGAGAAGTCAAAGAGGGAGAGAGGCCCCCTTTGGGAAGCAATACTGATTCTCTCTGGGAGTGGCGAGGAATCTATCTGTCATGGGGAAGTTTCCTCCACTAGGATCAATAAAGAACAAAGGGACTTAGTGTGTGAGAGAGCAGAAGGCAGGTGGCAGGGGATATCACTTCTCCAGGACACTGGGGAAGCATTTGAGGAAGCAGACTGTGAGGGTGAGCAGCTAAACCAGGGGGGGCTGTAAAAGAGAGGTGGCCTTTGGGGACTTCACTGTGGGAGATCATGAAGCCTCAGGGTAGAGCTGAACACCAGGAAGTGTTCTGTGGAGCCTGGTGTGGGAAGCAGCCCACACTTACCCACCATCTTTAGTAACAGCAAACACTAGTTCATCTGCAGTTGCTTACAAGTGCGTGCGTGCACGCAGGCTGACTGCTAGAAGCGCTGACTTACTTTTTTAACAAAGAAGAAATTACAACAGTTCTTAGAGAAGGGAGGGAGCTATGCTAAGTATGGGGGAAGGACTGTTGTAGTAGCTTTCTGAGCTAAGTGGAGGGTGGTATCTCTCTACAAGTCAACTGTGCCTGCCATCTCCAGCCCTGCTGCTGGAAGGGGAAGTTTTATATGTGTGAAGATGGAGAGATATGCACATTGGCTTCATTTCCATGGTCCACTGATCCCTCACGGAACTACAAATCCAACACTTTTCCATCTCACTTTTTGTACATTCCAAAACTTGTCACAAAGCCCTTCCCACGGGCACAGAAACCCGTCTACTTTCTGTATGACTGAGTGAGTAGTTTATTGGGCTTTCGTTGGTTCTAAATATCAACGGTTTCTGTTACACAAAATCTTCTCGACTTTAAATTTCATTTCTTGAGTTTTCACTAATGATAGCAACTGTGCTCCATATTTTGGAGATTTCTGCCTAGCAACCTGACTAGGAGCCATGTGAGCCAGCAGCACAATCCTCAAGCTCTCTGGACGGCAAAGCTCTATTGTTTCTTGACTTCCGCATATTATCCACTTTCCCCTCCTTTATGACACTGGCAAATGTGAGGGAGCAAAGTCACAACAACTCAATTTCTATTTTGCTTCTGTTGTTTCTCCCCCAGGTGAGGGTTCCCAAGGTATAAAATTAAAAAACAACAAGAACAAAAAAAACCAAAACAAAAAAACCCAAATCAGAATAAATATTGCTTGCAGAACTTGTGCCTGTGTGTTTTGTATCCAGAGACTCAAAAGATAGCTTGTTGGAATAAGACAATACTTTAAAAATGTATTAGCATATATCAGTTACGAATAGTGGGTTCTTTATGACATTTTCATACATGTGCATGATGTACTGAAATTCTACTCAACACCCAATACCTTTTCTTCCCCAAATATGTTTAATGCCTAATGTATGCAGGACCTGTTTTATGTTCTGAGGATTCAAGGGTATCCAGAGCAATGCTCCTGTTCTTAGGGGACTAATGTCCCGATGGCAGGAAGAGACAGATTGTGGAGAAAAAGTGACACAAAGTTGGTGTGTCTGCCGCTTGCTTATATTAGTTACAGAAAGCATCTATAGCAAACAACATTTAAACAGAGATCTGAGAGACATGTACTAGGCAAGTGCGTCCACATGAAGAACTTTCTTGGTGGAGGAAACTCTTGTAACAAGATGTTGACAGGGGTGACTGCCTTGTATTTTGAGGAATATCGTGGCAGCTGTGAGAGTGGAGTGGAACAGATGCCAGGGAGAACAAAAGGAGGTGAAGCAGATGCTTGGTGGGGAAGGTCATGCAGCTTCCTCTGGCCGCAGTGAAGACTGACTACTCATTTCAAAAATATTTATCTTATGTGGATGTGTGTTTGCCTATATGTATGTGTGCGTACCGCATGCAGTGCCCACAGAAGCCAGAAGAGGGTGTTGGATCCCCCCAGAACTGCAGTTACAGATGGTTATGAATCGCCCTGTTGATATCCAAGTCTTCTGCGGGAGCAGCTAGCCATTGTCCCAATCCTTAGAGATTTATTTTATTACTGAGACGATACTGATGGAGGATTTTCAGCAGAGGAATGATGTGAACATTCCGATAGAGTCGCTGTGGCTAGAGGAGTATAATTTATGCAGGGAGCACTGTAGTAGGCGAGGGGAGTTGGGCAGCAGATGGGAAGGGGAGAGATAAGGAGTGGTGTGTGGTGATGGGAAGCTTCAGGCTGAAGAAATGACTCCTGAAGAAATAGGTGATACAACAGGCAAGAGCTTTTATCTTCAGTCTGGATATTGGCTAACGACTCTTAGGATCCTGTTTGGACAGTGTAAATCCCAAGTACCTCTGGGAGCAGTGGTCTCCATTGCCTGTGGATAAGTCTTACAAGCTCACACTGAGCAGCTGTGTGTGGTTCTCCTGGATGCTCTCAGTCCCTGAGGGCAATGGGAACAGAGATGTTGAACAGGGGGTTCGGAAACTCTGTGTGTACATATAGTGAATGACCACACCGGGACAGCTTGTCAATAGGCAGATCAACTTTACTTAGGGTGCCTGACGTCTTATAAAGTTTTGAAGGACCAAGGGCAAGGATATCCAGGATGGGCAAGGGTCATTGGCTGGGGTCTTAAGGTACCTGACACACCTCATTAGCCTGGGAAAGCATTTCAGGATTGCTGGCTGAACAGGTTTTGTCAGGAGAAAGGAAATTGATCCTACAAACTAACTGAACCTATGTGACATTCCTTAGGCAGAGGCAAGTGTGGGGGCTTCCCTGGACATGGTCAGAGAAGGAGAAAACCTCCCAACAAGGGAGTCTCGAATATTGCTCCAAGCCAGAGGCTATCCAGTCTTGATAGACTTTGATCTTTGCCACAGCTGGGGGAAGGGCTCATCTACCAACCGGGGTTCCAGCAGCAGTACCATATGATCTGAGGGTGGAAGCCCAGACCCACTAGTCCAGAAGAGGGGTGACACTGGCTTGGACAAGAATGTAGCAGGGGGGTTGAGAAACGGTTTTGTTCTGGATGTATTCTGAAGGCAAAACCTACAGGATTTTCAAATGGATTATCCACAGAATCTAAGAGGAGAATAAGGATGACTCATTACCTTGTCACTTATTGAGGTTGGGAAGACTGTGGGAGGGGCAGATTTAGGAACAGGTTGACAATTTGAAGCACTGTTTGAAACGTAAATTGGAAATACTTTGTCAATGCCTAAATAAAGATCTCAAGCAGGTAATTGTAGGTAAGTGTCTGAAGTTGTAAAAGTAGGTCCTAGTTCTTAGGCTCAACTATGTGATGTGAACATTGGGCAATGGAGGTCAGTAAGTCTCATGGCCTCTTCCAGCAGTGTTTCCAAATAAAGGACTCAACAGGTGCTTTTTGAGTAGCCTATTACTGCTATAAAAGTAGCATGGGCTCACAAAGAGTCTCTTCATTTGTTGTTGACTGGAGGTCCAGGTAGATAATCTTTAAAATTCTTCATTCTTGGTGTGCCCTGGTTTTATTATCGTGTCTGTTAAACTTATTTATCACAGGGCTGGAGGGATGGCTCGGCCATGAGGAGTGTGTGCTGCTCTCGCAGAGAGCTTGAATTCAGTTCACACCTACATCAGGTAGCTCATAACCACCCGTGACACCCGCTCCAAACCATCCAAAGAAGATGGTTTGGGAATCCAAACCATCTTCTCCTGGCCTCTTTGGGTACCCGTGCTCATGTGTATATGTCCAAACAGACATATATACGCATACACAAAATTTAAAAAGAGTATTGTTTAAAACAGTTATGTGTATGCATATGAGTGTTTTGCATGCACATTTGCATGCAGTGCCCATGGAGGCCAGAAGTGCATCTTAGAGCTCCCTGGAACTACAGTTGCAGGTGGTTGTGAGCTCCTACATAGGTGCTAGGAATCAATCAGAGGTCTCCAGCAAGAACAGTAAGTTCTCTTAACCATGAAGCCACCTCTCTAGTCCCCATAAAATCAGTGTTTAAAAATGTATGTATCACATCTTTCTAGCAAAATAGATATGGGCCGGAAAATGGGTTAGTTAAGTAGCTTCTCAAATGGCTAAACAAGAAAAACAACAAAATAAAACAAACAAACAAAACTCCAAAAACCAGCCTTATATGTCCCCCTCCCACTGTTGAGCAAGCTATTAGTCATATTTTTAAATCAGAAACTTTAATGAGCATTTAGAAAAAATAATGTCCAGGTGTCATAGCCTTAGGAAAAGCAGCCGATCTACTGGATTACATAGGACACAACTCTGAGAAAAGAAGACAGTAAACTCGAACTCATGATTTGAAATTCAAGTGGGGTGGATGCAAAGCACACAGAAGACCCTACCCCCCCCACACACACACACAGCTTGCAAGAGATCTCCTTGCAGCAGTGAATAGAATTAGCAAATTTTAAAAGACAACTTTTATTTTTCATTAAGCTGGCTGCGGCATTAAGACTGCAGGCTTCAAGACCATCTGCCTTGGTCGGAATTCTGGCGCTGCCATTTGTTAGCTATGTGATCTTGACTGAGTGTCTTAAAATCTGCTCCATTTTCCTTACCTGTGAGACAAGGAGCTGACACTAGCTCCAGCTAATATTGTCAGAATTATTAGGATTAAGCTGAGATATGCAAAGTATCCAGAGCAGTGCCTGACATTGTAGCACTGACTGCTTAAATATTAACAAGACAACAAAGCAGGGCAAGTGCCTACTGTACAAGCATGAGGTTGGAGTTTGATTCACACTACCAAGGAACACCAGGCAGGGCATCATATAACCTGAAATCCCAGTACTGGGGGTGGTGGGGACATAGAGGGTTCTTGGTGATCTTTGACCAATTAATGAATTGTCAAGACCTAGGTTCAACAAGACAACCTGGTTGTAAAAGGGAGTCAGGAATGCCTGAATGCCTGAGGATGACACTGGACATCAGCTTCTTCAATATGCAGATGTGCACATGCAACCCCAACTTCTCACCACACACACACACACACACACACACACACACACACACACACACACACACACAATTTAACCAGGAATCTGGTCCCGTGGCTAAGACTAGTTGCCATGTAAAATGAACAGACCTTTATGATCACAGATAACTCATTCTCCTCGTGCTCACAAAGTGGCATCAGGTAGCTCATTCTTCTTTCTCAGCCTGTGAACCAGATTCTTCAAGCATCTTCACAATAGCTTATGAGGATACAGTAATCTGTTCAGTCTGGGAACTACAGATTTGGTGGTAAACCCCTGCCTGAGCTCTGCCTATGTGAGCTGACTGAAGTGCCCTGCCTTCTCTCACTGAAGCAGACCTGGGAGTGTCTTCTGTCCTCTCTGTCCTCCCCCAGTTCTCTCATTGACAGGAAGAGCAGGAAACAATGTGAGAGCTCACACTATAGAACACAACATGATCTCAAGGTGAAGACTGGTTACAGTGAGAGGTGGAACATGGAGATGGGATAGAGAAGGGTAAATGGGATGAGGGAAGGTGGTTCACATGAGCAAATGCCTGATCAAAGGTGAGACCTAACAGGGTAAGCAGAATGGGATGCTCACCAGTCTTTCACTTTGGGCTGCACCATAGGTGCCCCACATGACTCCAGGGATGCGTTTGATACATGTTTGCTGTACGACTTGCATGAGATCATAGAGGAAGCCTGCAGATGTGACAGCAGTAGGAGCAAGTGGGAATATTTAGGAGACAAGTGAGACAGGAAAGCAGGGTCAGGTACCATCTGTAGAGAGATGGAAAGGTTAAGGTAAGAACTTTTCAACTTCAATTTGTAGACCCTAAATAAATTATTTGAGATGACTGGTTGAGAAAGGTACATACTAATTTGAAAGGGACAGATTGGGAAGGAGAGGCTAGAGATGATTGCTTAAACATGAAACTAAGTGACTAAGAATTGACCAATGGAGTGTGAGCTATTTTAGTCACCTTTATTACACACACACACACACACACACACACACACACACACACACACACTATATGTATACATATATATACATATATATACATATATATGTATATATATACATATATGTATATGACATGAATAGTAGTGGCACCAGTAAGAAACAGAAAGGCAAATATGGAAGATTCTCTTTAATATTTCTACAACTGTTTTTCTCCCAGTTTTTAATAAGCACAAGGCACTTTGGTTGATGCTGGTGATCCAGAAGCCATATAGGCATGCCACTGTACAGAGCCTGTCACCTCAGCAAATAAACACGCATTATAATCACTTGATGAATGCAAAGTTCAAACAGATGTAAGAGAATGTAACAATGGTGTTTCCAATAGTTTGACTGTACAGGGATCAGGCATGACTTCTCTGAAAAATGAAAAGGGAAGATGTTTTGAATTGAGATTGGGAGGATGATTAGGAGTCTACTAGGCAAGGAGAGGAAATGCATCTCAGATGTGGGAAGAGTGTTTGCAAAGGCTCAGAGGTGACAGGAAGCATGGAATATAGTGAGCAAGATAGAGAGTCATAAGCTGGGCAGTGGTGGCGCAGCCTTTAATCCCAGCACTTGGGAGGCAGAGGCAGGCGGATTTCTGAGTTCAAGGCCAGCCTGGTCTACAGAGGGAATTCCAGGACAGCCAGGGCTACACAGAGAAACCCTGTCTGACCAAACAAAACAAACCCAAAACAAAAAAAGATAGAAAGGCATGAAATGAAGCTGGAGACAAAGTCTGGGGCCATATGACAAGGTGGGATGTTGTTTTTAATCTCAGGAACAAGAAGGAACCAGGACTCTTTAAATAGGAGGTGGTGTGTTCCATTTTGCATTGTGAAATGGGTACCCTTGCCACCTTGTGGAGAGCAGGGAGTGGTGGGCACCCAGGGAACCTGGCATGAGCTTATTTGGTTTGGAGGGAAATTTGGTGGAAGGGACAATGAAAATGGCAGTGGTAGAGAGTACTGGGAGATCTCCAGGATTTGATGGCAGATAGGATGGAAGTACAGACGTTGGAAAACAAAGAGGAATGGCTTTGGATAAGGAAATCTTCCTGCCAGTGGTTCTGGAAAGGGCAATTGTGGAAGCTGCATGCTGTCAATAGTTTGTTATAGAGATGGAAGGTGTGTGGAAGTGAAAATGAGTCTAGCAAGCACTGGGATGATCACATGACACAAAAATTACAGTGGCAGAAGAGAAAAATGGCCAGAAAGTTATGTTGGCTACAACAGGGAGACTTCAGGCATCTCTCAGTGATGGGGGTAGTTCGGAAGACTGACAGAGGACCAGGCTGCCTTAGCCACAAGCAGAGAAATAGCACTGAACGAGCCTGCAGTTTTTTTTTCTAGTGAAGTCTATGGTCCAGAATTAGATTCCTCAAGAACCTTCCATTTGTAATAAATACATAAATAAATATAAATAAATAAAAGATTGATGACCCTAAGTCATCAAGGCTCTTTCTTCTCTTTTCCTCTAAAGAATTAGTAATTTGCTTCTATGTTTGACAAGTCACAGTGTGTTCCTGTGACCAAACATAACAGACTTGCGCTGTGCCTCCAAATGTTTCTAAAATCCAGGGACACTTGTCTCAATTTTGAGTTAGCACATTAAAAATGCCTTCCTTGGCTGAGACCTCTTTCATTTACAGGTGTGCCCCAAGATATCAGTTCAGGAGGACAGTGGCAGGCTCTGTTTGTGCCAGCTGCTGCCAGGAATACTGAGTGAAATCGGTTATTTCCGGATGGAAAACCAACTGTAGGCTGGCACCAATGACTCGAGGCACTTGCAAGGTGAGGTACTGAGGTGAAAGTCTTTTGAGAGAGCAAAGCTTGTATCCATCCAGTTGAGATCAAATTCAAAGTTGTCTTGTTCTAGAGACAAATGAAGTTTAGACAATGAGCTGGGTGGTTTGTACAAGGCATTATTCGTTGAGAACATAAGCAAGACCTCCGTATCTATGGAGAGATGTGTTGTAGTTAAAATTAATATCAGTAGGGGGGGTTTCTACCCTGCTTTGGATCATTCAGTTCCCAGATAAAAGACATAAAACCTTCATATTTATGATAAGCCTTTAGAACACTAGAGCTGGGCAAATTCTATCCTCTAAGCTATCAACATCTACTTCACTATCCATAACTTGCCATGTTCTGCCTGGGCTGCTTACTCCATTGGCCAGCCCTTGTGGCCATGTTCTCATAACTCACTACCCCTCGGCATCTACTCCTTTCTCCATCTTCTCTCTCTTCCCTCTTCTGGTCCTGCCTCACAGCCCAAGTCCTGGAACCAAAGCCCCACCCACTTCTTTTCTTTCCAGTGATAGGCTGTAGGCTACTTTATTGACCAATCAGGGATAACTTGGGGGCGGGACATGGTTATACAGCATCACTTGGTGTACATGAGCATCTCCTTGTCCTTGAGGCATCCAGGGCCAGTATTTAGCATTACAATAGATAGCAACAGACCAAATCTGAACACAGATGTGTAGGCTGGCACCAGTCTCTCACAATTGTCTTATGTACTGTTGTTACTAGCCATAAGCTCTGGACGGCTCTCACGAGGCAAAGCTCCTGTTCTCTTTGGAGTGACCTCCTGACTTATTTCACCCCATTTTCATTGTTTCGCTTGGAATGGTACTCGTCCCATCTCAGGATCTGAGCTAAATTTCCGTATGGCTAGAATGATGTCACCTCTAACCGAAGTCTGGAGGTTCACTGACGTCTCCGCTGAGTCCAGCTTTAGTTATCCCAGAGGTCAGGACTTCAGGAAAGGCCTCAGTTTTCATCAGTTATGTCTTCTGAGGAAGCACCCCCAACCTAAGCCTTTACAATATTGATTCCGTGTAATTTATACACCCGGGAATATTCATATCCACAAACTCAATCAATTTTGATTACTGCCCATTGAGACACAGGACATTTTCATCAGCCTGGCAAGACCCCCCCAGGTGTAACCCAAATCAATGATTTTCCATCATTAGAGGTGAGTTTTGTCTGTTCTGAATTTTTAAAAACGTGGAACCACACAACATATAGCATGGGCTCTTTTGTGTCTTATTTTTTTTACCGAGTGCAGTGCTTTTGAGACTCATTCATGTTGTGTGTAACAGTGGTTCATGCCTTCGTATTGCTGAGTGGTATTTTATTCTTTGAATATACTACTTAACATACTATATACTTTCCTGTTGGTCTTCATCTGGATTTTCCCAGTTCTTAAAGTTTCTATGTACAGTCTTATATAAAGCTTTAAGTAACTATACTCAAAATTACTTGAATTGAAAGATCTGAGCATTCCATGGTATACAAATTACACCCCGGGTTTTAAAGAGTTAATAAATGGAGTTGATAGAAGTTTAGATTTCAAGTACTGCCTATGTATGTGTCATAGGAGTGAGGTTGCTGGGCCTAGGGTGGATGTTTAACAGTTATCCCAACATTCAGGAGGCACAGCAGGAGGGAGCTGCAAAATCAGGGTAGCCTGGTCTACTGAGCAGGTTCCATGTAAGCAAGTATACACAGTGGACCCTGGCTCAAACAAAATCAGGAAAGACAGAAAGAATTAAATGAAATGTAGAAGGAAAGAAGGGAGGGAAGAAGGAAGGAATGAAGGAAAGAAGGAACAAAGGAAGGGAAGGAGAGAGAGGGAGAGGGAGCAGGAGAGGGAAGGAGGAAGGAAGAAAAATGTCTGAACAGTTTCCAAAGGAGGTATGCCATTTAAACACACCCATTCACTAGCATCAGATGGAAACTTGCATCACTCCATATTCTGCCTAGCAGTCATTGTATTGATCTTTAAAAAAATACTGTGTGTGTGTGTATAAGTGTATGAGTGCATGTGTTTATGTATATGTATGTGAGTACATGTGTACATTTTGTATGTAGATGTGTATGACTACATGCATGTGTTTGTGTGTATGAGTACATGTGTGCATGTGTGCATGTGTGCAAGTGTGTGAGTGCATGCATGTTTGTGTGTACATATGTGTATGAGTGCATGTGTGTGTTTATGTGCTTGTGCACGCATACATGTACACATGTGCCTGCTCTCACATGTGCACTGGTGTTTTAACTTGGTGGTAGCCCGGCCACTGAAGATGCTGGATACCTGCACTTGTGTTCCTTGGCCATTCAAGTTGCCTTTGTGAGCTGCCTGTTCAAGTCTTATTCTTCTTTTAAAAACTGGGTCATCTTTTTATTATTGAATTACAGAATTTCTTTGTATGCTCTGGGCACAATATATTCGTCATATATAAACACGTATAGTGCTTCTTCCTGTGTGTGGCTTGCTGTTTATTTCCTTGATCTGTTGGATGAGCAAACATTGTGTGGCTTGAGAGAATACAATTTATCAATGTTTTTCTTGTATGAGTCATCCATGTCTTTCTCAAATTTTTTTTTGCTCATTGCCAGAGGGCAAAGTACTCTTAGACTTTTATGGTTTCCCTTGTGACTTTATTGTATTATCCTCACATTTAAGTTGATGACCCACTTTAAATGGATGCTGTGTGTGTACAGTGGGAGAAGGGTCAAAATCTTTTTGCCATTAAAAAAAAATCTACATCCGGATATTCCAAACCAATTGTCCAAGAGATTTTCTTTTCTCTGCTGAACTACAAAAGCCACTTTATTGTAGGTGTGTGGGTCTATTTCTGGACTCTATTCTGTTCTTAGCCATGTCTTCTAAAAGTATTAGCAATGATTTTGAAACAGGAATGAATTAGGATTCCTAGCTCCGTAGAGATTTAGGAATTAGGGCAGTCTTATACTAAACATTAAAGTAATTTTATCTTAAATTACGTGTATGTGGGTATGTGCACATGAGTGCAGGTGCCCATGGTGCCCAGAAGATGGCACAGGATCTCCTAGAGCTGGAGTTTTGAGAGTTGTGAGCCACTCTATTTGGGTGTTGGAAACCAAACTCAGGTCCCCTACAAGGGTGGTAAACACCCTTAAGTTTAACTGATTAGCCATCTCTCCAGCACCAGTAAGCACTTTAAAAATCACTTAAAGACTTTCTCATGTTAGAGAACACAAAATAAGTTATTTGATTCTCACGGTAGTCCTTGAGGGGAAGTGGCTACCGAGAGCCAAAGCATGCTGTGTGTCTTGGCTTTTCCTCCCCGCAGTAAGCAACACCCTGTGCACAAAGGAGATGGAACCAGGAAGCATTAGCCGCTTTGAGAATAGAAACAGAGGGAGCAGTGAAGCCTGGAGAGGCATGGGTGTTGGCAGGGTTGGAAAAACCGTCTGCTCCAGATCCCAAATAAGCTGCTGCCTTCCTGCCCCAGCCTGTTATTTCAAATGGCTGTGTGGCAGCTGCCCTGGAAGTGGAAAAAGCTATCTCACATTTAATCCTTTGCAATTAATTAAGAGGAAAAAGAGAAATCTGAGTTCTTATCCTTTGTATGTGGTACCCACCCTCTCCTCCAGTAGTCTGGTTCATGAGTCCACATCCTTGCACTTTTCAGAAAGAACTGTCCCCTTGAGTTCAGAGGACTTGGCTGTCCTGCACGTCTGTGATGGCTCACGCAGAGCTGTGACTTGTCGTCCACCCAGTGTCTTATTGTTGAGAGGCTTGGGTAGATCTTTTCCAGCTTTTACATCCCACGTAGAAACAGCCCCAGCACGGTGACTTGTAACCATGCTCTTCATTCTATGTAACAACTTCCTGTCATATTCCTGAGAACCTGCTCCTGTGTTGACCCCACCCACCTGCTTCCATCTCCATATCTCCTCCCAAAGCTGTGATTTGGTATTTATTTTTGTTATCAATAAGGTGCATAGAGTTAGGCAAAACTGAATTGTTGACTAACTGGTGAAGAGAATGCCTTTGTCAGTCTCTCTACTGACAAACACTTCCCATATTTCAAGACCAGAAGTGATGGTGTTTCCTGGGAGAAAACAAAACTTTCCTTAGGAAGACTTGCTTGTTTTCTCTGTGTGTCTGCTTAATACTTAGTGCATTTCTTCACAGACACAGAGTTTGCTGGCTACAGATCTGTTGGGAGTGTAAATCAGCTCTTATTATTATATGTTACTGTATGTATAGAACAACATATACAACATATAAAAGCCTCTCAGACACAAAGTGGGTTTACATCTATCTATCTATCTATCTATCTATCTATCTATCTATCATCTATCTATCTATCTATCTATCTATCTATCTATCATCTATCTATCTATCTATCTATCATCTATCTATCTATCTATCTATCTATCTATCTATCTATCTATCTATCATCTATCTATCTATCTATCTATCTATCTATCATCTATCTATCTATCTATCTATCTATCTATCTATCATCTATCTATCTATCTATCTATCTATCTATCTATCATCTATCTATCTATCTATCTATCGTGTGTGTGTGTGTGTCAAACTGTACATGTGGCAGTCAGAAGACAACATACAGAACTCAGTTCTCTTCTTTTCATTATGTGAGTTCTGGGGGATTGAACTCAGGACATCAGGCTTCGTGGGAAACACCTTTACACCTGAGCCACCTTGCCAGCTCACAAAACTGGTATTTCAATCGAATGTCTGAGTGTCTTTGTTAAATGATTATTCTGTTTACATGTATTCAACTTTTATGTATATAAAGAACTGTGTTTATGATGGCTTGCCTAAGTGTATATGTTTAGCCCTCTAAAGATGTAGACAATTACAGAATTTGCTCAGGGCACACATGTGGGACCGGTGCCACCCTTGGCTCCATGTACAATACCAGACAGACCACATTAGTTCTTTTTCCTCGTGATCTCAAGAACAAATTCACAATCCTATTTTCCAATAACTCCATCAGTAGACCACCTTGGGATAAGATTATTTTCTTCTCCTTCATCCTGAGAGAAGACGCTTCAAGGTCGCCCTTGATGACCTTGCTGCTGGTACCTAGAGAGAAGATTCTAATAAGCTGCAGACACTCCCCAGATTCCTGTCTCTCAGAACTTAATCCCATTTGCATTTTGGCTATAATCAGATGGTGGAAACACAAACTCCAAACTGTCAATCAACTTGGGCTTCTTTTCCAACTTTTCATAAATATATTTCTTTTAAAATTGTTGAACATTCTTTAAACACTAAAATGGCACAACTAATTTTTTAAAAATTATTTCAATGTTTTTTAATGTATATATTATAGTTCATAACCTAGAATCATTCATTGCTGAAAACCTACAATGTACAAATGAATATGGATGTGTGTAGATGCATAATGTGTGTATAAATGTTGGCATTCTGAGATTTGAGGGAGAAAAGAAGGAAGATATTTACTGAAAATATATTTTTTATATTGTCCAGTTTTTACCTTTAAATATCAGTTGAAAACATTTTTAAAGTACATAGATTTCTGGCATGTGATTTATCTTCAAAACAGAAATTAAACCTAACCAGTTATAAATTTGAGTTTCTTTCTGAATTAACCATGTTGGCATCACCCCAGTTGCTTCCTTATGTTCGCATGGTTGCTTCCAGACTCCATGTAGAATTTTATGCCTCTGTAGTATCAAATTTGTTAAATGGCATATTTTTATATCAGTAATTTTTATAGCATATTGTTATTCCAGACTTTTACATGTCTCTAATTTATTCTCAACTTCAACACAGCAGTATTGATTTTTTTTTTCTAAGTTTGATGGCATAAGCCTTTGGTTGTGATTTAGAGTCCTAGCACAATCAATAATTTCCACTTCTGTTTTCTGTTCTTTCTCAAACCTAGATATTTGAACAGGTGCAACAGTGAGCATTGATGTTCCTTGCTTCATTTTTATGTCTCTAAGAAATATTTCAATTACCTCAGTTCAATGATTGAGATTAAGTATCTGGGTGACTCTGAATTATCTAGGGCACTTCAATGCCTAACAGTAAGAATAATTTTGTTTGCAAGTCAAATGGGACCTGGTAGAGTCTCTTTAAAGCATACTCCCTCTTCTTAGTCCCCCCAACAAAGAGTGAGTTGGCTTTAGCCTTTTCCTTAGCCCTAAATTCATTGTCTTACAGAAAGAGGTCATTTGGTTTCAGTGTTGACCTAGAAAAGATTTGGGGCAGTGTCATTGCAGTGTTGTAGCTGTGGTCACCAACATTGTGTTTAAGGTAGTAGGAGTACAGGAGGCTTCAGGACTATTTTAAATGCTGTGCAAAGAAAGGTTCCCAAGTGTCCCAGTTGAAAGGTTGATTTGGCCCTTGGACAGTTTGACACTAACTCTCCCAGGTAAATGTTTGTACCTCGGTTATTTAGATTCTGGTTCAAATTGCATTGACAGAGACTCACACAGAGCACCAGGTTTTTTTCCTCTTTTAATTGCATCATTTAATTTTTGGCACAGAATATTAATGGGAATGAAAATGAAGAAGAAAAATTAAGCTAAAAATCAAGTCTTTTCTATTTTCTCTTGCTATAATTTATGTGGAGTTGCAACCATAGATCTTATGATTTTCTATTCTAGTTGACACATTTTTTTGAGAGAGGTTCTTACTATGTAGCCCAGGATGAACTTGAATTTTTGACCTTCCTGCTTCAGTGTCCTGAGTGTTGATGATAAGTGTACATCATCACACCTGGCTGTTCTATTCTCATTTTTAAATAATGTATGAAAATTATGGTTTTGTTACTACAGATTTGCAAGGCAAACTTAATGTATCATATATTTTCACATACCAATAGCTATTCTTTGAAAGAAATCAGGTTGTCAAATGTTGAATATATGTATACAAGTGCTAAAATTTTCATAAGTTACAAAGAATCCTCAAACTATCAATATCCACTATACTTGCCATCCAGTTAGAAATAAAGAACTATAATCCATATCTTTAAAGGGCTCTGTGTACCTTTTCTATCTCATCCTCTTGCTTCATCCACAGGCCACTTAGTCACCATTCTAAATTTTGTAATTTATTATATAGTCTTTGTCAGCATTCTCTGGAGAAACAAATATTACATAACATATATAGTATCTAATAAATACCGTGTGTGTGTGTGTGTGTGTGTGTGTGTGTGTGTGTATTTGCTTATAGACTGTGACTCAGCTAGTCCAACAGTGGTTGTCTATCAGTGGGAAATCCAAGAATCCAGTAGTTCAGTTCACAAGGCTGGATAGCTCAGCTGGTGTTCGGTATAAGCTGGAGTCCTGAAGAAGTAGGTTGTAATGCCGAGGAAGAAATAGAGGACAAGTAGGCAAAGAGATATTTTCTTCATGCCCTTATATAAGCTTCCAAGACTAAGATGTGGCCCAGATTAAAGGTTTATCTTCTTGCCTCAAGATCTGGATTAAAAGCAAAAGTCTTTCTACCTCAAAGATCTGGATTAGAAGTGGATCTGCCTTCAAATTAAGCAAAGCTCTTTCACAGGTATGTCCTCATTTTTTGGATTTTATTAGATTCCGGATGTAGTCAGGTTGACAACCAAGAATAGCCAGAAGTATTATGTACAGAAAAGACAAATTCATAATCAGAATAAATATCTACCCCAATAAGGCTAAAGAGGAAGTGGTCCAGTGTAGTCAACCTGCCACCAGACTGCTGGCTGATCACCCTGGAGTATTGTGCCAAATATTGGGTTCACTTCTGGTCTCTGCTGTTGACAGATTTGGCACTAAGCAGTAGTTTTAGCCAGGTCAGCATTGGTGAGTGTCAAGATCATACATAACCTCCATCTCTGCCATCATTGCCATTTTTTTCCCATGGGTGCATTGGGCAATGACAGGGATGGCTGGGGAAATAGGCTTATTGTCCATAAAATGAGTCATCCTATTGACTTGATTATTGAACTCCTCTGCTGATCCGTTTGATGAACATTTACATGGGACACAAATATCTTCACATCCTTTGTCCATTTGCAGAGACCCATCCACATACTTCTTCCTCATATAGGTAGCTCACCAATTTTCCAATCATGGTCTTTCCAAGTCCCTGACTATCCAGCCAATCCCTTGGCTACAGTCTATGGGATCAGTGAACAATCATACATCTGGCCATTTCTCCTTTCAAACAAAATGACCAACTGCACGGTCCAGAGTTTTGCCCACTGTAAAGATTTCTCTTCTCTGGTGTTTTTCAGGGTCATCCCAGAGAGGGGTTGCGGTGTTACAATTGTCTACTTGGTGCATGCATAATGTGCAGAACCATCAGTAAACTAGGCCCTACTCTTCTCTTCCTCTGATAACCAATCATAGGGAACACTTTATGAGGCTATAGGTGCATGCTTGCCAGCAAATGTCAGTGTAATGGAGTATAAACCATAGGTATTTGGGTGACCTCTTCATGTAATTTGCTTGTGTCTTCAGTACCTGCTCAGGACCAACCACTCATATATATATGAATATATATACATATATATGTATATATATACATATATATGTATATATGAATATATACATATATATGTGTGTATATATGTGCATATATGTGTATATATACACATATATATGCATATATATATATATATATATCACTTCCATCTGATAATGGATTGGTGCTCTGTATATTCTACTTTATGGCTTAATACCATACTTAATACTTAATACCTACTTAATACACACCTCAGGTCACATGGTAACTTGGTAGACCATTATCCAATGTTCAGTTTCCACTAAGGTCCAATATTAGACTAAGATCTGTTTCTGAAAGGGAGAATAGTTGTCTGCAGACCATGATAAAGACTTGCTCAAAATTCTTAAAGGTCTCTTCTGTGATTCAACTATATGGGCCTGTTAAATGCTCCAAACAGCATCCCTATCTGCCACTAACATACCAAGTACTGTTGGATATATGGTCCATATTAATCATATATTAATTTGGGTCTGCTAGATCATAAAGCCCTCAATCAATGGGTCAGAAAACCTCTGTGATCATTTTGAAGTAGAGCAGCCTGTATAACAGCCTGGGTCTGTTGAAAGGCCTTCTCCTGTTCCAGGCCCCACTCAAAGCTAGCAGCTTTCAGAGTCACCTGGTATATGGATATGGGTAACACAAAAGAAGAAATGTGCTGTCTCTAGAATCCAGATAGTTCCGTTAAATGTTGTACTTCATTCTTGGTGGTGGGAGGGGCCAGGAACAATAACTTATCCTTCACATTAGAAGGAATATCTCTCATGAGTCACACCACTGAACTCCTAGAATTTTTCCTGAGGTAGAAGGCCCTTTAATTTTGGTTGGATTTATTTTCCATACTCTGATTCACATAAGTTACCAATAAATCCAAAGAGGTTGCTACTTCCTGCTCACTTGGTCCATCAGCACGATGTCATCAGTAGAGTGAACCAATGTTATATTTTGTGGAAGAAACAGATGGGGAAGAACTCTATGAATTAAGTCAGGGCTGAAAAGTTGATATAACCATGAGGCAAAACTGTAAAGGTATACTGCTGACCTTGCCAACTGAGAACAAATTGCTTCTGGTGGTACTTATGGACAGAACTGATAAGAAGACATTTTTTAGATCAATAGCTGCATACCATGTACCAGGAGATGTGTTAATCTGCTTAAGTAAGAACACCACATCTGGTACGGCAGCTATAAGTAGAGTCACTACTTGATTGAGTTTTTGATAGCCAATTGTCCTCCATTTTATGTTTGTTGTTTTCACTGACCAGATAGGAGCGTTAAAGAGAGATATGGTGGGAACCACCACCCCTGCATCTTTCAAGTCCATTAATTTCTCAAGTTTCTCTTTGGAAGTGATACTATTATTATTCACTATTTACCCTGGTAGGGGCGACTCTGAAGGCTTCCATTAGGCCTTTGCAATTGTAAAAGCCCTCACTCAACAGGTTAGGAAACCAATGTGAGCATTCTGCAAACTTCTAACTACATTGATCCCAGTTATACATCCTGGGGCTGAGGAAACAACCACAGGATGAATTTGGGAACCCAGTAAACCTACTGTGAGTCAGACCTAGCCAAAACTCCATTAATAATTTTACTCCCATAAGCCCCTACTTTAACTCGAGGACCACAATGTTTCTTGGGATCTCTTGGAATCAGTGTCAGTTCAGAAACAGTATCCAATAGTCCCTAGAAATGATCCATTCTCCAGTATACAGTTACCTTTGTACAAAGCCGTAGATACTGTCTTATTTAGGGTTTCATTGCTGTGAAGAGACACCATGATCAAGGCAAATCTCACAAAGGAAAACATCTAACTGGGGCTGGCTTACAGTTTCAGAGGTTCAGCCCATTATCATTCTGGCAGGAAGCATGGCATCAGAATAGCAAATATGGTTCTGGAGGAGTCAAGAGTTGTACATCTTGATCTGAATGCAACCAGGAGAGACTATGCTACATCCTGGGTGAAGCTTGAGCATAAGACCTCAAAATCCACACCCACAGCGACACACTTCCTCCAACAAGGTCATACCTACTCCTACAAGGCCACCCCTCCTAATAGTGCCACTTCCCATGGGCCAAGCATATTCAAACCACCACAGGTACCTCTGGAGTCACTACAATTGACTAGCTAATACCAAAGGTCCAAATAAGTCATCCACTATAAAAATCACTTTGCCTGTATTTCCCAGTGGGGGTTAGGGCATTATGGACATTTGTCTGTCTGCCCATTATGATAACTGCTATTACCTTGAGTTTGGTGCAGCCACCTGGCTCCTGCTACTTCCGGGTTCCACTTAACCCATTGCATTTAATTCATCTGAGCAACAGGTTCTCCAATCCTAAGGTCTGGTACAAGACACAGGGCAGCAACCAAGCTTTTCAAATGTTCTGGTTCCCCTTATAGTTTTGCATCTAACAGGATTAGTGCAGGGCATGTCTTCTGGACCTTCTCATTGTGGACAATTAGGTTTTATTCAACATATGCACTCAGGGTCTAGCTTTGCAATTTTCCTGAGCCTTAAAAAAATCCCTTCATCAACACTAAGTCAAGGGATATCAGGCATCTCCAACTCCTTTTTGGGACAAATGCTTCAGCCAACTATTCAAGCTTTCGACACTTTTTTTTTTTTTTTTTTTTTTTTTTTTTTCTATGAGTGCTTCCATCTTAAACCTAGAATCTCCACTCATTGGGCCCATGTCAACAAACTTATCCCGATCCAGTTTTATGTTCCTTTCACTATTATCTCACACCTTTGAAATCCATTCCCATTCATATTCCCCAGATGTCTTCTTGAATGAATTAGCAAACTTATTAAGTTTTTTAGTAGTATAGTGTAATCCCTCGTGGACTATACTTCCTACCTCTCCTCTAGGAACAAGTTTAGCCTTAAGTATGTTCACAGGTGTAGAGGTGACTGTTGGTGGGCCCTGAAGAACATCAGTATTGTCTTGCCTGGCATCTTCTTCAGAGAAAGACCCTGGTGGTTTAGAAGACAATAAAGACTTAATTTCCTTAGCCAAGGGTAGAAGACAATGTTTCAGGAGATGGGTGGGAGTCCGTCTTCTGTTGAGGATAGACTTCTTCCTAAGGTAGATTAAACTTTGAGAATCTGAGGTTCAAAGATCTCAGCTTCTCCCATTTATCTCCACCCCAAGTTACAGGATTCACTCCATCCCCTTTATGAAATAGTGCCCTTACTTTAACCACTAAGAGCTTCTGAGGCTGGGATTTGAATTTTCACTGTAATTCAGCCAACCTTATAATGAAGGCTTCGGTTTGATTTTCCACAACTTGAGCTCTGAGGCTGCTGGAGGGACTTTCTTCCAGGGCACACTTAGAAACCTTCCTAACGTTTATGCACGTCTAGAACTGGCCAGTTTTACAGCTGAGTTCATTGTTACCCTCACCATATTCTGAGATGCTAGAACTTGGCTAATTCTATCATGGAACTCTTTCTTCTCCTCTGTCAATTTATCTAGAGATGCTAGGAGCAACCAACCAGCATCATTATTTTCTTCATTTTTCCACAAATCGTCAGCAGTTTTACACACAGACTCATCAAATCTGTTGTCTCTCACATTGATGACTCACGATAATCAAATGCATTTGTTTCCTTAAGTATGTAAAATAGTTCATGCCACGGGCTTTCAAGCTCCCAGGAACACGTCAGTAACTGTAGGTGTCGGCAAATTGGAATATAAAGTATCTAAATATATACAAGGGGGATTTATAAATATATAAAATGTGAATATAAGATATGAGATACACAAAGGGGATTTATTAGAATGGTTTATTGGCTGTGGTACAGCTAGTCAAACCATGGCTGTCTACCAACAGAAAGTCAAAGAATCCAGTTAGTGTTCAGTCCATGAGGCTGGATGTCTCAGCTGGTCTTCAATTTATGTCAGAAACCCAAAGAAGTAGGTTGCAATATCAATGAGAATTCTCTCATCAGAAAGATGGAGAGCAAGTAGGCAGAAAGCAGGTTTCCTTCTTCCATGTCTTTTATGTAAGCTGCCAGCAGAAGGTGTGGCCCAGATAAAAGGTGAACCTTCTCATCTCAAAATATTGGATTAAAAGTGGCTCTTTCCACTTCAAATGACTTAATTAAGAAAAAACAAAAACAATCCCTCACACGGATACCCAGAGCCTTGGGTTTTGGTTAATGCCAGATGTAGTCAAGTTGACAACCAAGAATAGCTATTACATATATCATCTACTTAAATTAATTTTTCCATACTTTGTTATATCCTTAAGACATATAAACTCAGCGGACATTTTTAAATCTAGACTTAAATAGATCTACTGTAGATGAATTTATCTTGCTTTTATTTAACCCAATATTAAGTATTTTTCCATGTCATTATGTGTGTGTGGCATTCATTTTCATGATTCTGAAATATTCCATCGTATGAACAAACCATAAGTTATTGTCATGATGACATTTGTGCTTGTTGTATTTTTAGCAGTTACAAATGGAAGCATAGAAAATGTACAAACACATAATTTTTATTATGAATTTCCAAGAATTTTTTCCACGATCTCTATGTAAGTCTGACCTTGCTGGTCATATGGTAAGTAACTCTTCAAAAATAGAAACACTGGCAAATTGTTTCTAAGTTCTTATACCAGATTACACTCTCATTAGTAGTGTGTAAGAATTCCGATTGTTTCCCAAGTTCAACATGCTTCTTCATACAGCAGAGGGTAGAACTGTTGCTAATCTTGTGATTGGTTTTTCTTCTTAATTGGTTTTTAACATATTTTCCCAGTAAGTAAGGAGCAGAACATATTTTCATAGTTTCTCATTTGTGAGTTGCTTATTAAGACACGTTGTTTATATCCCTTATAAGTCTTCTTTTTGTTGGTTTACAGCAGTTCTTCTCATTTATCTATTTTCTTAAAAAATAATCTTTCAGACAATTTACTTTGATTATGCTTTCTTATCCCCCAACTCCTCCTATGTGCTCCCCAACTCCCTACACACTTAACGCCACGCCTTTCTTTCTCTCTTACAGCAGTTCTTTGTAGAGTCTAAATATTAATTCTTTCAGTTATGTGGGTTCAAGTACCATCTTCCATTCTTCTTTCCACTGTCTCCATGGTTCTAGCAATAAACAGAAAATCCTAACTTTGATGCAGTCACATTTGTCAAACTTTTCTTCTGATAGCCATGCTCCTCAAGTCTGGTTTATAGTTTTCTCTTTTCAATATGTCCAGAACATCTCTTGCATTTTTTTTTTCAGAAATGTTTCAGTTCCGTCTTCCACAGGTAGACTAGCTTTCCTGGAATTGATTTTCTGGGTCACGTAAAATAGAAACATTTTTCTTTCCTTTTTCTTTCCTTTTATTCTTTTGCATAAATTTTGTGCTGCTATCTCAGATTGTCACAAACCGAATACTTTGTAATGAACAGAAATTGATTGGCTCATGATTTCAGGGGCTAAAATCAAGAAGCTTCCATCTTGGAAGAGATTCTTGGTAACCCACCATTGGGTAGGAGACCAAGGGCAGGAGAGGCACCCTAACAGGCCGGAGCTCTCCTTTTTAAAGAGGACAACGCATCCTTGATACTGGCATAGGTTCATTTCCCAGACCAATCTCTCAAGGGTCCTGTCCCTTAAGACTGTTACAGAGGCACTTAAACCTCTGCTTGATCCTAGAAGGGGAGATTCAAGCCACAACAATAAAAATGACCAATCATTATAATATGATTTACTAAAAAACCTATTCTTCTCTCACAGATCTACAATGACGTCTCTATCTTAAACCAGGTTTCTGTATGTGAGAAGATCAATTTCTGGGTTCTACAACTTGTTATTTTGGTTAATTTATTATCATGCCAATATTCTATTGTAAAACCTAGCTTTGTAGAAAGTGTTGGTATTGAGTAAACAAATCCTTTTGATTTTTTTTCAAGAATACATTGATTGGTCTTGAATAGTCATGGCAGAGTAAACGAGCAAACAACATCCTATTGTAATTTTATTTGGAGTTTTATTGATTCATAGATCAGTACTGGGGACACAGCACGTCCCCGAAACCGACTCCTGAGTCTAGAGGATGTTATGTATGCTTTGTTTTAGTTAGATCTTATTGAGTACTTGGCAATAATTAAAAAAAAAAACAATTAATGGAGGACTTATACATCTTCTGTTAGGTGTTTTCACGATGTTATTGAAAATGGCATCTTTTAAAATGTAACACAGGAACTGGAGAGATGGCTCAGCCATTAAGTGCATTGACTGCTCTTGCAAAGGACCCAGGCTCAATTGCCAGCACCCACATGGTGGTTCACAACCATCTGTAACTTCATTTCCAGGGTATCCAACACCCTGTCTGGCCTCTGTAGGCATTAGGGAGGCACATGGCACACAGACACATATGTAGGCAAAACGCTTACACACATAAGATAAAAATGAATTTTAAAATGCAATGAATATTCTAAAACTTGTCGGTTTTTTGTCTGTAATAGAAAATGCCATTAATTTCTGTAAATCGGCTTTATATTATTTTTAGTTCTAATGATTTACTGAAAATTGCTTTAGATTTTAACATGTGCAAAAAGTGACAGTTTCCAGCTTTCCTTATGTAATCATCAAATAATTTGCTTCACTCCCCACTTTCCTGTGCTGGTTTGGATTTTCTACTGCAGTATTCTCTTGGAATGGTGATAATAAGTGACTGTCACATGATCAATACCAAAGGGAAACTTTCAATGTTTGCATATCATGAGGACTTCTGAGAGTATACATGTTGAAATCTCTATCAGGTTAAGTAAGCCCACTTATATCTTAAATTGCTACTTTAAAAATCCAAATAGATATTAATTTGCTCATAATTTTCATTCATCAAGATAATTGCATTATTTTCCTCCTTTCAATGAGAAGGGTTATATTGTTGTTTTTTTTTTTTTCCCATAACATTGAACTAACATTATGCTTCCACACTCTCCGTTGAAACTAGCCTGCGTTTTGCAAGTTCTTTTCCTGTTTTAGAATCATGCATATCTCTGCTTCATAAGGTGGAAAGGCAAGTTATAAACTGGCCCCTTATGTTTTAACATGGAAAGGCTTCCACATGTGTGGAGTTGGTTTTTGTGACTGGTAGAACTCTCCGGGGAAGCCATCTGGAGCTGAGTTCTCTTTCATGCAGAAACTTTGTATCTCTTGTCCGATTTCTCTAACACTGACAGTGGCATCCCACATTGGTAAGGTTAGGACGCTATTAGAGAATTCCAAACAAACACATGCCAGGCATGTGTTCACATACAGCCTCTTCAGTCCCTGCTTTGCACTTCCTCCTTGTAGCTGTTGCCCTGCACTGCATTCTCGATGCACTTAGATCTATTTTCTAGTTCTTTGTGTCTCTTTTGCATTGTGTCTATTTTGCTGTTAAACTATTAAGGTTTCAGTTTCAAAGTTGATGGTTTGAATTTCTTGATTTTCCTTCTGTTCTTTTTCAAATGTCTTTACTAATCTTTTTCAAATATAACTTAATTTTCAAACTAATTCATTAATTCTCTGGTTGTATTAAGTGTTATTTTTCTGCTGCTTAAATATGTACTGCTCTGATTCTCCTCCTCTTCCATGTATGGTAGCCTAAAGTGGTTTTGTTATGACAGTTTGCATTGTGGTTTGTTTGTATGATGTGTATGTTTGTGTATGTGACTGCTGAAGCATGCATGCTGTGGAGTCCATGTGGAGATTAGAGGTCAAGCTGGGGAGTCAGACCTTGTCTTCTACCTTGTTTGCAACAAGATCGCTTGTCTTCCTTATCTAGCTCAAAGGACCTTCCAGAGATGAGCCACCAACAAACTTTATTATTTCACAAATTAAATAATATGTAGGATATCACATATAGGTTAAACAGTCTAATATTTGTATTAAAATAGGTACAGCGAAAGACTATAAATAGTATGAGCCAGTTTATTCTAAGTATCCAAATGAACAAAATAAAATAGATAAGATTAGTGATTGCCTAGGGGGTAGAACAGGGACTAATTGCAAATATTAATGGGACTGAGAGTGTTGCTTTCTTGGATGATGGAAATGTTTTAAAATTAGATTGTGGAAATCATTGCACAACTCTGTGAAGATACGTTAGATGGGCAAATTTATTATGTGTAAATTATATGCCATAAAATTTTAAACTTTAACACAATATAAAGACAAATGATAAAACTATGCTAATAATTCAAAACTGTCTTTCTTGGAATGGCATTAAATAGCAAATAAAAGCCATGAGGAGAGCAGGAGAGAGAGAGAGAGAGAGAGAGAGAGAGAGAGAGAGAGAGAGAGAGAGAGAGAGGTCATAGAACAATTAAATCTGTCCAATAGAAGGAGGTACTTGGGTCAGGATTTGGGTGCAATTTCCAAGCTATGGGTCTCTGGAAAAGCTAATTAAATGGTCATTCATGCCTTCTTTTCATTACTGTGAACATGATTCATGCATGTATCCTTATTTGTTCCTTCAGATCCTGTTTTCACCAGTTTTTGAGAAGGCAGATGTATGTCACACATTTGCTTTCGTTGTCATGGTTTCTCCCATTATGTCAACTCAGTAGAAGGTAGGCTGTCAAGGTGGAATGCGAGAAGAAAGCATAAATATTTACATACAACTTGCTTCAGAGAACTTGGGGAGGGGCCCTCCTGGAGTGGGAGAGTTAAGTTCCCACCAGCTGAGGACAGGAGCGAAATCTGTCATGATGATGGGATGAAATAGTCAGTCATCTGGATGAGGTTCATGATTTACTGGGAGACAAATAGTGCAGTGTCTAGGGTCTGGGGCTGGGGGAAAACGTGTCTTAACAAAGAGTCTTTCCAGACGCTCACCCACCATTAGCTTGTAAGTTTCTTTGTGTGAGGGATCTGACTCTTCACACTGGTGTGGGGCGATCAGTCAAGCCAGCAAAGCTTCCTTGTGTGGGGAAATGGAGGTGCAATGTGCATTCGGATGCACCTCTGTGGGTCATTGCAACCTGGAATCCGTTGTCTTCAGTTCTAGGGTGCCTGTTTATCCACCTCTTGTCTGAGACAATGGTCTTCTTTATTCAACAGAACATCTTTCATGGTTTTGTTACTCATGGTTAACTATGATCTGGAAATCCAAGATTACAAGAATAAGTGGAATGTTTTTTTAAATTATGTGTCATTCTGAGCAATGTGATAAGACTGTTGTATTCTCTCCTGACTAGGGCATGAATTATCTGCTGTCCTGAGTGTCCACGTGATACATGTGTCCTACCTGTTAGCTACTTAGCAGCTCTGCAGGTTGTCTGACTGTGCACCTGTTCCTGTAACTACTCTGCAGCCTAACATGTTCACGAGGCCTGTTTCCTCATTACACCTCACCATTAGGGAATCGTGTTCACATGCATAATCACAAGAGGGCTGAGTGCTGTATAAGATATTCTGGGAGGAGAAGGAGGAGAAAGAAGAAGATTCTTTTTTTAAAAAATGTCAACATATTTACAATATTTATTTAAAGTTTTTTAAATTTATTTTTGTTGGATATTTTATTTACATTTCAGATGCCATTCCCTTTCCCCATTTCCCCTCCCTAGAAAACCCCTATCCCATGTCCCCTTCTCCTTTTTGCTTTTATACAATTTTTTAATGTTAATTAAAGGTTTTATAAGTTTGGTAATACCCAATACCCAACCTAGATATATCAACTATCTTTGACTGTCAGAGACACACAAACATCAGCCTCCATGTTCCCCGCCCCCTCACTCTCTCTTTCTCTCTCTCATCATCTAGTTTCTCCTCTCCTTCTCCTCCCCCTCTTCTTACTCCTCCTCTTCCTCTCCATACTCCTCCCACCTTAGCTCCTCCTACATATCACCCTTTCTGTTAAAATAAAACTTTTCTCTCAAAATACAATTAGAGCATAACTATACCAATTTGTGTTAGTAAGGTAAAAGATAGACCTAGTACCCAGTCCATCATTTTGTTGACTAACCAAAAACCTCTGTCATCTCTCCTGACTAAAAGACTTAGTTCTGAACCTGGCTTTTTTCTTGGCTTTAGAATGAATGTCAGCTGAAAACCATTTTCTCAAAGCAAATAGCCAGGATTGGCTATGAGACTATAAGTTTTCAACCCTGTCAGAAATCCAGAATGACTGAGTTAACTGAAATTATGGGAAGCACAAAGCATAGCTTCTAAACCTTAGCCAATTTATAGAGACCACTGAACACCTGGACAGTCCCTATACTACAAAATGTTGGAGCATCTGATCTTCAGCCTTCTGGCCCAGGATCATCTGACAGACCTAGTGATGCAGAATTATTAAGGGCTGATTACTCTGTCTTGGCAGATATAATCAGTCGACTATTCTTCAAGTGTCTCCTTTTCTGGACAGTAATTTGTCTGTAGATGGAAAGAGGCAATTCTTGCCTAGTGGCTGTCTCACCACAACTGGAGTAACTCCAAAGATGCTTATTTTCTTCTTAGAATTCAAGACAGGGAGCTGTCAGGAGCAGACAGGTCTCTGATCAAAATGAACATTAATACAGAAATGTTTGTAATGTCAATTCTGTGGACTTCTGATGTTTTGAAAACCAACTATCTGTGTAAGGTAATCTGGACTGTTGTCTGTTAACTCCTCTCAGCTATTTCTAAATAAAATATAGAAAACACCCTAGCAATAAACTCAAAGCCATGAATTTGCTATAGGCCCTTAACTCACAGGCTAACCATCTCAAATAAGTTAAAAAAGTTAAAGAAGGACTGGGTCTAAGCCTTGTATTGCTAAATGTGTTATATAGGTACAATGCCTATGAGAGTAACAATATTCATCTCACTTTTATATTAATAAGAAGCTTGTACCAATGAAAAACTTAAATTTGAAATCAAAGTAAATTTTGTACCATTTAAGAAATTGTAACTTCATCCTAATAACAATTATACATATTTCTACCAATAGGTTATGGCTATGCAATAAATCCTAGCTAATCTTCCCTGTTCCAACAAAACCACTACTTTTCCCTAGAAAGACAACCCAATATTAACCACCTCAGTCCCCAAGCCCAGGGAATAGGGGTGCTGAGTCTTCATTAACTTCTTCAAGCTGATTATGGGTGTTGAGATATTAGAAGAGGGGCAGGGGGAAGAGTAAATTGATAAGCTTCTGATGCTGTCTCTTCACTGCATCCAGTTGGAATTCCAGGACATCGGAGGTTCGAGCAGGTCTGCTTAGCTTGCTTGATGAGTAGATATACCAAGGCTGTGTATTCTGCAATATACAATTCTCAAAACAAATTTTAGTATCAAGATAATTTCTTAGGACCATTTGCTTGAAAAATTGTTTTCCAGCCTTTTTCTCTAAGGTAGAGTCTGTCTTTGTCATTGAGGTGGGTTTCCTGTATGCAGCAAAATGCTGGGCCCTCTTTATGTATCCAGTCCATTAGCCTATGTCTTTTAATTGGGGAATTGAGTCCATTGATGATAAGAGATAGTAAGGAACAGTGATTGTTACTTCTTGTTATTTTTGTTATTAGAGGTGGGATTATCTTTGTGTGGCTATCTTCTTTTGGATTTTTTTGGAAGAGGATTACTTTCTTGCTCTTCTTAGGGTATAATTTCCATCTTTGTATTGGAGCTTTCCCGCTATTATCCTTTGTAATGCTGGGTTTGTGGAAAGATATTGTGTAAATTTGGTTTTGTCATGGAATATCTTGGTTTCTCCATCTATGGTAATTGAGAATTTTGCTGGGTATAGTAGCCTGGGCTGGCATTTGTGTTCTCTTAGGGTCTATATGACATCTGTCCAGCATCTTCTAGCTTTTTATAGTATCTGGTGAGAAGTCTGGTGTAATTCTGATAGGTCTGCCTTTACATGTTACTTGGTCTTTTTCCCTTACTGCATTTAATATTCTTTTTTTGTTTTGTGCACTTGGTGTTTTGATTATTATGTGACGGGAGGTATTTGTTTTCTGGCCTAGTCTATTTGGTGGTCTGTAGGCTTCTTGTATGTTTATGGGCATCTTGTTCTTTAGATTAGGGAAGTTTTCTTCTATAATTTTGTTGAAGATATTTATTGGCCCTTTAAGTTGGGAATCTTCACTCTCATCTATACCTATTATCTTTAGGTTTGGTCTTCTCATTGTGTCCTGAATTTCCTGGATATTTTGTGTTAATAACTTTTTGCATTTTACATTCTCTTTGACAGTTGTGTCAATATTTTCTATGGTATCTTCTGCACCTGAGATTCTATCTCTTGTATTCTGTTGGTGATGCTTGCGTCTATGACTCCTGATTTCTTTCCTAGGTTTTCTATCTCCAGCATAGTCTCCCTTTGTGATTTCTTTATTGTTTCTACTTATGTCCTGGATGGTTTTGTTCAATTCCTTTACCTGTTTGGTTGTGTTCTCTTCTAATTGTTTAAGGGATTTTTGTGTTTTCTCTTTAAGGGCTTCTACCTGTTTACCTGTTCTCCTCAAATTCTTTGAGAGTGTTATTTATGTCCTTCTTAAAGTCCTCTATCATCATCATTAGAAGTGATTTTAAATCTGAATCTTGCTTTCCTAGTAATATGCAGAATTCAGGACTTTCTTGTGTGGGAGAACTAGGTTCTACTGATGCCAAGTACCCTGGGTTGCTGATGCTTATGTTTTTGTGCTTACCTTTTGCCATCTGGATCTCCTTAGTGCTACCTTTCCTGTCTCTGACTGGAGCTTGTCCTATTATCTTGGTTGTATCAGAACTGTGTTGTGTGGGTGTTACTAGTGGGGTTAGAGCTGGGGCACAAAATCTCCTCAGTGCTCAGGCACAGACAGGAAGGAACCAGTGCTCCGGGCCAGAAGTGACTTCCTGGGTCCTTGTGAGTCCCAGTTACTCCCTGTTTGGGGCAGGCATTTCTGTCTGCTTACCTAAGATATTGCCTGGGTTAGAGCTCCTGGGAGACCTGCTTCCTCTGGGTTTTGTGAGATTGGGGGCAGAGCTGCGGCCAGGGATCTGCTCAGTGCAGATCTCTGGGTCTCGGGCCCAGACCGGAAGGACAAGAAGATTCTTGATGCAATTTTATTACAGTATATCACATGTGTGTTATATCACTGTTAACCTCTTACTCTGTTTACTTATAATTTATACTTTATTATAACTATTTTTGTTTGAGAGAACATGTGTGTAGGTTCAGTACTGCCTGTAGTTCAAAGGCTTCTGGGAGGTCTTGGAACCTGCTTGTGTGGAGAAGGAGCATCAGCTCCTTCCTACAGCACGCTCTCCTAACAGACTATGAAACTCTCACTGATCATGTTAAGTTGCGCCCTCCCCATCTGCGTTTATGCAGGAAGGTTTCTTGTATCCATTCTAATTTGTGATTGTTTTAACATGTTTACATTGGTCTCTGTTTTAAATGTTGGAGTTTTGTTTTGTTTTGTTTTTTCTTTCTGAAGTGCCTGGTAATCCTTGACTATCCATATTTTACAAGGAGAAAATGAATGAACACCTCTCATTTGTGGGCAGAGCTTGACCAAAGTCATTTTGTATTCACTGTCTACTGAGAAACAATGGATTTTCTTTAGTGAGGGATAAATGCTAGGTTTGCTTGTTTGTTTATTAGTTTGTTTCTTTTTAAGGTCTGTGTATTGTGCTGGAACCCTTTCATCTCTTGCCCTAGTGGTGACAAAAGACTCTAGTATTCCTCTCAGAATGTGGAATGCTGCTGAGAGACAGGCAGGCTGGAGGCACACAGCTCACCTATGGAGTGTGTCTCAGGAAGACATTAGACTCACCTCCATTCTCAGCAATCAGGGTTTCCCAGTAACCAACACGGGTGACGGGGCCACAAGAGCAGTAAGAGCACATTGATGAAAGCTGATGCTGAAACCAAAAATAAGATAAGTGCTTTTAAATTTACACACACACACACACACACACACACACACACACACACTGATGTGTATATCAATATATACAAATATATTGCTATATAACAATATGTATATCATCAGGCCTGCATCTGCATGCAAATACTCTTATAAAAATTGAATTAAAAAATTTAAAATGAAATGTAATTACAAAAATAATTTCTCCTTTCTTTTCCCCCTTTCAATCCTCACTCCCATGTACTCTCCTTTGCTTCTTCTTAGTATTATGACCTGCTTTTCACACACACACACACACACATGTATGTGTGTTATACAATATCATATATATGTACATATTATACATATATCAATGTGTGTGTGTGTGTGTGTGTGTGTGTGTATGCCTTCTTAGTCCCTTACTGTTACTTGTGTGAATATAATCTCAGGACTGACCATTTGGTATTGAATAACTCGTTAGGGGCCCATCCCTGGGAACAAGCCTCTTGCTATCTTCTCAGTGTTCCTTAGTTAAGACTGTCACTTTTAACTGCTGAGCCATTTTGCCTGCTCATGAACATGTTCTTCTTATTTAAAAAGCTCACTGCCCCAAACAGTTGGTTGCTATCCTGTACATAGTACTCATTAATCCTATGATACCATTGCAGCCATCCTTAGAGCGAGGTTCACAGAGATTCTGGAGACATATTGTAAAGGGCCATTGGCAAACCAAAGAAAGGCTGTGAGATTTGTGAAGCTTTTAGAACAGAGGTGGGAAATTGTGGCCTTCAGGTCAGATCCAACCAATTTTTATGTAACACAGCAACACTTACACATTTTCTGTGACAGAGTTTATGTTAGAAATACAGTTAAGGGGTTGTGACACCAATGAGAGGCTTAAAAGCTTAAATAACCGACCCCGTGGCCCTTCACAAAGGAATGTTCAACCTCTGAGCTAGAGGCTACATTCTGCATAACAGGCTATGGATTTAGAGATCCACGTGAGAAGAAATGGATGATGTAATAGTTAATAGACATCAGTTGTCTAAGTCGGGTTTGGTACATGCCTGTAATGCCAGCTCTAGGAAGGTTGAGACAGGAGAAGCCAGGCAAGTATTATGAATTCAGCCTGGGCCATATAGCAAGAGCTTGTCTCAAGAATAAACAAGTGATCAAACAAATAATGATAATAACAACAACAACAACAACAACAACAACAACAACAATAATAAATAATAAACAGAAAGCACAGGTCATAGAGGTAACTCACTCAGTAGGTCAAAGTGCTTGTAACTAAGCCTGATGATCTGTGTTTGATGCCTGGGCCCCATATGATGAAAGAAGAAACCAAAGTAGTCCTCTACATCCACTAACATGCATATACACCAAATACACACACGCACACACGCGCACACGCACATACACACACTCACCCTAAAATAAGGAAACAAGTTTATAGTGGTAATTTAGTATTTACATGTGCCTAGCAATTAAATATTTGCATTTTTGTATTTAAGAGTAATTAAGAATCATCTTTCAAATTAGACTGTGTGGGTAATGTCAAGTTTAGAGCCAGAAGGTAGAATAGAGCCCAGCAAGTTTGGACTCTCAGAGCAAGATTCTGCAGTAAATGGTAGTATAAAGAGATGAAGACCCTTGCCTAGAAATAAGAATATGAGTCTCAGGGAAGCTGATTTCAAGTCGTCAAAGAGAGCTTCCCTCGGATTTTATCAGCTCTCTAGTCTACAGCGCTATTGACATGTGACAGGCTATGGATTTAAAGAGATAGGGCTTAAATTGGAGGCTTCTGGATCAGCTTGTGTGTGCCCCTGAAGAGGCGGCTGTACCCATTCCCCTTCTTCCCCTCTTTCACTTCCTGCTGAGATGGAAGGTCTTCCTCTGCCGCTGGCTCCCACGGTGGTGTGCCGCATCACCACAAGTCCAAAGCAATCAGCCAACTAACAGTGGGCTGTGAGTCAAAGCAAATCTTTTCTTTCTGCGTGTTGTTTTCTTAGTTATTGCAGAGGCTGACCAATACGGATGTCTGTAGTCCCGAGGGGATTCATGAAAGCTTGTTGCCCATCTAGAAATAATAATATGTGAAAGTTTCGTACGGGATGAGCTAAAGACAGTTACGGCTTCCAGAATTCTATTATTCAAACAGAGTGAGAAACACAGAGCTTAGAGTTTTGAGATTTCCTTCCACCATATGCTGCTCCCCTTAGAAACTCCAAAGAGGAGGCACGAGAAGGTTGGTGTAGTGGAAAAAACTCCTCAGCAAGGAGCAGGAGAGTTTGGGTCATAATTCTACTTCTGCAACCAATTTAACACGTGCATACAGAGAGCACTTTAATCTCCCTGGGCCTGAGTGTCCTCCAGTGACGTGACGGGGGTACTAGATAATCTTGAAATTCTTTTGGTTCTAAAATAATGTTATTCTGGAATCAGCAAGGCCCCTCCTACTGAAAGGTCAAACTAGTTCAAACAAGTCATTGCCTTCTTATGAGCTGCCAGAGTACCAAGGCTTGCTGCTGAAAATGTTTTGCTGCCTCTTGACCCAGTCTCAGTCTTAGCCACTTGCTTCCCATCCCTTTCAAAGGCCCTGTTCCCATTTTGTTTTTCTGTGCCCCCTACTTTGGAAAGTGAGCTAAACCAGGCGGTAGGCGTGGTGCTGCCATAGTTTACCTCTGGAAACAAGTGAGTTTACTGGGCCTCCTTACAAAGCATACGTGAGGGACACCTACATGGGTGTGGGTGCTCTCCACTCTCAGCTGCACTCGGAAAGCTTTAACCCAACAAGGATAAGAGGTTTCTAGTAGCCACACAGATAGTCTCCCTAGCCCCTCTATACATACATACATACATGCATGCATACATACATACATGTATGTATATATATAAAATGCCCATATGTATATGCACACACACACACACACACACACACACACACACACACACACAGAGAGAGAGAGAGAGAGAGAGAGAGAGAGAGAGAGAGAGAGAGAGAATTAAGTCAGAGTTGCAATCTACAGGTGGTGGATTGCTAGTGGATATTCAGGTAGGGTGTTTTGTGAACTTCCCATTCCTCCTGAATGGATGTAAAAAGTCAATAAGCCCAGCTAGCATGAGGGGATAGCTGAACTCTTCAACAAGGCTATGGCTTGGCTTGGAGGACAGTACCACCAACAATGTAGAATCCAAACTCTACTCCACTCCCAGAAAGTGGGGTTTTAATGTTGACCTTAAGAAGATGAAGGGCTTCCTTTGCTTAGTGAACATGAAGAACATTTTATTATCAGTGGGAGAAGTTTCAGCTCTCAGAACGACACATTTATCCATTTTTCTATTGAGGTTCTTTAAGGAAGTTATTTTCCAAAATGATGGCAGACATGTAACTTTAAAGATACCACTCATGTGGCAGCATTTTTCCTATGTCCCGTTCAAAAAGATACTAAACTCCTTTTGTTCAAAATGTACTGTTTTGAAATTTTCACTTGATTTCATTTAGTTGACTATCAACAGCTGCCGTGCCCCGCACTATATTTGGCCTGCCTATCTCATATTAACTCTGAGCAGCCCTAAAAACTGCTGTGTCATACTAAAAACTCCTTTCAGTCCAAGGCATGCCAATGTGTGTTGCCAACTTCCAACTGCTTTTCATCCTGAAGATTAACAAGGCCGCCACATGGTGTTCTTTCTTACAAAACGTTATTGCCTGCATTATAGTGAGGACCTGATGTGATGACATTAATCCCAAGTGGGCAGGACGGTACCCTTAATTCTGTCCTGGTGGAAAGCAACCAGAGCTCTCCGCATAAGCTTTTTATTTTAGGAATGTCTTTCTCCATCATCATCATTTCTATTAGGAACCTTAGTCACTTGTTAGGAATTTTCCTTCTCTCCTGAAAGATAACATTCCTTTTCTCTCACCTTGAGACACCCAGCATTCACACCCTCAGTGAATACTCTCCAGCATTGATTTAGCTGCTGAATATCCTCCCCAGTCATGTTTTAATTATTCATTAGGAAGCCATAGGAGTTCCAGCTAAAAATGGAGTTTGGCTAGCAGCCCCCCATGAAGCGTTCTCAGCTCTCCTCTAAAATGGCTGTGGAGACAGAGGGCAAAAATAGGTACCTTAAAAGCAAAAGTAAAAGCAATGGCCAACACAATTTCAAAGGGAGGAAGCTATGCAATTACAAAGAATAAGGTCGAGACACATCTTTTGTTTTCCTCTGCGACACACTGGCAGCTTTACTATCCAAAACAGAATTCCTTTGAAACATGGAAGGATGGTTTGGGTCCCCGCCAATCCACCTATCTTCAGACCTGGAGACTCAAGTCTAGTACCAATGAGAGTCTGGGTGTGTGGACACACATGGATTGATATGTGAGACTGAGAATACTGTCATATTACTCTAAATCCAGAAAACTAAGAGATTTCGGGAAAGACTCAGACCATTGGTCATGTTTGGTCCCCTGGAGCACCAGTGAACCCTCACATTCACAGGTAAAGCTCTTCAGCTGGGTTGGAAATGAAAACAAAGAGAGAAACCATGGTGACAACACATGCTGGAAATTATGGATTTTTATGTGCATTGCAGATTCACAACATCAGGAAATCAGAGTCTGTGGAGTATGATTGGGACTTCAACAGGAGAGACACATAATATAGGAACAGCCCCAGGCCATATCAATGCACAGCACAGAGCCAAGGGAACCACAACTCTACCAGAGGAGAGAGTTCTGGCATGATTTGATTTCCCTGTAAAAGACAAAAGAGAGAATAAGTAAATATGTGTGTGTGTGTGTGTGTGTGTATATATATATATATATGATATATACATATAGATACATATACATGTACATACACACACATATATATATACATATATGTATATTTGTGAAGAAAATACTAAAACAAATGGAAGAAGCACAATAATTAAAGAAGTAACAGGAAAAAAATTTCATGAAAGAAGTAAGACCCAGATTGAAAAAAATCATTGTGTTCCAGACAAATCAATGAACAAAGGCACACATGATGATGTATCCCAGACAAATCAATGAACAAAGGCGCACATGATGATGTATCCTGGCAACAGTTTTAATTCACAACCATAAGAAAAATCTTTTATAAGTATTTAAGCAAAAGAAACAGAGTACCTAAAAATACAACAAAAATCTGGCTGTTCTCTGGCTTTTACTCTAAAGGCTTAAATTTAGAAGAAAGTGATGTATTGTATGCAAAGTTTTGAGAATCAAAGTTGTAAGTTGCTGCTTTTATACCCAGCCTAGTCGTCTTTAAATTGTGAAATAACAGAAGGACATCTCAGACATCCAAGGACTCAGCAATGACTATCTTCCTTGAAAATGATTTTTCAGAAAGGAAAGCAATGAATGGGAGCCTTTGTGTGCTGCATAGATTGTCCTTAGAGTTGAAACCAATTAAAGTGTGTGTGTGGGGGGGGTACCCAAATCTTTTTCTAGAAAAAAAGTTCTGTCTTTTTTCTATTGAAAACTGAAATGGAAAAATTACAATTTGAAAAGAAAGAAAAAAAAGATCTAATCCATTTTGCAAGGAATCATACAGGAAAGATTAAGATCTGAAGACAACAAGATGAAAGAGTAAGTTGGGGTTATTAAATTCAGATAAACTGCATTTTTAAAAGATTTACTTTAATGTTTAGTAGTGTGTGTGTGTGTGTGTGTGTGTGTGTGTGTACCTCATGTATGCACTACCAACAGAGGCCAAAAGAGGGCACCAGGTCTCCTGGAACTGGAGTAACGGACTGAGCTTGGGTCCTCTGGAAGAACAGTAGGGCCTCTTAACTGAGCCATCTCTACAACAGTAAGGTATGTTTTACAAGATGAGAACTCTTGTGTTCTTTTTTTTTTTTAAGTGAAAATTCAACTAAGTTTTGTTTGTAGGAAATACATCATCTAAAAAGATATAAGGAATTTAAAACAAAAAAGAATAACTTTATTTTAATGAGGAATATAATTTCAAATATACTTAAGCGGACCAAATAACATTCATTAGAGGCATGTAGTATAAAATGGTACAAAATTTAAATTAAAATTAACTATGAATAGATTGTATGGAAAGCTTTGTTAAGAAAGGAACCTATTCTATTTTCTATTCAAATATTACTAACTTTTATCCATTTTTACTTAAGCATATAGGTGACTATTTTAGAACTTAAAAATGTTAGCTATAGCTTTACATAATTCTATCATTTACTCTTTGGTTAATTGTGCTTTGAGTCATTTTTTGAGAAAGGGGATCACCATGCAGCCCCAGCTGGCTTGGAACTTGCTCTGTAGATGAAGCTGGTTTTTGAACTCACAAAAGTCCACTTGCCTCTGCCTCATGAATGTGATCATTAGTTGCGAAAGAACAAATTGTTACATAAATGTGTAGCAGAAATTTTATAAATTACCCTTTGACTACAACACATTAGGATAGAAATTAACAATTGCATTTGAATTAAAAAACCACCTTAGAGTTAAGGAAAAAATTCTAAAGTCATTCTTGTGTTAAACAAGAAACTATGAGCATGCTTTAGACAGCACACTTCTTGTCCAGTGCTTCAAATTTTTCTAAAACCCAGCCCTTTCTCATTATGAAGATTCAGTTAAAGATTACTTGAAAATAATTCCTATTGAGGTATGCTATGCGTGCAATAAGATATCAAGTGGAATTTGATTCATTTTAACAAAGTATGAATTTGAAGTACAAATTTAACTTTATTAAACATGGACATAGTATTCAAAATGAATTGGTAAATTACACCAGCTGTGATGGGAATTTTAGCTGCTCCGTGTCTTTGCCAACATTTGCCATTTGCTTTAAAGTGGTTTCTTTCTTTTTTTCATTCTAATGAGTAAGATACAGTATCCCATCATGGATTTCATTTACATTTTCTCTGAGGACTAATGAGACTGGGCACTTTTCCATGTGCTTATTAGCTGTTCATATATCAAGTCTCAATGTTTATTTATTTAATTTCTGAGTTATAGGAGGATGCATGTGTATTGTAAATACGTTCAGATGTGTGTTGTAAAAGCTGTTTTCCTGTCTATAGCTTATCTTTTTCATTTAATGTTATCTTTTGATAATCATAAATTTTGTTTAGATAAAGTCAAGTTTAGTGATACTATATACTTAGTGCTCTTCTGTATGTGTTCCCATGTGTGTACATATGTTTATATATTCATGTGTGTGCATATGGAGGACAGAGATTGAGAGTGGATGGCTCCGGCAATCACTTTCCACCTTATCTCTAGAAGCAGCAACTCTCACAGAGCCTGGCCATTTCTGATTCCCTTAGCCTGGCTCACCTGCAAGCTCCAGGGGTCTTCCTGTGGACACCCCCTGGCATTAGGATTATAGGCAAGTACCTTCACAGCTGCTTTTTATGTGGATGCTAGGGACCCGGTCTCAGGCCCTCTTGCTTGCACAGAAAACACACCAGGAACTGAGCTACCTCAATGACCTGCTTTTCTGTCTATGCTAAAGTTATGAGAATATGCTCCTGTGATTTATTCTAGAGTTTATAACAATGTTTGACATTAGGAATATTATATAATCATTAAAATTTAGTTTTGTGTGAGATAGGGTTTGAGATCCAGTGTGTTTATTACAGTTATGTAATTTTTATGATTCTACTCATTGTAGAGATCTGTCTGGAATATTGTTGCAGTTGGCCCTAGGAGGTCTATTTGTGGGTGCCTTTTGAGTCATTGATCTTTTTACTTTAAGTACTGCTGAGCTTTATAGTAAGTCTGCCTTCCTTCTTTCCTTCTTTCCTTTTTTCCTTCTTTTCTTCTTTCCGTTCTCCCTTCCTTCCTTCATTCCTTCCTTCCTATCTTTCATTTTTGACATTTTTTTTTTTGTATGTTGCTCACACTGGCCTTGAACTTCCAACAGTTCTCCCGCCTCAGCCTGAGTTCCGAGAGCACGAGCATGTGGCACCACACCCTACTTAACAGTAAGTTTTAATGGCAGTCACTGTATTTTCTTTTGGCTTTGTTCCACTGTTTCAACCTTTTTGACTACTTTAGGTTGCTGTGGTTCCATATACGTTTTAGAATCAGCTTGCATTGTTGGATTACAAAAAAGAGTCCACTTGGTTTTACTTGACAGTATTCTAAATCTTTATATCATTCTGGAGAGAACTAAAAATTTTGCATTGTTGAGGTTTCCAAACAACAAACACACATTATATTTGTGTCTTTTTATTTCTTTTTAAAATTTCTCTTAGGCACATTTTTAGTATTCAATGTAGCGAGAGGTATACTTTTTGCCAGCTATTTTTTTTGTTCCTATGATCATGTAAAAACATAATTGGTTTCGTATATTTAGTTTGTGTTGTATTTTTCTAAAATATAATTTATCATTCACTACTACATAGAAATCAACCAATCTCTGTATATTGCTGAGTATTTTGTGTGTCTTAGTCAGGGTTATCATTGCTATCGTGAAACAGCCTGATGAAAGCAACTTGGGGAGGAAGGAGTTTACTAAGTTTATACTTCCATATCACTGTTAATTATGAAAGAGCGTCAGGACAGAATCTTTAATAGGGAAGGTACCTAGAGGCAGAAACTGATGCAAAAGCCATGGAGGCATGCTACATACTGGCTTGCTCTTTATGGCTTGCTCAGCTTGCTTTCTTATAGAACCTGGATCACCAGTCCAGGGTGACCCCACCCACAATCACTAATTGAAAAAAATGCCTTACAGACTTCCCTGCAGCCTGATCTTAAGGTGGCATTTTCTCAACTGTGTTTCTTTCCTCTCAGATGACGATAGCCTGTGTCAAATCAATATAAATCTAACCTGCACACATTGGTCTTGATGGCATGAACTTACAGAACTGTAGAGGTGGCTCTGAACCTCTGCTCTTCCAGAGGACTGGGGCTCGGTTCCCAGCACCCACATCAAGTGGCTCACAACCACTTGTAACTCAGCTCTAGGCAATCCAACACCTTCTGACCTCTACACATACCCGCATGTCCATGTAAAACACACAAAAGTGCAGGACTCACATATACACATAAAATAAATAATAAAAATAAAAGCAACTTCCTATCTCTAATATATTTTTGGATAGTCTTAGAACTTTCTACACACAAATAAAGTTAGTTTAGTGTATATTCATCAACACAATTCCATATTACTTTCTTCTACAACAGCATCACTCCTTTTTACAAGTTTGGGCTTTCTCTACACTTAAAGTCTGGAGAGTTTTCTGTATGTAACTTTTATAATTACCAATTTGTGCAGCATATGGTAACACACTGCTTTTTTCATTTTTTTCCCCCTGACCAAAACCACTGTTCATCTTTGAACTGATGGCTCACTTTGAAAGCATACTAAAAGGTATTTATTTGCTTTTGTTATTGAGACAAATTAATATTTTTCTATCATTAAAGTATGTAGCAAGACTAAAACTTAAAAAAAAAAAAAAAAAAAAACTAAGCCATTCCCAGCAAGCTGTTAAATGACATTTCCTGCAGAGTCTATTTCCATTCATCCCAGATAGTGAGGGCAATGGTAGATCATAAGAATAATTCTATCTAAGAAGAGCTCGATGATCCACTGAGTTACTGGGCTTACTTGTAGCAGCATATGTGAAGGGTTACTTACAGAAGGGTGGTGACTCTTGAGCAGCTATATTATTCTCCCACAACATGGTTGGTAATTGGTGAAAAAGTCCACCCTACCACAAGCAATGCTTTCAAATGGTGTATGACTCAGGGATAACTTATACACAGCTCCACCAAAGAGTCTTCCTCTCCTTCAATAGTTATTTACCATTTATTTAACCTTGGGGCTGAACCTCTTATAAGTCTTCTGATTCTTATACTTCCATGAATCTTTGCTTCCTTCCATTAGGTAATATTTTAATCTGGAGGAGACAGCCACACAACATTCTAACTCTTCTTTTGTCTCTCATGCTCCTTCCATTTCTGTTGTAGTGTTTCCTAGAGTGGGTGATATAGATGTGGTGATTATTGGGCTTCTATGCCAGGTCAGCAGAAACCTATTCTAGCCAGTTTGACTGGTGATAAGTTTCTGAAATAATACTACACACTACAAAATGAAGCCTTTTCAAGCAAGGTTGACACTAGCAGAAACATATGCCTCTAAACTCAGATGTTTAGAAGGCAATTTCTTAAGATATATCATATCCATTTAATTTAAAAAAAAACAGTAATAGCCTCCTCAGTGGGGTCTATGACTATACCTGCCACAGCATTTTGCTTTGACTTACACTATAAAACATAGGTTCTGTCCTATAGAACCTTAACTACAATCTCTCCTTTTAACTGTAATCAGAGGGTAGTTGGTTGTTCCATAAATAATTGTGCCACTATTGCACAATCAGGCACATCTTCGTTTTTCATGCTGATAACTGAACTGTTGCTAATGATTCTCCTATAGAAGCCTACATAATACTTTCTGTCAGTATAGATGCCAGTCAGTAGGGAAAGTCACTAGTGATGCAAGTCACTAGCTTGATTTCTATGTGTCTTGCAACTGAATTTAAACTGACTTCAGCAATAGGATTATACAGCTTGATTCTAGTGTGCAAACCAATGCCAGTGGCAGGGGTTTGGTTCATATATGGGGCCTTTCTGGCTAACAGCTCAGAAAAGTAGCTTATCTTGAGTATTGGGGTTTGTATCCAACAACCTTACAGCTCCTTAGATGCCGTTTCTACCCACACAGGGTGCCTTCATTCAAAGTCCTTAACTTTAGCTTTTGTTATCCTTCTAGATGCGTGTCTAAATCTCTAAGCCAATCAAGAGCTAGGATTAAATAATGAGATCTTTGTAAAGGTGGAAAACAGGAAAAGAAAGCAAGGTCCTCAACCCTATCCCATAACAACCAGTGGGAGTGTAAAAGTCATCTCTGGGAAGTAGTTTGAACATTCATTCTAAGCAAATACCAAGGGATCTTATGATTCAGCAGACAAGGGAATAAGAAATGTTAATGAGGCCCAATATAACATGAAAAGATCTCCTCAGGTGTACTACCTGTTCCACCAATGGAACAAGGTGAGTGTGGCAGTGGCGGTATGGATGAGTGAAACTGCTCCGTTCAGTCCTCCCCATAGTCCATGGTCATTTTCCATGAATCATCTGGTCTTCTTCACCTGGGGAAATAGGACTCTACTTACACCTGGCATACCTACTACTTGAGCTAGTACCCTGAGTCTGACAGGATCTAGATTGGCTGCTGAAAGGCCTTGGGCTAGGAGAACAATCTCTACCCTAAGTGTGTTCCCTTCAAGTTGATAAGTGGGCTTGGCATACTCTGTGAAGATGATTGCGTACCATAAGACAGGATTCATTTTCACCCAGACCACTCTGTTGTTCATGACTTCAGCACGTTGTTTTTCGGGCTTTAGGGCCTTCCAGGGATTCACAAGCAAGGAATTTGGTCTCTTGTCACTTTTTCCCACTAAGAATTACCACAACTCTTGCCACATTGCTTTCGAGTGACCCAGACATGACTCGCTGTCTATTTTCCTTGTTTTATCCAGTCCCTTCTGAGTGATTTATTACCTCATGAATCAATTTTTATGTCAGTCTAAGTCATTGATATTTGACAACCTCTTATTTTATAAAGATTGTGTCCTACCAGGAGGCACAGGAAAACAACTAAAGCCCCACACAGGTCCCAAGATCCCTGCTGAATTAACTCATTCTTTAGTGTTATGTGAATGCAATCTTTTCTAGTCCCACAAACTGGTGATCAAATACTGCCCCTCATATGCTATGTACCTAAATAACATCTGTCAATCCTGAGTGCCGGGATTAAAGGCACATGCCACCACACTTGCTTGATTTTTCTTCTTACTGCCTCAGATTATGTTGCCTTTTTCTCAAGGAGGGATTGAAAATTATTTAGTTTCTTTTCTTACACAGTTCTTGGAATGACCTCTTCTTTTTCTTTCGTGTCCTACAGAGTCCCAAGTGAGAGGGCTTTTTTTTTTTTTTTTTTCTTGTTTAAAACTCACATAGCTCAGAAGCAATCTTCCACTACTTGTGATAATTTTCTGTGTTGGGCCATTATTAAGGTCCAAGTCTACATGCTGAATCATGGATTTCCTTTTTCCTATATATTAAAAGTTGGACCTGGGATGTGTCCACTACTTTCAACCCCCCCGCCCCACCTCTGCCCAATACTCACCAGGGATCCAGGATTTTAGATGTTAGGAAGGTCTCTCTAACACAGGTCAAATTTGTATTCTCTTTGCATTGTGGCCCACCTGATGTAAGAGATGATAAACCAGCACCCACTACTCATATCCTTTACTCCAGTTTTCTTGCTAATTTGGAGGCTAATGTAGAGCGTATTAGCCTCTACATTGCATGCTGTCTCCCCTAACATCCATGCGTTTGTTTGATTGTTGCTGCTGTACTTTCTCCCTTACAAGAGCAAGTTTGTTCTGGGCATACCACAGCCTCAGCTGGATGTCTCATCACCCTTAAGAGGGGCCATGTAACTGTCACCATACACTGCTTTTGATTGCACCCCATATGTGAAGCTTTGCCAGAGGCATGAGTCACCTGTGACTTCTAGAAGCATGGAACTGTATCACTGGAAAGTCCCATTTCTGAATAACTTGCCAGCACCTACTCTATCAGGCAGCTGCTCCAGCAGTTATTCAGACCTTGCAGAACCCAAGAGAGCCTCTTGAGTAAGTCTTGTCATCCTACTGAGTCTTATAGTTGTGTGTGTGTGTGTGTGTGTGCGTGCACCCATGCGTACATGTGTGTGCCTCTCTTTCCCTCAGGGAAGCTTTAACTGGGAGGACACAACTCCACAAAATTGAAACTCTGCTGCCTCTTGTCAGTTTCTGCTCCATTTACCTGTTTATCTTATATGAGCATAAGACCATCGTTCAGACATCTGTTCAAGACACAAAACATATGAAATATCAAACTTTGGATCACTCTTTAAATGAAAATGCAGAAATAATTTTAAGCTTAAATTTAACCTTACTTTGATAAATGGTGTATTTGAGGTGACAATTAGAAGAACAGCATAGCCTTCGATGCTCAGATCCAATTATATCTTATGTATTATATCTTATGTATTGTGTATTACTGTTATGACTGTGTCTCAATTTACTTCTCGTGCAGGCATGCCAAGATTCTTTGACATCTACCAACAGATCATTCATAGTTCAGAAAATTTAAAATAGTACCAATAAATTATAAAATGGAAAAATTGAGGAACCACATAATAAACTCAAGAGTTTTTTCTAAGAAATGGTAAAGATTTAAAATTTTTTGAAAGTGTATTTGAGGAAATGAAAATCAGATATGAGATTATTAAAATAATCATTGATGCATGCCATGTAGAGTTTAAGAACATCTGTATAAAATAAGTAACTTTCTAGGAAAAGAAACATTAACAAAATTATCTGGAACCAAACAATAAAAACTGACAGCTCACTCCCAACAGGCCTGAATCTGACAGACCTGCAGATAATCATTTAGCTAATGATTAATTTCTATGTATAAACTGCTTCATGGTGGTAAACTTCTCAATTTCATGAACTAACATAGCAATAACAGTTGCCATGGGGGTAGATTAAGAAAGTCTTAGGAATATTATACTGGATAACAACTATTTTTATTTAAAAATTTAAAGGAAGTTTTAAAATATAACTGTTGGCAACAGGCAGATGGCTGTTTTGTTTGCTTACATCAAGTTAAGCATTGGCTTTCTTGAAATGTAGAATAAAGTTGAACACATGGTAGGTTGGTGGAGGAATCAGACTCGATCTTTGTAACTTAAAAAAAAAATAATCCATTTTTGTCATAATGAACTTATGTGTCAAGATCATGTACAACTTTATATGCACATACACGTGAGCATTTCATATGTCTCTACATGTATGTGAGTGTACAAGCATTTTGTGAGTATGTGTATGCTCACCTTAACAGTGATGAAGCGCTGTTTAAAGCAAACACATGCCTTAAACAGCATCCATAATAGAAACCTATAGATGCTGAACCGCAGTGGGAGGAAGCTTTCTTTACACAAACGCCATTCTCCACCAAGTGTCAGGCTCACTCTCTTCTCAGGCCAGCTTTTCCTGTGGGTCCAACTTTGCCTTAGCCACCCACCTTAGCAACAGTTGTGATATTTTTTCAATGTCCTTACGTAGTGGCTGTATTTTTTTTTTAAATCAGTGGTAATTTTATTATCTATTGTATTACATTGTTAGGTTAGGGTTGGAAGCTGAGAAAACTCATTTCAGATACGAAAGCTTAAAAATGAAACCTTTATTTTCTGAGCACTCAGAGAGGCAGCCGGTTCAGGATCTGGCCTCCAAGGGAGACTGTACAACATTTTTATAGGATGGAAACACAAAGCACATGTGGGGCAAGTGAACTGTGCCACCGGATGGAAGAACTTTTAAGGTTGAGTGAGTCCAAACCCAGTGTAACTCAGAATTGAAACCAGTAGGCACGGGGCCAACTCCCTACCTAACTAACTCTGCCTGTTCTAGAACTGTAACTTTGACACCCTACTGAGAGAACCATGACTATCAGTCACATAGGGAAAACACTGGAATTCCTTCCCCATGGAAATAAAACATCACTAGCATGGGAGCATCCCAAACTGAGCCAATGGGAAGCATCTACCCCTGAATCCCGTCCTCAACCCAAATTTCTCAAGTTTTATAAAGTCCCTATCCACATGGAATAAAGTGCACAAGTTATTTCACTAAAAATCGTCTGAGAATGGCTGACTTATGGAAAGAACTGTAACACTTTGGGGAAGAGTTTTCTTTCCTGAATCATTCATTGCTGGACCTTGGACCCGCCTGACGGCTGATGCCACTGTCTGTGCTGCTGGCATTGGCACTGCCATGATAGCAGGCAAGACCTGGGACCCAGCTACCTGCCCTGCAAGGGTTTCCCTTCTAAGAGCTGTGATACTTTGGCTATTTCTGCTCAGACCAGAGACCCACAGAACCTGTTTGCCTGGGTTCTTGGAGGACAGCAGGGGGCAGTGAGTGGGATGTTGCATTAACCAATCATATTTTCATACAGGGGGTTAAGCAAGGAACTTAACACTTCCCTCTTTACACCCTTTTTTGGTTAACAAACACAAAACATCTTGAAGAAGCAGGAGGGGAGTTGGATTCTGAAGCCTGGGAACCTGAATTCAGTTTGATCCTGCTGGCAAGGTGGAACTTGTTCCTGAGATGGCTGAAGTCAGGAACCTACCTCCTAATAACATATCCTAAATAATATATCATGTATATAATTTGGGGGTTTTCCTTTAGAGTAAGTATCTAACATTAAGACTCAGCCTCTGTCCTCAACCATCAGGAGATCTCCAGTCTCTTTGAAGTTTCTTTATTTTTGCTCTGTCTGTATTGATTTGGGATGCACATCTCCAAAGCCATCACACAGATGGCCCTGGTTAAACTTTGGACCACAAAACAAATAGACAGGCCTGTGAGAGAGGGAGATTTTTGGAGAAGCAGGTAGGGATAGACAAGTGGGGGGGGGGCGAGGTAAAAGAGCAGTCATTATGCATTGCACAGAAATATGAAATTGCCGAATGATATCATTCATTAAAAAACATGCTTTAATAAATATTTAAATGTTAAAATGATCTCTGTGCATCTCTTGTAACCAGGCCAGACTTCCAGTGGAGGTATTGCCAGCAAGATGTTCTGGGGTAAAGGAGGCACAGAAATTGTGGGAGTGACCAACTAGTCCAGCTTGAGACCCATGCTATGAGCGGGACCTACCCCTGAGGCTGCCAAGAGTGACAGGAACCAGAGACGGGATAGCCCAGAGACCTAGGAGAGAACCAAATTGGCAAAAAAAAGTCAATGAAATGATTCCTAATAATATTCTTGTTATATTCATGGATTATTAATTATTAGCATCTTACCCAATTATCATCAGAGAGGCTTCATCCTGCAACCGATGGAAACAGATGCAACAGCTAAGGCAGAACTTGGGAAATCCTGTGGAAGAGACAGAGGAAAGACTGTAAGCACAAGAGGGGTCGAAGACACCACAAGAAACCCCACAGAATTAATTAACCATAGCTCATAGAGGCTCACAAAGACTAAATGGACAACCTGGGGGCCTGTTTGAGTCTTTCATATGGGTTTCACCTAGGTCTTCCACACATATGCTACGTTTGTGTAGCGTGGTCTTCTTGTGGGACTCCTAACAGTGGGAGCAGGAGCTGTCTCTGACTCTGTTGCCTGCCTTTGAGACCCTTTCCTCCTGCTGGGTTGCCTTGTCTAGCCTTAAGAGGCGGATTTCTGAGTTCGAGGCCAGCCTGGTCTACAGAGTGAGTTCCAGGACAGCCAGGGCTACACAGAGAAACCCTGTCTCGAAAAACAAAACAACAACAACAACAACAACAACAACAACAACAACAACAACAACAACAACACTGCGGTACTGCGGCTTTGCCATGTGGGAGACCTGCCTTTTTCTGAAGGGAAATGGAAGAGTAGGAAGGAGTGGGGAGGACCGGGAGGAGAAACTGTGTTCGGAATGTAATATATGAGAGAATAAATACATTGAAAAGAAGAACAGTAGTGAAGTGAATCTTTAAAAACATCTCTGCACGCGTACATGAAAAGAATGAACACACAAACAGCCCCTCCCCCACAAGATCCCAGGCGCCAGGCAGGAAGCCTGATTGTCAGTCAGTTGTTGGAGCTGGGAAGTGAACTCAAGTCCTCTGCCAGAGCAGAAAGTGCTCTTAATTCAAGTCATCCTTTCAGCCCCAGAAAATGTACTCCTTACCTGGAGTTCTAGTTAAGACGTCACTGTGCCTTTACTCTGCTCACTAAGAAATAGAGACCCCCTCACTTCCTAGCCGCAAGCAGGCTTCTCCCTCACCGCTCCGCTGACACCGATCATGTGAAGCCTTCCTTCTGAGTTGAATTCTGTGGCTGCTTCTCAGTCCTCATCCTAAGTCAGAGTTCAGATGCTTTCTCTGCTAACACGCTGCCCGCTGAGCCCTGCTCCTCGGTCCGAGTTCCGACCTCACTTTGTTTTTTTTTTTCCTTGAATGCAGTATCTCTCATGTCTCTTGCTCAGCCTTCTTTCCCCAGTTCTTGTCACCTGCCATCTCGTAGCTGCCACAGTGGCTTTGCTCATCCCTGTGGGCATGAGCGGTCATGTCTGTACTTACTGTCCTGACCTGCCAACTGCCAGATATCTTTGTATCAACGCTGCAAACACTCCACCGTGGTCATGTTACATCCCATTTCTAAGAGAAACTTGCCTTTAAACTACATTTTTCTTTCCCTTTTGAGATTTTACTGCGTTTTGAAGGTCAAGCTGAGAATTACGTCCTTTAAGAGACCCTCCCCTCAAGCTATGGAACTGAGTCATCGCTTGAGATACATCCTTTTAATTATACTATTTTGATGGATTTCTGCTCTGTTGGGTTCTGCCTGCATCCCTATGATTTGAGAGGTATGTGGAGGCGAGACTAGCCGTTCATTCTCTTCTCTTCACCCCCTCCCGTCACCTGTTCACCTCTGAACATAAACTTTTGCAGACAGAGGAGCAGTCAGAAATGGTTCTAATTCTGGCTTCTGAATTGAACTAGAACAGGAGGTGGGGCTTGGTGCATCAAATAGGTAGTTTTAAAACACATAAAAGAAAGTGTTCTTTGACACAGCAGGGAGTAGACTTGTTACTCGTCTAGGTAGAATACAGATGAAAAGAAAAACATAGAATTTAACCAAATTTAAGTAAGTTTAGAAAGACACATAATATGTTACCAAGGGAAAATGGTGGGGGGAGTCATGCCTTACCTTTCAAGGGGAGGCCATGCTTGACAATGGCCAAGATTGCTCAGGACTGTCCCTGGCTCACACAGATTTGGCAATCATTCAATTATTCCACTCAATTCAGATCACCAAGCTGGCTAATCCACAATTTCCACTTCACTGCAGTCTCTGGAGACACAGACGCTTGTCCACACCCAGAGTGAATCCAAGCTGAGGTACAGCACAATTAGTTATTTGTTTCCTGTTACATCTGAACCTTGTGAGATTCAGCCACCTCCTGGGAACCAGCTGTCTGGCAATGAGGCATGAGTAAGGCAGAGAGGGTTCCAGCTGGCATCACCTGCTGGGTTTTATCTTATTTCTCTACACAGATTTCTAGACTTCTAAAATCCAGGGACCTCTCTCAAGAGAACATGTGTCACATGGGCTGGGCCTCCGAGACCTTGGTTCTGTTTTTGAAATTTTCATTTTTTTTTTTTTTTTTTTTTTTTTTTTTTTTTTTTGAGCCTCAGCTTGGTTAGATGACAGATCCAGAACTACAGCTTTCAGATTTGTGACTGGCTCAGAATACTGCTTACCATCACATCCAGTAGCCATCCAGATACTGTGACTCTTCAGAACCTAAAACCACTTTTGCTTAATATGCCACCTTTGAAGGTAATCTGTGCTCTGACAAGATTTCTGCCTTGTCCTGTAGTATGGCAATGTGAGTTCATTTTACCGTGTGCACATGGCATTATCAGGGTACTTAATACAGAAGAATGATCAGGGCTGAGCTGGAAGATCTCTTTCTTAGACTTAGGAGGGCAATATGACATACAGGAAAGAATACAGGCTTTGGAATAAGACCATACCTGGTTTTCAATTCTAGGTTTGTCACTTACTGTCCTTCATAGGGTTTGTTCCATTATCATTAAAGTGAAGGGGTCATAAACAGAGTTTGTAAGAGTGTGAGAGGCCTAGCAAGCTCTTTAAGGATGTCAACTCAGCCCAGCCTACTGGTTCATTGTAAATAATGTTAGCTGCTTCCAGGTGAGTGGTGAGGAAGGGTGCTAGGTTCTAGGGATGGAGACTAAATGACACAAGCGGAGTCCACGGGACTGTCAAACGACAGGGTTTGACTCTGGTTGGATTCAGGTATGAATATGAGTATCTAGAATGGGACGTACAGGATGAAAATGGAAAGAAGAGCTTTCCCTTAGATGGAGAGTTTCCTGGATGGACTTCTCCTGTGTAGGTATAATTCTATGTAAGCGCTGCTCATGTCTGCAGAACAGTTCCTTATTTAATCACTTATCAAAGTGACCTCAAATCAGGTAAGTTACAATGCTTCTGTTTCATTCGGTGTCTTCCGAAGAACTTGTTCTAGTTTCCTTGAATGACTTTGAGAAATGCTCAGATAGAATTTGATAGCCACAGGGTTTTTATCAGCAACTTTTTTTTTTTTTTTTTTTTTTTTTACAAATTTTTTACTGTGATTTATTACTTCTTCATGTCCTATAATCTAGGATATGTTTACTGTTCACTGAACTTAATTTCAAACAAACTTAACACTTTGCTTTGTCCCTGAATGCTGGGGCAATGATGAATAAAATTAATGGCCCAAACTCCTCACCTGAGGTTGAACACTGCAGCCTCACCTGAGGTTGAGCACTGCAGCCTCACCTTTGAGAGATCTGTCAAAGGAAGGTGCCCACTGCCCACCCCTGCCTCTATGGTATCTTTCCCTTATATTTAGACTACTCTAGCTTCAGCTGCAATGAAAGCAAAATTTAAAAAGCATAAACAACTAAGTCTAAATACTTTTGATTTAATTAAGGTTTGAATAAAATTGGCATTGTGTGATCTAATTTTGAATTGTTTTGCTTTTTTCTTCACTTTACTGTGAGGCTATTGTTTCTTTTTCTCATGCTAATTTATGAAGACTGACTCATTATATGCATTTGTCTTCAACCTTTTGTATGAATTGCTTTGCTGAATCTTAGTACTTTGGAAAAAGAATTTATCTATGTATCTATCTATCTTTTCTCTCTCTCTCTCTCTCTCTCTCTCTCTCTCTCTCTCTCTCTCTCTCTCTGAATGTATTACCATCTATGCACAAATCTCTGTCAGCATTTATCAATTCTCTCTCTCTTTATCTATCAATCATCTATCTTACTGTAATTTATTTTTCCATGGGATACTCAATTCCTGATACAAATTTCTTAGCTCCAAAATTTATTTTTGTGTTGAAAGAACAAGCTTACTGCAGCCTGCATAAACCTCATGACTATCACTTTCCAATCAGACAGAACCAGAACTGTGTTATGTTACACCTCCTCAATTCACATACCTGATTTGGAGAGAAGGAGCATGGCCTTTGGATTTCAAACCTATATTTGCAATTTATAACTGGACCCTATTAAGATCATGACCTCTGAAACTTCAATTCCTTGTCTAGACGCTCCACACTAACGTGGCTCACAGTATATGATTGTGGATATAGTAAGGCTCACAGCCTGGGAATAAGATGACATCTATGAAAAGTGGACCCGGTAAATTTCATTTTGTTTACCTCTCACTTCTCTTCTCTGAGGCTTAAATTTGGGGTTAAAATTATTTGCAAAAAAATACTAATTATTATAATTTAATTGCTATAACAACTTGTTACATACTTTAAGCCTTCTCCTCAAAAGAATGATGCCTAATCCTTAGGCTTAAATATAAAAATCACTGTGTGTATTAATTGCTCTAGAATATTGAGAAAACTGATAGCCTACCCCCCAAATTGACTATTATTAGTGATATCTGATAAGGCATGAAGGGCACAGGAATTCCAGACACTTGGAATGAGCCAGGATGCCAAATTTCTAAGGGACAAGCAGAGTTTGTCCCTACCCTCATCCCTAATGTTAGAAGAGCCACCTTGACACTGATAGGAATTTTAAAAACAAAGTTCTGCTGCAGTTTGGAAGTACTCAACAAACAGAGGTTACGCAGAACTGGTGTGGTTTTGCTAGGGCTGGGGAAATTCCTCTTTCTTTTAACTTTTTCTAAGTCCTTTGACTCACACTAAAAGTGCTGCAGGTTTGACACAACAAAGGATCTGTGAAAATTCTCAGATGTTCTTTGTGGGTGATGTCCTAGAAAATGTCGTCTAGATTACTTGATCTCCTCTATCTGATTTTATTTTTAAGTATGTGTTTGTGGACACGTACACAGGTTTCTGGTGCCATAGAGGCTATAAGGTGTTGGGCCTCCTGGATCTGGTGTTATAGTCAGTTGTGGGTACCCTGTTGTGTGTCCTGTGTGTGTTACTATTCTGTGCCCTGATTAAAACATCATGACCAAACGGAACTTAAGGAAGAGCTTTCTCCAGCTTATAATTTCAATACAAACTAGAAGCAGAGAGAGCAATCTGGACTCTAGGTAAGATAAGGAAGTCTCAAAACCATCCCTAGTGATATATTACCGTTAGCAAGACCACGCCTCCTAAACCTCTTGAAATATCCCCACCAACTGGAGGCCAGCATTAGCTGGGAAGCTAACTCGGGTCCTCTGGGAGTTCAGAACAGGATCTTAACTGCTCAGGCATCTCTCCAGCCACTCCTTCTCATCTTCCATTTTTATCTTGCCTCTTAAAAGTCTTTGGTGGCTTTAATAGTGGGTAAAATTCAGTAAGATAGGGCAGAAGAAAATGAAGAGGTTAAGTAAGGTGAGAGGAAATTAAGGCTCGGGAAAAGAAAGTGAAACATGAGGATGTGGTTCATTTATAAAACATATGCCACGATGTATGGTTATTCCATCCTCTGGTGGTTTGCGAATGTTCCTGTGGGCTCATGACAGTCTAATCAAAGAGAAAGAATTATAAATAAAATTGTCTTTAAAAAGAAAAACAGTACCTAGAGCAGAGGAATTCTTCTGCTGTGTGCCTGTAATGAGGACACATGTCATGTTGTACTCCATCTGCTCAGTCCATCCTTGTAGGAAGTACAGTGTGGTAGCAGGCAGATTTCTGAGTTCGAGGCCAGCCTGGTCTACAAAGTGAGTTCCAGGACAGCCAGGGCTACACAGAGAAACCCTGTTTCAAAAAAAAAACAAAACCAACCAACCAACCAACTAACCAACCAACCAAACAAAAAGAATGCAGACCAAAGAATTATGGGGCAGAGCGATCACGTTTCCTACAAAAGCTGCAAAGATGTCCAAGTCTGATAGTCAGGGGAGGATTTTCACTGTCGAGGTCTAATCTGACAACTGGTCCTCCTTACAAGATTGTTGTGCTAATTAACCACTCTACTCTGTTGCTGGATACTCAAGGTCAGCATCAAAGGTGAAGTGCATTCTTTTTTAAAATGAGAATTTTGGAGGGACACTATATAATAATTAAACAACTTGCTACCTACTGCTTTGGGTTAATGCATACAAGACAAACTCTAGAAGGCTTAAGTATACAATATAGTGCTTCTATGTCTAAAAAATGCCAAATGACAAATCATGGGCTGCCCTTGACAGCAAGGTAGATTGTTTGAGAAGAGCACCTGTAGCCCTTGTGTCTGCACATCCAACTGGGACATCAGAGTGGTGCAGTTTCTAGGGAGGCTCAGGCTGTAACTTTAGCACCGTGCAGACGTACTCTGCCCTGACAAGGTTCTATCTGGAACTGTGTGCTGAACTGTTATGGCGTTTTTCAAAACAAATATTCATTCAGAGGATGGCATCTGGGATGCTGATTGAAAAGAATATTGGGTGAAATTGTGAAGCCTTCTGGGTGAGCTGTGGGGGTGGGGGTGTGAAAAGGTCAAGTGATTAATTATATAGAGCAATGTCAAGGGAAGAGGTGTTCTAACAATTAGTTTATCAAATAGATTAGTTTATCAAAATAGATTTTCTTGTAAGTGGAGCACTTCTCAGCACTGGCTGAAAGAACTCAAGGAGAGTCTGGAGGGACACTGCAGGGGACACAGGTGGGGATGAAAGGGCCACCTCCAAGTTCCCTTGCAACTCTTCAGAATGTGTGTGTGTTTGCCTGAAATGTCAGAGATTTAATGGTGAAAATCCACAAGTTATTTAAGGAAAAAAAAATTCGATGGGTCTCAGACTATTGTTAGTGTCTCAGAAGTTCTGTCCGCAGATGACTAAGTAAGAATAACACAAACAGAAGATGGATTATGAGTCATGCTGCTTTTCCTAATGGTATCTGTGGTGGTTTGAACATGCTTGGCCCAGGGAGTGGCACTATTAGAAGGTATGGCCTTGTTGGAATAGGTGTGGCCTTGTTAGAGGAAGTGTATTACTGTTGGGGTAGGCTTTGAGATCCTCCTCCTAGCTGCCTGAGAGACAGTCTTCTCCTGGCTGCCTTCGGATCAAGATGTAGACCTCTCAGGTCCTTCTCTAGGGCTATGTCTGCTTTGATGCTGCCATGCTTCCCGCCATAATGATAATGGACTGAACCTCTGAAACTGTAAGCCAGCCCTGATTAAATGTTGTCTTTTATAAAAGTTGCCTTGGTTGTAGTGTCTCTTCCCAGCAATGAGACCCTAACTAAGACAGTCTCTAATGTGCCAGGTCCCAGATCATAGTTGCCATCTGGAATGACTACATTGGAAAGAAAGTTGGGTATTTTTTTGTGTGTGTGTGTGTGTGCGCGCGCGCGCGCATATGTGCGTGTGCATGTGCATGCATGTGTGTGTGTGTATGTGTGTGTGTGTAAAGATACTGAAAAGGCTTTCCCAGCATAAGAGTCATTTTTCTTCAAGGCATCTCTATGCAGGATGAACCAAAAAATGAAAAGAATCTGGCTCCCTTACAGCAAGCCAATAGTGGTGCTAATTTCTGCTGAGAGACCCATGGGAGGTTTGGTGATCTAGCTCTGGTCTGAAGTGAAGTCCATTGCTGGGAAGACATGCAGGATAGTCCCTCCCTAGACTTTCCTTGGTAGCTCTGTAGTCTGTATGCGTACGAGTGATCCTTGATGCATACAGACAGCTAAGGATGATTGTTTGTATCCAGCATTTTCTATTTCCCATTCCCTCATACATAGACAAAGTCCTCAGTGTATATTTACTTTTTGGTGTCTTGTGTAGTATGTGCCTGTGTTTGTGTGTACCCGTGAGGCTAGAGGCCAATATTTGATGTCTTTATTGTTTTTGCTTTTTTAAAAAAATGTTTTTATTAGCATTTATTAATCATACACAATAATGGGTTCCATTGTGACATTTTTATGCATGTGCAGAACTTATGTTCAACGTTCTCCTGGTGACCTTGACTATGATAATCTCCTGTCTCTTACCAATTTCTTTTCTCAGGCCCTTCGAGTTTAACTAGGCTTTTTCACAAGAGTATGAATGAGACAGAGTATGTTTACAGGAGCATGGCCACCTTTGCAATGCCTACCCTGCTGGATCTCTCCCATCAACTGTTAACTAAGTATGAAGTCTCTTACTGAACCTGAAACCCATCCTTTCAATTAGAGTACCTGCCCAGAAAGTCCCCAGGATCTACTCTGCCTTCTTAGCTCTGGGGTTATAGGTACGTACCATGTTCAACTTTTGCATATGCACTGGGGATTTGAACTCAGGTCTTTATGCTTGTGCCCCAAACACTATGCTCACAGGCCCATCTCCTCAATTTCACAACATATCTCCTCTGTGAAAGTGTATGCACCTGTTGTATATTCTATGGAGGTCTACATATCTCCCATGATGAAAAAAGCCATGCCATTGGCTAACTTGTGCTGCTATTCTTATTGTAAACCTTCTTAAAATATACATTTGATTTCTAGCAACTTACAGCCACATTTCTCTGTTCTTAGTCACTACTGCACATGTAGACTTGTATTTCATAATACATGACTTGTTAGAGTTCTTGAGGTGTCCTCTAAAGGCTCTCTTGGGTGCATGTGGCTGGTTTTACAGGTTGGGTTTTCCTTTTGATCCTTTCTTGATATTTCTGTTCTCGGTTTGATGATATCCTTGAACACATCCCATTTTTCACCTCCGACAAAAGCTGTTACCATGTCAGAGGCTGCATCTTTAAGCTTGATGCACAGTCTGATCGCTTCTTGCCATGCACACAGTTGCTCTCTGGGGCCAAGTCACAGTCTTTTGAATTCTTCCAGGTTCCTGGTTTGCTTCTTGCCTCTATTTTTGCCCTCTAAAGTTATCCTCCCAAATCCAAGTCATGTGCTGTTGCTCTCATTGACACACATGGGTTCCAAGTCCCTCAGACAAAAGGATGCAAAGTCCTGTGGCCTCCCTTCGGGCTGACTATGCAGCTCCCCTTTCTAGAACACCAGCCTTCATTCTCTACTGAGGAACATTTTCCTGTCTGGATCACTGCCTGGAATGCTCTTGCCCTACAGACCCTGTGGTTCTCTCTTTCCTGACTTTGGATCATTGCAACGAAGCCACCCTTTTATGTTGAAGACTTTCCTGTTAGGTTTTTTTTTGTTGTTGTTGTTTTTGTTTTTGTTTTTTTTTTTTGGTCTGTTTTCTTCAACAGAAATAAAAGCTCTCCTCCAAAGACAAAGAGTGTTCCTTTCTTCTCCATTGTTTTATCCCCAATGTCAAGCAGGTACCTGGGCCAAAAGAGCGACTCAGTTAAGGTTTGTTGATGACTGGATGTGCGGATGCCACCTGTAAAGACATGCTGAGATGTTACTCACGGTGCTCAGATGATGGATAAAGCTCAGAGTCCCTTGGAAGCGTTGAGGTGCTCAGGGATGAATCATGGCTATGATATCACGTCAGGCCAGGAGATAATAAGGTTGTGGTAAAGTACGACCTGTGAGGCTCAATTAGTATGACAGATGCTCTTCTGATTGTCTTTTTGTCCCTTGATGTTGGATGGACCTTGTTAAGGTGATTGAGGGAAGGTATTGAAACCAGGGAGGGCCATGAAGCATTGTGATGAGAGAGAGTTCAAAACAGACCCCTGGGAGCTAGGTGGGAGACACTTGGGGAAGACACAGTCTTGTCACTTAAATCTCTTAACCCCTTGTGTTTTGTATTAATTTCTATTATGCTTATATTACTCATTACTTAAAGGCTGCTATAAGGATTTTCTGATCTGACACAAATTGATAGTGTAATATATTCCCTATATATTATATTTTAAAGAACGATTGTAAAATACTGTCTTAGGGTTTCCATAGCTGTGATAAAACAGCATGACCGAAAGCAACTTGGGGAGGAAAGAGTTTATTTTATCTTACAACTCTCAGGTTCCATTCCATCACTGAGGGCAGTCAGGGCAGGAACTCAATATACCTGGAGGCAGAGACTGAAGCAGAGGCCACAGAGGAGCACTGCTTGCTTAGCCTGCTTTCATACACTGTTGTGCTGCACACAACCCTCCCCACCAACCCCTGGAGTTCACACATCTATAGTGACTTACTGATTGCCTCTGAATGATGAAGCTATTTTTATTTCTTTTACTTTTGCTTACCTAGGTCTCTAATTTTAATAGTATGTAACGAACACGAACTATGCTTTTATAATAAGAAATATATTATGAATGTAGCTTTGGAGTCATTAGGTTGTCTGAGGGTGTGTGACCTACTGAGCAAAGGTCATAAGGTCATCATTGGACATGATTCTTATCCTGGAAGATCTCTTCAGGGTCCTTTCAAGTGGTTTTACACACACACACACACACACACACACACACACACACACACACACACACACACACCTACCTCCAATGGCTGACCTTGTCTTGTCTTCTGAGGCAACCCATACCAGTGCCAGCCTAAGGCTTCTTGCACCAGTGGAAGTTAATATCCATTGGAATGCCAGTCTCTGGATTAAAAGAAAAGATTTCTTTTATCAATTTTGATTATGTGTTTTATGTATGTGGGGGAGGAGGTTGTATGTGCATGTGAGTACAGGTGTCTGAAGAGGCCAGAGGCATTGGATCCCCCTGGAACTAGGGTGACAGGCAGATGTGAGTTGACTGATGTGGGTGCTGGGAACCAAACTCAGGTCATCTGTAAGGTCAGAGCATGCTGTTAACTGCTGGAGCAATCCTGAGACTCCAGGACTCTAGATTTTTGAACCAGCCCCCCACTTGTTCCTTCATCCTTGCCCCCTGTCTGCATTCCACTTTCATCTATATCCTATTCTAAAAGCACATCAGATCATGGCATTTTTATCCTCAAACTTCATTTCCAGATCCCTCAGGAAAAACTCAAGGACTTTCTGAGCCATACAAGACACTGTTAAATTAATCTATCTTTGGCATGAACACCAGGCCACTTAATAGTTGGTTATACTTTTACACCCGTCACCCACAACACCCCATGAATCTGACTCCCCTTTCAACTTTCTTGGTGTCTTCTTATGCTTTGGAAGACACCAAGAAATAAGGACAGTATTTCCTGGGACCACACAACACCATAAAAGAGACTGCAATGTTATCTCCCATGTTCTGAACATTCTACTTCTTGTGAGTAAGATGATTCTGTTTTGATGACTTAGTAGGAAGGAAGAGTGAGATCCTATTATAGTTTCTGATTTATGCATTAATAATGGATATAAGACCTTTCTAATTCTAGAACATATATAGCCATCTAGCTAGATAGGCATGTGTATGCACAAATTCACACACACACACACACACACACAGCTACAGTTTGATTCTATGTGTGAGAAAAAGAAGTGGGTAAAAGCAGAAGAAACAATTCAGGCTGGAAGATGTGAGTAAGTGGAACTTAGTGGAATGTATATTAGTATAACCATTATGGGGAACAGTATGGAGAATGTGGCATGTGATCCAGCTATCTCACTGTGGAAATATAGCCATAGGAAATGAAAACATTGTATCAAAGGGATACCTATACCCTCAGGTTCATTGTAGTACCATTCACAATAGCTAAGGTATGCCTGACACTGATGCCTGACAATAGATGCCTGACAGTTGATGAATGGACAAGTATGTTGTGTTCACATATATAATGGGCTATTATTCAATCCTAAAAGGAACAGAATCCTTTCATTTGTATCCAAATGAATGGAACTGGAGGAAATTGTGTTAAGTAAAATAAGCCAGGCGCAGAACGACACACACCACATGTTCTCTCTCATATGTGGAAGCTAAAATAACCCATCTGAAAATAGATTACTAGATGCTGGAAGGAGTGGGGTCTACAGAGAGAGCTCCTTATCCTAGAGGCAGATTGGACACTGGGTGCAGAAAGACCATTCAGTACAAGGAACGAGTCCTGCAGTGCAGCAGGTCAGCTGCAGTTCACAATAAACCATTACATAGTTAATGAAAAGCTAGAAGACAGGATCTTGGAGCCTCCAAAATAAATACAAGAATTGCCCTGGTTTGATCCATACACACAGTGGCCATGCATTGAAATATCACAGTGTGCCCTGTGGCTATATTTAAAAAATATTGAAAACTAGCAAAAGCTCAAATCTCAACTCAATAGTCATTTCTCCGGCTAGCATTTTCTTGCTTCCACAGTTGGATCAATTTAATTTACTAACTATAACTTTTAAAGAATACTTCATATGAGAGACTAAACCTTAGAAGTGGGAGTAGAAGTATCTTCAACCTTAATGTAACATACCCTGTTCTTTTGAAGAGTTCATGAACATAGCATGTTTTAGCAATATTGCTTTCTGTGGAAGAAACCTGTGGAAGACCCTGTTGGTAATGACTAAGATTTAAGGAAGTAAGGAAGGAAAGAAGGAAGGAGAGAGGGAAAGAGGGAGGGAAGGAGGGGGGAGGGAGGGAGAAGTGCAACTACACATTCTTTCCCCTTAAAACATACTGTATATAGTCAGTGTGATTTAGAAGCATCCTGAGATGAGACACAATGTATCATCTAATGAAGCATTGATACATGGCCCCAAAGTAATAGCAATACACCAATGTTAACATTCAACTCAATAAATATTTGTTTCAATAACGGATTATGGTTTGCATCTGGAATATCTCCCTAAAGAGCACATGTTGAAGACTTGGTTACCAATCTAAGGATGTTCAGAGGTGGGGCTTTGCGAGGTTAAGGGAGTAATGTCATTAAATCATGAAGGCTCTGATTTCATCTATGGATTTCATTGATGATCTCATAACCTAATGGAATATTGAAAGATGCTAGAAGCTTTAGAAGGCATGACATAGTGAAAAAGATAGGTCACTGGAAGAGTGACTTTGAAGAGCATATCTTGCCCCCTGTATCTCTCATTCACCTCTCTCTCTCTCTCTCTCTCTCTCTCTCTCTCTCTCTCTCTCTCTCTCCCTCCCTCCCTTTGTTCTACCATGCACTTCCCCACCATAATATTCTATTTCACTACCAACCCTGAAATCCAAGTAACCATGAATTTAGCTCTCTGAAACTGTGAGCCGAAAACTCTTTCCTTGTTTGCTCTCAAGCATCTTGTCAGATGAAAGAAAACCAACACCTGTAGCCTCTGTAAATACCTGCACTGAGTTCTAAAGAGATGTACAAGACTAATGAGGTAATGATCTTGAGAGCAAAGTCTGTCTCAGCAGCACTCAAGTTCAATTGGTCCCAGAAATATCTAAAGACATAAGCAAGTGATAACGACAATGTTAAACACAAAAGGGAGCACAAAAAATGCATGCTGTGATTTTGGAAATGCAGAATAATCTCAGGAGACTAGGAAAGATGGGTGAAAATGTTAAAAGTAAAAAAGTTAATCATGTCATAGTAGAATGATGCTCACTCTTTGTTTCTATGCACGTACATGAAAGATTATACATGTGTCATCATTTAAAAGCAGCTAATTCCATTTTGGTGATATTCTTGTAAGAGAGAGACTAAATCCTAAAGTCTTTTTCCTTGACTTCATCTGTATTGAGCATTATTAGTCAACTTTTCATATTTATTATAAAATAGCTGAGATAAATCGGTGATAAAAAGTTGTGAAAATAGAAGAGAGACTTCTACTAGGGGTGTTCCTATTAGAGAAAAGGAAAAGGGGAAAGGCAAGAGAGAAGGCAAGGAGACTCGATATGATCAGTGAACGATCAATGCACGCATGGAAATGTCACAGTGACACCCATCAATCTGTAGAGATAATTATGCAAAGTGACTGTATAATTGTTCTTGTGACAGAAACAAAGGAAATGTTCTATTGAACTGACCAGGATCCAGTTGAGCTCAGCGCTTTGGATGGCGGGCACAGCAGCGTATCATGGAAGGAGTCTGTGGAGCAAAGCATGCACTGATGGAAGCAAAGAGAGAAAGAAACAGAGACCAGGTCCCACAGTCTTCTTGGGTATATATATATATTCCCAAGAATATAAAAGCCCCAGTGACCAAGGGACCTCCGATAAGACCTCAATTCCAATGCTGCCAACCAGGAACCAAGCCTTTGAAACATGAGCTACTGGGGACAGTCAACATCCAAACTATAGACCTCTTCCTGTCACTTGACCACCCACTCCCTATAGCCCTCACCCCATCACTTAACTGTACACTCTTAACACCACAGCCTTCACTCTTCTGGTTCTTTTCATTTCACAGTTTACTCTCTTTAGAACTTTATGCTACAAAGACTCCTTGATTGCCCCCACTGTTCTCAGGTTGACTCTGTCAAGACGTAGGTGACCTTGGTAGAACACCAGTCTGGAATCACAGCTTCTCTAAAGACGACCCTTCAGTATGACCATGTTCTAGCTCTGCCATAGCAGAGCATTTCCAAGCTATGTGAAACAATGGAGTACAGTGTGGAGTTGGGGCTAGTTTTGAAGTTTCTTCCTTCCTTCCTTCCTTTCTTCCTTCCTTTCTTTCTTTCTTTCTTTCTTTTTTTCTTTCTTAGTTTCTTTCTTTCTTTTTTCCTTCCTTCCTTCCTTCCTTCCTTCCTTCCTTCCTTCCTTCCTTCCTTCCTTCCTTCCTTCCTTCCATCATTTCTTTCTTTCTAATGAAAATATGTTCTTCTCTCATATAGTACATCCCTACCACAGTTTCCCTTTCCTCCACTCATCCCAGCCCCACCTCTCAACCTTTCCCCTCCTCCAGACCCACTCTCCTGTTTCCTCTTCAGAAAAAAAAGCAAGCCTCTTAGTGAGAAATTTTGGTTTCTTAAAAAACCGAATTATGTTATATGAAAATGTTTTTGTCTTAATCCCAGATGTGGGATATGGGGTTTGATTCTGCCTGCTGAAAAATAGTCTACATTTAAAATTCTGGGGACTCTTGAGAGGGTGTAAAAAGGCCACAACCTTGAGAAGTTCCAGAGACTGTTACTGTTGTGGTTTGTCAAGTGGTCATGAGCAAAGAGACAACAAGAAGAAATTAGATATTCTAATGACAAAGATTAACATTGCACAGGAACTCAACACACTAATCAGCAGGAAGTAGTCTAAATCGAGTTATGTTCCCCCCTTTACCCTCTAACCTTTTTTTTCTTGTCTACCTAGTATTAGGGAATTGGAAGAGATAAGGTAGAATAAGGGTTAGAAGGGTGGTAGATATAAGAACCCAGTAAAATAGAAAAAGTATAGCACCTATTAGCCTCCAAGAGATGACAGCCAAACAGAACAAGACAAGATACAATAAGATAAGGCTAAAGCCCTCATACTGAGGCTGGACTGAGCAACCCAATAGGAATACAAGAGTCCTGAAAGCAGGCAAAAAAGTCAGAGACACACCCACTCCCACCGTTAGGAGTTCCACAGAAACATCAAGCTAACAGCCATGGCATATGCAGAGGACCTCGTGAGGACCCATGCCAGCCTTTTCTTGCTGATTCAGCCTCTGTGAGCCCATGTGAGCCCTGTTTAATTTATTAGGTGGGCTATGTTCTCCTGGAGTCCTCCACCCTTTCTGGTTTCTACAGTCTTTCCTTTTGCTCTGTGGAGTTCCCTGATCTTCAAGGGGAGAAACCCAATGGAGACCTCCAATTTAGACTTTTCTGCATAATGTCTGGCTGTGGGTCTCTGCACGTGCTCCCATCTGCTGCTGGAAGAAGCCTCTGATGAGTATTGGATGGGGGCACTGATCTATGAGTACAGAAGAATATCATTAGAAATCATTTCATTGATTTTTTTTTTAATGCCAGCCATGTTTGGTTCTACCCTAAGTCTCTGGCCATCCAGTCTCTTGTTCCTGGCCATCCAAGCAGTAGTGTCAGGCATGGGCTTCCTATTGAGGAGTGAGGCTAAAGTTCAATTTTCTAAGATTACTTCCTTCTCTATAAGAGGTTGTCATGGAACTTCAAAGAGCCAAACTATGTAGAGAGCCCAGCATGGGGTCTACAAGGAGCAGCAGGTTCTTAAGAATTCACCACTTTCCCTTTCCCCCCATTCCTGTCTTCTACCTGAAGAGAAGAATGATGTTCCTCAGGCCGTATTGTCTGTGGTTCTTATTATATACATCTATTAAAGATCCAGTTAGTCTATTTTGGTTACTATCAAAGCAGAAGATTGCCATAAAAAAATGTCTATTTATGCAAACAGAGTAGTAGAGTACGTTATTGATCCACCAATTAGTGTTCTACTATTTTGGTCTAGTCTCAAGGTTTGGAAGAGCCTGCTATCATTAGCAGGATGTCAGCAAATACACAATAAAATAAATAGATTACATGGAATTAAAACTAGCAGAGAGGATTATGGAAATCGCTTAGCTCACCATCACGGCATTTTTAATGCCTGTTTTAGGTGCTCTTCTATCACTAATGGAGTTTAAGTACAGTTGAGTCTTGGATGTTCACTTCTTTGGCAATTTGCTTTAGCATATTAGAAATTAATTACAATTTTTTCTTGTGAAAAGATACCTTGCTCTTTCCACCTTGATCATCCAACTTGGCACAGAGGGGAGTTTTGCATTCTTGGATTTGTGTTCCAGCTTTATAAGAATCAGAACTAATTCTTGCTTAATAAGGCCGGTATGCAGATTAGATCAGTCAACGTCCAAATAATCATGGCTTTGAAAATGAATGTAAGCCATCATTTCTTAGGCGGATGCACAAATCATCCAGAAATAGCCTCTCTAGCCCTTCTCGATATATTTATTTTCTTTTCTCTTCATGCTTGCCCTTTCAGTAATAGCAACAAAAGAAAAAAGAGATAATAATCTTTTCAAATGGTAGCAAGCAAAGCAAGGCAAATCTTCTGTCACTTAGCTAGTGTGCTGCTCACAGCGGATGTGAAATAGCTGTTAACAATCCTAGATGAAGGATGAACTAAACGGGCATGTGATGGGAGTACAGTTACGGCAGCTTTTAAAACAGACACAACCAAACCCCACCGAATGCTAGCAAGGATCCGGGAAACTGCAACCAGCCACAGCTAACACTCTCCCAACCCTGTGTGAGATAAACGCTGCGAACATTAGGTTGGCTTCTATAAATTTCAACTGGTCTGTATTTTTCAACAAATGGACTTTATGTTTATACCTTTTCACTTCCTTAAACGGTGTTGTTCTAATATCTCACATTCCAGAGTGGTGTCAATCCTGTATCGTGGATAAGAAAATTCTGCAGCTTGCTTCAGGTAACAAAGAAGGAAAGAAAGAATCTTGCTGTGAGCTCAGGTCCTTTGAGCCCAAGCCCAGGGCACCAGGACAGAGGACTCCTCCCAAGCTGCTGCTAATGCAGTCCTTGAGTGCTCTGTCTCTGAGTTTCCCTGGGGCCTCGGATGAGACACCGGGAGGCAATTTGGTTTTGGAGGTGCGGAGGGGGAATCTGGCTGTTCTACAATTGTTTGCTGAGCCATCTGCTCTCTCTTCCTCTTCAGAAATGATGCATTTGTTACCGTGGGCTGCTTTTGTCGAATATTTGGATTATGTCACTCTCTCTGTATGTCACATGTGGGGCATTTGGTGACATGCAATGCAGCCTACATTGGTTTCCCTACGCAACGCAATAGGTACAGGCGCACTTGCTTTCCATTCACTGTCTGAACAGTTTTAATGTCATTTAGATAAGACTCACATATCCGCACAATAGAAGCTTCCAGATTTTCAAGTTCCTTTTTTTTTTTTTTTTGTATGCCACTAATAAGAATCAGGGAAGACGCCATCATGGGCGTACATGTGCTCAACAGAAACAGAGCCCAGAAACTGACTGCTTCGGGAGGGCACTGGTCCACAGACAACTCAGTGTGTTCCAATAGCGACACCGGCCTATTGGTCATTGTGTGTTGTCAGTTGTTTTGCAGACAAGGATCCAAACCTGCTTGTGTTTACTGATAATTACCCGCAGTATCAGCAGGTCAGTGTTTGAAAGGCTTGTCTGTGGGTGGGAGAACTCATCTCTATCACTGAGAATATCTGGTAAGCTGATCAGCCACGGACCTGGGGAGGTTGTGTTACTAATTCCCACGGCGGTAACCATGGGGCAGTAATTTAACTTCTTCAGGCCTCAGTTCTTCCCTTGGTATAATGTCCAGTACAAAAGATCTCTGATAATTCTGGCCTCGGGGGCACTATAGTTAATTTATAGTTGATTGATTTTGTAGGGATATCTTTCTGGTTATGGTAAAAGGACCCAAACATTTTTTTTTAATCACTCTCTGTGACCTGAAAGAGAAATCCCAGGAAGATGGTCAGCCTATGCTTGTCTCTAAGCACAGAAAAAGAATGGAGCTTCTTATCTGGCAACCAAGTTTGCACAAAGCAACATTTTGGAAAACAAAAATGGAAACACACATTGTAAAAATGTGTTTAGTTTATTTATGATTTATTAAGGTACCTATCATTCCTCCAAACTTAAAGGGTGGCAACTTCTCTGGTTGGATTCATCATTTTTTTAAAAAGATGTAATGAGTACTGACTGTGTACCAAGCACCGTGGATGCCAGGGTGAGTTTGCTCCATCACCTAACCTGGAAGCACCCTCTGTCGGATGAGGAAGGCAGGTCTGTAAACAGAGAGAACACAAAGGATGAGGACTATACATAGCCACCACACCGAGGAAAGCTGGGGAAGAGATAATCATACAAAAGAGGTCTCGTGGGATGTGAGGATTGTGTCCAGGTAAGTGCTGTATGTGATGGGGAGAAGGCATGGGGGCATTTGAACAGACAGACCAGATAGAAGAAAGACACAGAGGTGTACTGGGTAGAGGAAAGACAGTCTGCATGAGATGTGGATTAAAATGGCTGGAGGCAGATTACAACCCACATGTGAATAACCTTAATCCCAACTGGAAGAGTTCAGATCTTTCTAACAAGGGCTTTAGGCAGTGGCCATACAGAGACAGTAGCCAGCTTCAGTGAACGGTAGACTGCCTTCTAGCTTTAGGCACTGACGATCTCTGAGTAGTCTCCCTTTAAGAAAACTGTCTAGTTGTTGATGCTCCTGCTGGAAAACAGGTGGTTATGGGGTTTATTAGCAGTATCTGATGTGGCAGGGCAGGAAGGGAAGTTTGTTCAACTAAAGCCATAGGCACAATGAATATCATGTGAGGCCAAGGGTTCAAAGTGAAGGCAGACTCTAGACTCCTGTGGGTGGAGGCTCCTTTGGAAGGTCACATATTGGATATCTTGCATATTAGGTATTTACATTACAATGTGTAATAGTAGTAAAATTACAGTTACAAAGTAGCAATGAAATAATTTTATGGTGGGGGGTCACCACAACATGAAGAACTGTGTTAAAGGGTCACAATATTATGAAGGTTAGGGACCACTGATCTAGATTCTAGAGTCTAGAGGGAGTCCACAAGCCAAGCAGCAAGGGCAGCAGCCTACTGGAGGGGTCCTGTCCCTAGTATCCTAGAACTTCTGACTAGAGCCTCACAGTGGGTGTTTCCTTGGGAGGTACCACAGATACCATTCCCTCTGTCTGGTCACAGGCAGCACAATGGAGCATCAGTTTTTCAGGGTTGCCAGGAGTGCTGAAGAGTTTCCTGGTCCTAATCACTTCAGGGTATGAAGCATACTTTCTGGACATATACATGTATATGTGTTTACGGATATTAATAGGTTTTCTTCACCGATGAAATAAGTCAATCCAAGCTGAATTAAAAGTATAAAGGCAGGTTTACTGGGGGCAGCTCAAGGATCTGGGGCAGAGACATTGTGCATCCTGGCTAAGGTAAAGGGATTTTATAGATCTTAGGTGAGGGGCGATGAATGCCAGCTAGAAGCTACGATTGTGTCCAAATATGTTCAAAAGATGAACTCCTGGGGGGACACTCTTGGATGGGATGCCAGAGAGGCAGAGGTGAGGGAAGGGATGATGACATTTTAGCCTGGAGTTTTCTCTATGCAGGTAATGTTAAGGGAAGGAGAGCAAACAGGGTTTTCCAGCATGTGAGTGTGTGTGTGGGGGGAAGAAGCAGGGGTTCCAATCAAACAGATATATGTGAGTATATATGCTACATGCTTTCTGGACACATACATACATATGTATTTATGAATATATGTATGTGAATATCTATGGTGCATGCTTTCTGGATATATAATATAGTATAAAATGTCAATATATTACAAATATATATATTATGGTCAAGGAGCATGATATACTTAAATGAAAGTGTTATTATGAATTACATCAGTTCATGCAATGAGCAGACACTAAGAAAAATTGTTTTAAAAGTTGAGGCAGAGGGTAGGGAATTGGTCCAGTGGTTAAGAGCACTGGATGCTCTTACTAAGGACTCAGACTTGGTTCCCAGCACCAACAGTGCCTGGCAACCATTTTTAACTCCAGTTTCTGAGGGTCTTATGCCCTCTTCTGGTCTCTGTGGGCAGCAGGCACATACATGGTGAATAGACATACAGGTAAAATAGTCATACACATTTAAAAAGCTGAGATAAATAAAAGCCAGTTAATCTCTAGAGCTGTGCAAGGTTTGATTCTGATTCCTGCATCCTGACATTCTTGTTGCTTTTGTGAAGATAAATTTGTAGAGGCTTTTACATTGTTCTCGGAGGTAAGTTTTTCCAAACCCTTTTACAAGATCCATTAAAAGACTGGCATAGTTTTTTTCTTTAAATTAGTCTGGTGATTGTAATGATAGATTTCTTCTGAAATCTTGGAGGGGCATCTATGGGATCATGATATATAATTTTTGATGCATTTTAAAACTCCAGTGAGTTATTATCTCATTTGAGGAGTTTTGCATTTATATTTGCAGATGTTCCCAGCCAATGGTTTTACTGCCCCCCCATCTCCAGTTGGTGAAATCAGATTATATTAGCTTTAGAAAGTGAGGTAGACTGCTTTATCTCATTTTCTATGTTCTTGAAACAACTTATATGAGATTATCTGTTCTTTGAAAGTTAGGTGTGTTTATATTAATGTTGTGAGAAAAAAAATTTTTGACACAGGGTCTCTTGTATCTCAGGCTGGCTCACAATGAGGTTAAGGATGACTTTAAACATGTGATTCTTCTGCCTCCACTTCTCAAGTCTGAGTCATGATACCCTGCTTAGATATAAGTTTAATTCCTGTGATCTGGTTGTGTTTCACATTTTAACTTTTTGTTTTCTTATGGCTCTATGATCTCTTTCAAGGATTTTTTTTCTGCATCTAACCAGAGCCACTACAGGAAAAAAAAATCATAATAATACCATCAACCTTTACAGAGTAATTTCAAAAAGTTTTCTTTTAATTTTTAAATTTGAAAACCTTTTTATTTTCCTTTGTTATTTTTATAATGGTGTGTGTGTGTGTGTGTGTGTGTGTGTGTGTGTGTTATTTACTCATTTTTAACTGAGACATTCATCCATGCAGAGAACTACACAATTGAAAGTGCACACACTCTCCCTCTTCTGCCTTCTATGCAAGACCCTTCTTAGACCTACAACTGCTTGCATGCCAAGGTGAGCCCAGTTCTTAGTATTGGTCTAACACTCAGTGTAGATCTGCTCCCTAGAAGGGTTCAAATCCCACTCTCTCTACCTGGTTTTCTGACACTCTGACCCAGTGGAGTGACTGACAAGCTGTAGCACTCCTTCCCAGAGAACACTACTGCTGCTGCCTCAGACTTGTGTTTTTATGAATCTGTTTACAGTCCTTTACTTGAGAAGACCTCCCATTCCAGAGCATAATATATATCCAGAGCCATTCCTTTGTAACATAATACCTTTTATTCTCTTTAAGACATCTTTCTAGAGATGCCTTCTCTGAAGACAGTAAAAGGGAAGGTTGAATAAAAAATCATGGAGTATTTCAGCAGAAGGATGGATGTTCAACAACCCGGTTGGTCTGATTCTGTTTTGTTTTCTACAGATAAGATTGTAGCGAGAGACGAGGCCCTTCACATTTTCTTTCATGCTGTTTGGATTTATTTTTTTTTATTATTGTTATGAAACAAGAGGAAGCAGCCAGCTGTTGCTCTCAGCCCAGCTCCATTTTCTTGCAGACAATGAACGCTCCCTTTGAATTGACAACCCGCTTGTGTGTGTGCCAGCTCAGTGTCTCCACTCTGAGAACTGCAGTGCATCTGGGGCTTTCTCTTTCTTGGTGAGCTTACTGGGCTGCTGGAAGTAACTTCAGTGGGGCTTGCTAATTTGATTTCAGTTATAAAAGGATCCCAATCATACAGAAATTTAAAAATAAAAAAAAAATTCAAGCTGTATGCAAAATAGTTGAGAGTTGCTTTAATTTTTAGATTAACCCATGAAACAATCCCATTATTTTACTATTTTGTCTTTCATCCTGAAACCTTTTTTTTTTTTTTTTTTTTTACATTTTGATTACTGGTGCTCTGAATTGCTTGTACTTAATATTTCTGACTATGTGGGTAGACAGAAGGCAGTGGCTAAAATAATATACTGTTCTAGCAGAGGACTTGGGTTCAGTTCCCAGCACCCAGGTTAGGTGGCTAACAACACCTTGTAACTCCAGCCCCAGGGGATCTAATGCCTCTCTGCATACCCCCACTCCTGCTCACATACCTGTACCCCATATACACATGATTAAAAATCTTGAAAAATTTCTGATTACATCTAATAAAGGAAACCACAGGAAAACACTATCACACCCAATCAATACCCTTGTTGGGTTCTTTTCCACCTTTAGAATTTTAAAACTGATTTTCCCCTAAATATACAATAACGTTCTTTCTTATTCCATAGGATCTAAGATATCTCTAAGTGTCATTGCATCTATGAGACTGGAAAATGTTAATTGGTAAGAGAGTGAAAGCAGGTATTTAACTCTTCTGTTTTTATGAAGGTATGTCTAGTGTTGTCTCAGTTAAGTAAAATGCTAGTTGGTAGTTTTAAGTAGATGCTCCTTTAAATTGAATAAAATGCCACATAGTAAATATTGAATAACACTTCAAAAAAGTTAAAATGTAATATTTTTATCTATATATCTTTTACTTACTGATAAGTTCAGATACCTTTGTTTTGTTTTGTTTTTTAGAATCCATGGAGTCATTTATTTAAATATAGCCTTTATTGCTTGTATTTCTGATATGGTATATTGTTTTGATAATTTTTCTTAAATTGAATATTCCTCCAATTTCTGTGGCAAATCTCCTTGCTCACAGTGTATCATCTTCTAGGGAGAAGTTTAATTCTCTTTGCTTTCTATTTAGTATTTTCTGAACATATTAACAAATGAAGTTGACCTGTGGCTTATTTTATATTCTGTTTTTGGGGTTTCAGTCCTGAGATAATATTTTATGTAACATTTTACTTTTTTTCTATATTCAGAGTGGTTCATATAACAATGATACTATTTCTTGGAGCTTTTATTCACAATTTGATATCAAATTTGTGTCTTGTTAAATTTTAGACAATTTATCTCCGGACTCAAAAACCTCCTCTACCTTCTTTGACAATCATTCTTGATTTGTTTTTCAGTTTCTTCTATTTACTAATAATAATTACTTGTTACATAAAAGTCCTTTTAATACAGCTGTGTATCCCTCTCATTTAATTTTGATTTTGGTTATATATTCTCCCTCACTTCTATTTGATCTAGTTACTTCTACATGATCATGTACTACAGTCTTGATTAATTTTTTTACTGCTCCTCTGTCATTAAAAGCTCAATTTTTCAGTATGCATATTTTATTCATTTTTCCTTTTCCTTTTGTTTTTGGCTTGAGTTGTCTTTTAGGAAGTAGATGATCGCTTTATTTGTTTCCAATGTCTCCACATTGTTTGTGATATCTCAGCCAGGATTGTATGCTAAGGAGATGAATGAGGGTGAACAAGTCTTTGTTACCCCACAAAGTGTGTGTGTGTGTGTGTGTGTATTTATACAACACTATACATGTTTATTATTCTGGTACCCTTAACTTGGTTTTCAAGTGGACAGTATATACTGTTAAGTCTAGGCATAGCACTGTACAATAAAATCTGAAAGTTATGGCAAAAATCCCATTTGTCCTTTTCTCCCTGGCAACCACCACTTTCTGCTTTTTTAGATATCATGAGTAAGGGCACAAACTACATTTCATGCTGGGGTTGGATTGTTTTCTTCAGCCAAGTCTTCTCCATGTTGTAGCACAGGATAAACATCACTTTATTAAGGCTGAATAATATTGCATTGTGTATATACACCAAATTTTCTTTTGACAGTCATCTACTGATAGACATTTAGGTTGTTCCACATCTTAGCCTATTATTAGTTAAAAAAAAAGTGTTGGGACAGATATATGAATGCAAATATCTTTTCAAGATTGCATTTTCAATTCTTTTAGACAAGTATCCAGAAATGGTGTAACTTACCATGCAGAAGTCCTATTTCAGATTTTTTGTTTGTTAGTTTGCTTGTTTTGCTTTTTGGTTTTGTTTTTTGGTTTTGTTGAACTCTACTCCAGTTTCCATATGGCAGCACAGTTTTACATTCTTGCCAATGTCAGTCAAAGGTCTAAGTGTTCAGGCTCCACGGAGGTGTGTTGACTAGGTATAAAAGGAGATCTCACCGTGGTTTAATTAGACATTCTCTGGTGCTAGAAAGATACTTAACACTTCTTCATAAGTTTGCGACTGTGTCTGCGTCTTCTTTGGAGAATTATCAGCTCAAGGCCTTGAGCTATTCTTTAAGTGGGTAACCCGCGGGGTTTTGCGGCTGAATTGCAGGGATTCCTTGTGCGTTTTGGAGATGAACCTCGTGTGGATGTGTGGTTTACAGTCTTTTTCTCTCGTTTCCGCATTGCCATTTCAAGCTGTCGGTTGTTTACTGTATGCGGAAGCGTTTGGTTGGATGTAGCCCTGCTCATCTGTTTTGGCTCATGTTGCCTGCGCTTTTGGTGTTACGTTCACAAACTCATTGCCAACACCAATACCATGAAGTTTCCCCCTAACGTTTTCTTCTAGAAGTTTTGCTGTTTGGGGCCTTATCTTTGCGTCTTTAGTCCACACTGACCTGAGCTTTGTGCGTGCGACAAGGTAAAGGTCTGATTTCATTTTATCACAGGTAGCTGGCCAGTTCTCCCTGCACTGTTTAGTGGAACTGTCCTCTCCCCTCGTGCTGCCCCAAGGTCCCCATGAGAGATTCATTGGCCATTCTGAGCTGTTTTGTTCCACCAATCTACATGTGTATAGCTTTGTAGTGCTCGATGAAATCAGGGAGTGTGACACCTCCAGTTTCTTTCTTCAAGATGACCAGCTATTTTTTTTTATTATTGGATATTTTATTTATTTACATTTCAGATGTTATCCCTTTTCTCTATTCCCCACCACCATCCCTCATAAATCCCTTATCCCATCATCCCAATGACCAGCTATTTTGAGTCCTCTGTGGCTACCTGTGAATACTAAAATTGTCTTTTTAAATGTTCGGTATAACAAATGTCTCTTTAAAATGTTATCACAGCCTTCAAATTGAATGTGTCACTTGCTATGACTGTGCAGGAGATTAAGAGTGCTGCCTGACAATCTGTAGATGTGGGATGCCTTTGTAGGGTCTCCCTGCATTTGGTCCATGAGCACTGTATGGTTTTCGCTGTGCCAGCCTAGTGCCTTCCTTACTTATTTCAAGTTATCTATTCTTTCTGATGCTAGACAAATGGAACTGTTGCCTCAATTTCCTTTTGAGATAAGTTACTAGTGGATAAGAATGTAAGTATTTTTGTATGTTACTTTTATACTGTGCAACGTTACTGCTTGGTTTATTTATTGTTTTCAGTATTTTTGGTGGTGTCTTTAGAATTTTATGTAAGATAATCTCATTTAGAAATAAAAATCACTGCATTTCCTTTTTGTTCTGATTTGGGTTTGTTTTAGTGGCTATCTTTGTGTTATGGAGAAATGATGTGTTCTCTCTCTCTCTCTCTCTCTCTCTCTCTCTCTCTCTCTCTCTCTTTCTCTCTCTCTCCCTTCCTACTATAAACTACACTCTTAGCCGTGCATTGTTTGAGTTACTTTATGATGAAAATGTATTTTCGCTTTAAAACTTGTGTTGAAATATAATTGCCAGTGCATTATGAAATGGGATCACGAAGGAGTACTTAGGACATGAAGGCTATGCCTTCAGAGTGGAGTTAGAATCACTGTTTGAAAGTGGGAGCTTCTCTCTCTCTCTCTCTCTCTCTCTCTCTCTCTCTCTCTCTCTCTCTCTCTCTCCCCTCTTCCTTTCACCAGCATCTGCCATCTTGAGCTGGGCTTCCCATCACAGTGCTCTGAGAAAGTAAATTTCCTTCTGTACTCCCTGGATTTCTTAGATATTCTGTTACAGCTCAAAACAGAGCAAGACAGAGTGTCTATCTCCCTTAAACTATATAGATACTTTCCCTGAGTTCAAGGTCAAGTTGCTCTGCTTAGTGAGCTCTAGGTCAGCCAGGCTTAGTGTTACATAGTGAAATGCTATTAGAAAGAAAGATGATTCATGTGTAGAAAACAAAATCTCACTACTATCCATACATGGGATGAAGAACCGTGGCAAGCAATAAGAACTGATATGTAAAGTGTTTTCCCGTAACACTTTTTGATTTATGTAGTTTGAGATTGGGTCTCATATAACCCAGGCTGGCCTCAAACTCTCTGTAGAGATTGGTTGGCTTTGAACTACCAATTCTCCTGCCTCTGCCTTCAGAGCGCTAGCTAGAATTAAGAGCATGTACCACCACACCTTAAAGTGCATTTAAATGTGTTTTTTTTTAAATCCCATTTTATAGTTGGTAAAGCACCTTTCAAAGCTATTTTCAGTCAAATCTCATAAGGATTCCGTGAGACAGGCAAGGGGGCATGTGATGGGAATCCATTTTATATGTGAGAACATTAAGACTCCTGGAAGTCAACACTGTATTCAGGCCCCCAGGTTTCAGTGGGTTGTCTGGAAGTTGAGCCCAAGTCTCTTGCCTCTTAGTCCTATATTTGTTGCACCGTGTCACAATCATCCAACTCAATTCCGAACTGAAACACTTCAGTGTGGAGTCTTTTCTCGTAGTTGGCTACAAATGATATATAATTTTAATAACATATGCTTATTTCCAGAGAAAGGATTTTTATCTCCATTCTATGCCAATGTTATTTTAATGTGTGACATTACATAGCAGGCTGCATACTTCTCCATGAGAAAAAAAATTAGGAAAAAATGTTTGCATGTATCTATTTTGGAAGATCCATTCTAATTTAAGGAAGTGTGATGATTGAAACCCCAGACTTCAGAACAAATTAGAATAAAAATCTTTGTTACATCTTGACTCTTGCCTCCTTTGAAGAGACAAAGTCACTCTAAGGAGAAGCCTGTGGTAGGCTCTTGAACTTCCATCATGAATTTAGTGAATGAAGACACAGGGCAGGTGGGTGTCAGAATCTAATGCCTTTTCTTCCTCAAGGCTCATCACTGTCTCTGCTCCCAGGAGTGAGTCACTCTGTAACAATTGGAGTGACAGTCATACTCATCCTCAGTTCTACTTAATCCTTCTGAATTTACAAAGCCTATCCCCAGCTGCTTTTTACAAACTCTTGTGAGAAAGGCAGTGCGGGTTATGAACTCTATTTCACAGATACGACAATAGGCTCACAGATGCAGAGTCCTACCTGAATTCATGTGTGTGTGTGTGTGTGTGTGTGTGTGTGTGTGTGCATGTGCGCTTGTGGAAGATCACTTTGAGAACTAGGAAGGTTAAGCTTTACCTTGTCCCATGCTAAATATCACTGATTGCAGTTCTGAAGGAACCATGTCAAACACCTTAAGATAAATATGTAGGCTATAATTTTAATCTGCCACTATGAAGTCTGCAGTGAAACTCAGGGGCTTAAAAAAATTAGAAATAAAAGCTGAAACACATTTATCTATCTGATCTCATGGATATTTTTTATAGCTAGTGTTATTTTTATAGCTAGTGACCATCTTCTTTTCTCAGTGCAAATACTCCCAGTGTCAATCACATTTGATATGCCTACACAAAGGCAATGATGCCCATGTACACGTACCTGGATGTGCATGTGCCAGTAGGTACCACAACATTTTCTACAGAGGCTATAAAGCAGGTTCCCAAAGTCAAAGCTGTTTCTAAAACAAGAATCGGAATTCTGGTCTCCCAGGCCACGTCCATAGGCAACATGAACACAAAGGCGGCCCTCCAGGGTTTTAGAAACACTGTCCAGTTCCCTGGGTGGGCAATAAATCAGGATGTCTCAGCTTTGTTAGCCAAGGCTGGGGTGGTTGCAAGGGAGCCTTTCTCAGTTCTGAAAACAGTCTCTAAGCCACACAGTGCTTCTTTCTTTTTCAACACACTGTGATCCTCACCGCCTAGCTGTGTGCTCTTTAAAAAAAAGTGTCTACTTGCTAACACCCCTTTTTGGAATGGGTAAGTGGCAGGGAGGAGGCTTTCTGTTCTTGAAGGTTTGGTTAAGCTAGTGGGTGAAGAGCCAGTTTGCGATGTACATGCGCTTTGCTTGTTATTGTCCTGACACTGGGTCTGGGATAATCAAACTGTGCCTCTGCTCTGCATGGTGGTTAGGGTCATTGGTGTGACTATTCTGGGGCAGCTGCTCTGCTCCACACTGCATGGTGTAGCATCATCTGTGTGAAATATACATGGGCAGTGGGGCTCTACCTGTGTTCTGCAAGCCTGTGGGGTCACCACTGTGAACACAGTGGTTCAGGTGCGCTCTACCTGTGCTCTGCAGGTCTGTGGAGCCATGGGTACAAGCATCCTGATAGTGGCTCAGTAATCCACTCAGTCTGTGTAGTCTTTCTCAGGAATGAGGTTCTATTCTTGCTTTTCATTCTTTCATGGGTCTCTCCTCTCTAGAGGGAGCAGACAATGCTCACCAGGAGGAAGCATGGCTTGGGGAGAGGTGGAAAGCATTAGGGAAGGCAGATGTCTGTAGAGCAGCATGCTGTGCCTTAAGTATGTGGGAGGGGGGTGGCAAGACAAATGGCTAGGGTCCCTGGGTGGAGAAAGGAAAGTGACAAATGCTGGTTTCAGATTGGCTATGCAATAAGATGCCTGCGGATTCCAAATAAGTAGGCAGGGGGTTGATCTGCTTTAGCCCTTCTGCATTGTGTAAGAGTAATACAAACCACAATTTCACTGTTCCCGAGAACAATAGACTATGAACCTGCATGGGTAAACTGCATGAGTAGTTTAAAAGTTGTCAGTAGCCACTTTTTAAAAAAAAAAGGGTTAAAAGGGAAATAGATAAAGGTAATTGTAATAATATATCCAATATAACCTAACTGGTATCATTTCAACATGTTATCAGTAAAAACGTCACTGAAGAGATTTTTACCCTTTCCCCCATACAGGCTTTAGGATGTGGGTTTGTTTTATTCTTACAGCACTGTAAGGAAGCAACCCACATTTAAGAGCACAATAGGTGTGTAGTGCTACCCTGTTGGGCAGTGCATGTAAGGCCCAAAAGGAACAGGACAGCTGGGGTGGGAAACCAATAGCTTCTGCTTTGGGAAATAATGACTGGGAGATAGAGAGTAAACCACTATGGCTGCTGTCTCCCAGATAACTTCACAAAGCATATCCTTTGTTGTTTGCATCTTTAAGTGGCTGCTTTGGCATGCTCAGGAACGTCCTATGAAATGGCGAAGCAGCAGCCTCTGTCTTTTCTGATCCCTTACTGCCACTGCAATGTCCAAATGCCTCATCCTGCCATTTGACATCATCTCCATGATGGCTGTGTTGACTTGTCTATGACTATGGTATGTTCTTTCATCTTCCAATGCCTAACGTTCTAGTAGCTCTGACTATTTTTTTGGAGTCAGGGTCCTCATGTAGCCTAGACTGGCCTCAAACTTGCCATGTAGCCAAAGATGACCTTGAACTCCTGATCTTCTTGCCTTCATTCCACAAGTGCTGGGGTTCAGGGCATGTGTACACACACACACACACACACACACACACACACACACACACACTCTTTAGGATCAAGCCCAGGGCCTTGATCTTGGGTAGGTAAGAACTCTACCAACTGAACCACACCCTCTGCCAAACTTTGTTTTAAAAATATGAGAGTTATTTTTGTGGCATGTTTAATGGCCCAGTTTTGAAAGTGACACTAAAAGAAGGGAGCTATAAAACGACTTGTGTATACTTTATGTAATGGGTGTCTTTTTTCTCTTTCTGTGTATGTGTTTGTGTGTGAGTGTGTATGTTTGTGTGTGTGTGTGTGTGTGTGTGAGAGAGAGAGAGAGAGAGAGAGAGAGAGAGAGAGAGAGAGAGAGAGAGAAGGTATGTATGGGGTAGCATGTGTGCTCAAAGCATATACATGCAGAGATCAGAGGAGAAGTTTGTGTGTCTTCCTTTCACTTTTCCACCTTAATTTTTGAGACATTGACTTCACTGAACCTAAAGCCTGCATTTCAGCTGGATGGCTGAACAATGAGCTCTCAGGATCCACCTGTCTTTGTTCCCCAGGACTGAGGTTACTGGTATATTTGACCATGTCCAGATTTTGTGTCTGGGATTTGCTTGCCCATACTTAAATTACCAACAAACTTTTAGTCCCTTACAATTGATGAGTAACCCTAATAATTCATAATCTTTGTTTATGTATCATTTAATTAAATCACGTGTTACAAGGACAAATACAACTTGTCTGAATAGGATTGTCAGGAACTAAGGTGACTCTTGGTAAACATGGGACTCCCCTCTAGGGAGCAGATATGAGCAGGTGTCACACAGCATCACACCAGCCTCAGGATTCAGTCTGTGTTACCTATTGTGTCTCACAGAAAGACTAGGGGGCTTGGGTCCACTGGGTGTGTGAAGTAGCAGTTAGTGATGGTCTTGTTGATTCTGGTTGATCTGCCCTGCTTGTATCTCCCCTTGGAATTTCTTTTGCTTATTCTATTTCCTATCTCTTGCTGTTGAAAATCATGAACAGGCAGAACAGTAGTCCCATGTCATATACCAATTCCTAGTACCTGTGAAAGTTATCTTACATGGCAAAAAGCACTTTGTGAAGCCAAAGATCATGAGATGGAAAGATTATCTGGGGGACTCCAATCTAATGTTCATCTAATTGCATGGCTCCTCAAGAGCAGAGACCATTTCTGGATGCCTGTGTAGAGACACATGTGTCAATGTGAGAGGGCCTTGATGTGACTATGTGTGTGAACTTTCACTGGCTGTGATTCTTAACATAATTTTATCATACTTTGTCCGAGTCTTTTACTTAAATTTAGATTTTCTAAATTTTGTTGTGAGAATTGTTTTTGGTTTTTTGCATGTAAAATGAAAATAGAAACCTAGAGAAAGACTTGTTTTTTCATCCAGCAATGTGTGTTTCTCATAGTTGATATGTTTAGATTAAGTACAGACAGACATATGACAATTTCCATTTCTTCCCATAGCTAGTACTAGTTATTCTGTTTGATATTTATGCTTTCTACTTGACGTGTGTGTTAGCAAAGCTTCTAACTTCCTGTATTCTCTGAAGGGACAGTAAAGGGAACAAGCTGAAAAGGAATGATGCCTGAAAGTGTGAGTCACAAACCCAAGCAGCCAGAGCTTCCATTACACCTTGAGAGACATAATGAGGAACAGGGACACTTAGGAGACATATTGCTGAGAGACTGGCACATCCAAGAGTGGCTTTTATACAGTCAGGTAAGATAAAGCAACTCTTGACCACAGTGAACATCTGGTTGGAGACTAATCAGGTGATGACTTCAACCACATTCACATTCAGTTTTTCTCCATGAATGGCTTTGGTCACATCATAATTTCTTAGGTACAAAGATATGGGAAGGCAGAAAAATAAAATAAAAAATAAAAAGAGTACAAGCTTGGAGAAACTCTCAGGTTTAAATATGTTGAGGTTCTTAAAGCCTCGTGCTTCTAATACTCACTTAAGATAATTTGCTGTTTTCAAAGTTATAAAAAAGGGAATGCTCAAAATACATCATTTGCAAGTATGAAATTTCATAATGAAACCCACTACTTTGAATGGATGTATCCTAAAATATAAACAGATAAATGATGTACAACGAGAGAGACATAGACGGCAGCTCTGACAGCAGGCCCTCTAATGTTAAGATGGAAGTCGCTCATTCCCCAACTCTCCTCACTCCTAGGTGTTTTACAGATTCACTACACTGGGATCTCATAGTCTTTGCAATCTTCATAAACATTATGAAAATTATAGAAATCAGAAAGTTAGAAAAATTAACAAAATCTCCCTTTAGTCATTTTCCTTTTGGCAATACATTCTCTGTTCCCCTTTCCTATCTGTTTAGTTGGTCATATATTATAAATAGGTTAACATTTTGGATATTTACATCTTTATCCCATCTGGTCATAATTCTTTCTTTTTCTGAAGAAACTGAGGGAACATGATAGCTGATATATTTAATGGAAATCAGGATCTAGAAATCTATAAGATTTCCATAATAGTCCAGGTCTTTGGGCATTTCCCTGATGAACTGCTAAGACCCATAATTAGGTTTGTGAGGTACAATATTTTTTTTAACACTTTGACACTAGATATAAGATAAAAGTATATGTTTTAAAAATTATAAAAATTTTTTTCTTAGAAGAAAGCACTTACTTTTGAGAAGACTGGGCTAAAGAAACAAACCACTCTCAACATTACGGAGACTACCAAAATGAAATATCTTTATGCATAGCCTAGCGTCCCTGATACTCTTTGACACAGTCTACATAAGCATTTATTAGTGATTTCAAATGTAATGACTACATTTAAGTCACACATTTCAACGTAATGCTACATTTACTTCAGTGTTTTACTAAACATTTCCAACTGTTGAATCCTAAGGAATAGCTTTCCTTATTTTAGACTGTTTATGGGAACTTTTTAGAAATGAAGGGCAGAAAAATAATATGCATTAGAATATTGAGTCAGGAGTGGTTGTTTGTTGGAGGTAATAACCTCCAAGGTGTCAAACAGAAACATAAGATACCGCTCTTCTGGAATAGAGCGTAAAGCATGAGAGTGCACTGAACTTTGCTCAACCAAAACCTTAGTTTTTTCCTGAGTTAATGTTATTAGTAATGTCTACTTCTCCAGACAGCTCCCTTTGTCTTCTCTACAGACTTCTGTCACCTGTACTTCCCCTCAGATTATAATGATTACAAATAAATTACTAGCAGAAGGTATTTGAATTTGGTTTCCTGTGTAGAACCACATGAAATTAATAATAGTTGTTTTTGTTCACTTAACTGGGAGAAAAGTGGTTCAAACTTATGTTATAGAATATTTCTTATAAATATAAAGACTATTATGATGATGATGAGACCTATCTACTTCAACCACAAGAATTTTTAATTAAAAGTCATAGCAGAGGGTAAAGAGTAAATGTCAAAGCAACATGGATTTTAGCCCTTACAAGGTCCACAGAATAGTGTTCAAAGATTTCTAAAGAATCCCTAGCAGGAGAGAACTTATGTGTTTCCACACCACCATGGGGAAAAAAATCAACAGAGGCATAATCCCAAGACATAGTGCACAAGACCTATAGACACAGACCCCTGTCCTTGCAGGAAGGATAACAGGTGTAGAGCCTGAGAAAACTGCAAAGGGTTGTGGTTTGACAGTCTTTTACCCCATGGGATCATCCACTATTGACCTTGGACCTTGGGGCTGAAGAGGCTTAAGATTGCTCATTACATTATCATAAGTTGTGTGAGGATTGCTCATTACATCATCATAGGATATCTAAGGCTGGCTCATTACATCATAAGATCTCTGAGGATGGCTCATTACATCATCATAGGATCTCTGAGGATGGCTCATTACATCATCGTAAGGTCTCCATGGTGTTTTCTAGCGGGTCATGTGCTTTGAAGATTCTCTTTCCCTCCCACACAGTTGCAAAGCAGGACTAGTCTCTGGAGCACCATGAAGAAGAGAAACTAGGAACGATTCTGGGTTTCATGAAGTGAGCTGTGGCTCTAAACTTCCCCCGTGTCAGAAAAGCCAGTGAATGTCTTTCTACAAATGTATCTTATAGTTTCTTCACACTTGGAGATTGCCATTCCAAGACTCAAATGCAGTGGTCCTCCAGCTTTTCAAAATGGTGAGAGTGAATAAAGATATGGACAGGTGTCACACAGCAGAGTCTGTGCCTGTTAATCACTGACAGAGCCACTCTGGTGAGTCCCAAGTAGGCACAAGCAGCTAGAGGCAGTTGAGATGATCTGCTAATGAAAGATGTTTGAATAAAAAGGTTAAGGAATCAAGGCATCCTTAATTTTTTTTTTCTGATACCACCTTGTCACCAAGTTACACATTCAGGATTGACTTGCTTGCTTTCATGGCTTTACGTAAGAGGAAAGGGTATGGTGCCAAACTGGCTATGTGGTGGTGGTGGTGGGGTATATACAGTATAGCATTGTAACATGACCTCTTAACTTATGAAATTCATAGTGGTTCACCATGGTGGACAGATAGATGTTCCTGGTACTTTCAACCAATAGCATACTGATCCCCTGCACAAGCTGGTGCCTCTTACTGTTTCTTTCCATTTGATCAGGCCCTGCGATTTTTAAACTCTTATAGCTTTGTGAAACTTTCTTCTAACCCAGTTCTCTGTTGCTCTGATCATCCTGCATCAGGGAAGCTGAGTTAATATGGTGAAAATAATGGTCCACCAGCCAGACCACCCTGCAGCCTCTCAGGAAGGGTGGCAGGCCACTCAGCCAACTCTGCCGAGTTCAGCTGGGATCACCGTTGGTGTTCCTCACACAGGATCAAGGTGTCAGAAATGAGTTGGTTGTTGAATGGAAATGTAGCACCATTTTTTTTTTTTAAAATAGCAGCCATGACTATATTCCTGAAGTTGATGTACTTTTAAAAGACTTTTAAAATAAGTTACGGTGCATTAAAATATTCACCATCAAATGTACCCATCTAAAACATCTTAACTGTTTATTCTTATTTTTTTTTCCCCTTTTGGACTTGCAGAGTTTCAGGAGGTAAAGAAGGGAGCCAGAACCTTGACAAAAGGGAGCCCTTTTTCCACACAAAAGACGTGTGAGAAACAAAGACAGTTTAACCAACCAAACAAAAATGCCACCACTCATCGTGACTCCCAGGGTAACGTGTATTTGTTGGGTGCATTGTCTTAAAAATGTCATTAAGGAGGGTTTGTGCATCCACAAAGGTTCAAGTTCAAGTTTGGCATGCTGGACAAAATGGGGTTTCCAACTCATTTATTTTGGGGACTTTTGCCCGCCCTGTGCCTTGAGTCTGGTTGCCAGATCTGTTAATTTTGTTGTTCTGGTTTTTTTTTTTTTTTTTTTAAATCTTGTTGGGGATGCTATTGGGTGAAACTTATAGTATGTGACTCATCTTGGCAAGAGAGGGGACAGTGACCATTTTATGACATGAGGTCTTTCAGGGTTTTGCATTCCTGATTGATTAACCACTCTGAGTTTCCCCTCCCTAACCCCCATGTATTGTTGCTGCACAGTTTAAAATACAAGAAAGATTCTATTCTAAAAGACGAGGCTTCTGTTACATACACTGTTTAACTCTCCATAAAGCCTGATGTCCTGCTACGGAGACATTCTCAACAAAGGTAGCAAATCCCTTTTCTCTTATGCTCTGTTTTGATAGCACGTGGATTGAAGACATGTTTTTCCTTTTGAAGTTGGGTTTAGTTGACTGGTTATAAAACAGCCCAGAACTCATGCTGGGTGCAATCAGAGACAGACTTTACTTCCCCAAAGCACTGCCCATGAATGAATGCAACTCTTCCCCATGGCTCTGCCTGTCCCCAAGCTTCCAGACAAATGAAGCTGGTATCTTAGCCATTTTGTTCTCCTCCGGGTCTCACTATCTACTTTCTTTTCATCTCAGCCTAAGGCATGGCTTCATCTTCAAGGTGTCTCCTTAGCATTGTCCTTCCCCATATGAAAGTTCTCTTTTTCTTTCCCAGTTCTTTGGCATTTGACTACGCTTCTCATTGGCACTTCCAGCTTTTTCTCTCCTTGTTCCTGTAGCTCATGTGTGCTTTCCATAGTAGAACATGGGGGATGGAACAGGAATGGTGTCAAACTCTCTTCACATCTTCCTAGACTTGGGCCCACTTGGGTGGTCAGAAATGAAGAAACCATTAAAAGCAGCAGGTCAGACGTTCCCTGGAGTATAGCCTAACTAGAGTGAGAAAGACTTCTGAGTATGGTCACTGTCAGTATCTTTGAATTCCTGTACAAAGGGAGTAACCTTGCACCATTGGGGAGGGGGCGCTTCTGGCCCCAGAAACTTTAAGCCATGAAAGGTCCATTAGTTGATGTTTAGGATACTTTATGAGAGAACCCTAGAAATTTCTTCCTAAGCAAGGACTTATGCAACTCCAGCACCATGGTCCAAAGGGTTCTGGAAGGCTCCCAACAGCAACTGTGAAACTTGACTCTACTTTAAAGAGACAGCTGCACGATGCTTTCTCTTCTGCTTTGAATAAAGTGAAATCCTAGTAACACAGAACTAGCCCAGCTACAGTATAAAGCTTTATGTTCCAGCTCTGTAGCAAACTTTCTGAAACTTTAATGGTGGACTACTTACTGGGTTTGTAAACTCTGCCTGTTATTGGCTCTCTTCCAACACATTGTGACTTGCTATACATTGTCCATAGAACACAATCTCACATGTTACTTCTGCATAAAGAGTGATACCCGGTGTTAAGTCAAGTGTCTTAAGCGCTCTGCTGCACTAAGGCCCTGCATACCAGGGCTGCACCTCTGGGCAAGGCGCGCCCCTCCTTTCTAACAGTCATCTTTCTCTCATATCTTTTTTTTCTGACCCATCATTCCTGTCTTACATTCAGCATTGCATTCTCAGGCAAATAACTTTCGTTGAGTGTCCACTGCTTACAAGATTATAAGATAAACTTTAAATTTATTAATTCTCGCCTTTAATCCCAGCACTTGGGAGGCAGAGGCAGGCGGATTTCTGAGTTCAAGGCCAGCCTGGTCCACAGAGTGAGTTCCAGGACAGCCAGGACTACACAGAGAAACCCTGTCTCAAAAAAACAAAAACAAAAAAAAAGTAATTAATTCTCTGCAATTTGTCACACACACACACACACACACACACACACACACACACACACACACACACTGGAAAAAAGGTGGCGGGAGGGACAGAAGGGGGAGGAGAGAGAGAGAGAGAGAGAGAGAGAGAGAGAGAGAGAGAGAGAAACTCTTTGTATTTTCTTAGAAAACAGGAAAGTAATTGTCTTAAGGGCATTTATACAAACTAGTACAGGCTGTACCAAGGCCAAAAGAAGTAGTTTTGAGTTCAGACGAGCCCCTTTGTATCTCCTGATGCTGGAAAGAACACTGATTTATGTAGCAGCCTTGACTTGCCACCATAGTCTTGAACCTGTGATAATAAATCACTTCAGCAAGTAAACACACTCTCTGTGGTTTCCAAAGTGCCTTTGTTTGCTAGTCTTTCTCTCCTCCTCTCCCTCCCCTTAGCCTTCCTCATCTTCTTATCTGTCCACAAATGCTTTCCAAGTCATTTTAAACATCTTGCCTTATTAAAGCTTCAAGAATACCATGTGAAGTAGTTTGGGTGGATGATGTTACAGTCTTATAAAATTATATTTTGGCCATGCCATTAAATTGACTTCCAATTTAAAAAAAAATTGTTTACTGTGGGAAAAAAAATCCAACCGATCTTTGCTTGGAGCCCTAGCTTGTTTCTCACTGGTTGTGTGACTTGTGACTTATTCTCTCTGAAAATAGTCTGTTGCCTGTATGTGTGTTTGTGTGAGGGTTAACTAAGATAATTCATATCAAACACTTATAACTGTTGCCATTTGGTGATTTCTTGACAAAGGGGTGGCGCGCCCCAGAAACATCTCATTCTTCCCTGAGCTCCTCCTGTTCACCTTGGTAGAGCTTTACCTGTCCATGAATTTGGGTTGTTGACGTCACTGCCCTGAGGATCTGTACCAAAGCCTCAGTGACCCCTGTGCCTGCAATTGTTTGTTTTCTCTTTCTTTCTCAAAATACTGCTAAGCAGAATTTCAGAGCCTACATGAAGAGTTGAATTGTTGGTGCCACTGTCAATATGCTTGTGACTTGGGTAACAGGGTCAGGTATCTTCCTCAATTGTTCTCTACCTAACTTTTTTGAGATGGGGGGGTCTCTTTTTGAACTCAGAGCTCACCGATTGGCTAGAGTGACTATCAGTCAAGCCCTAGAGATCCTATCAGCCTACCAGAGCCAAGATTACAACTGGCCTTTTCTTTTTTTAAAAATGGGTGTTAGGAGTTCACAGTCCTTATGCTTGAGCAGGGCTAGCACTTTACTGACCTAGTTATCTCCCCAGCCCTTTTTGGGTTAACTTTCTATCAATATCTGTGACATAGGTCATCCCTGAAATAACGTGTCAGAGGGATTCTTCGACATCTTCTATATACCAAGACTTCCTTAAGGACAGTGTTTCTTACCTGGAAATTATCCTTACTAGGAGTCACCACATTTTAAATTATTAATTAATTATTTTATTTATTTATATTCCAAATGTTGCCCCCTCCCAGTTCCCCATTGCAGAGTTCTTCCCCACATCCCTCCTCCCCTTTGCCTCTGAGAGGGTGTGCCCATGGTCATCCCCTCCCTGGAGCATCAAGTCTCTATAGGATTAAGTGCATCCTCTTTCACTGAGTCCAGACAAGGCAGTCCTCTGCTACAAAATGTGTGAGGGACCTTGGACCAGCCTATTTATACTCTTTGGTTGGTGGCTTAATCTCTGAGAGCTCCCAGGGGGTCCAGATTAATTGGCACTGTTGGTCTTCCTAAGGGGTTGCCATCCCCTTCAGTTTCTTCAATTCTTCCCCTAACTGTTCCATAGGGGTCCCCAACCTCAGTCCAATGGTTGCCTGTGAGTATCACATCTGTCTCAGTCAGCTCTCAGAGGACAGCCATGCTAGGGTCCTGTCTGCAAGTACAAGATAGCATCAGTAATAGTGTCAGGGTTTAGTGCCAGCCCATGAGATTGATCCCAAATTGGGCTGGTCATTGGTGGGCCATTCATTCAGTCTCTACTCTGTTTTTGAGACAGAGTCTCACTATGTAATTCTGACTGGCCTGAACCTCTCTATGTGTACCAGGATAACCCAGAATGTGTAGATTGATAATCCTCCTGCCTCCCTGTCCCAAATGCTGGGATCCAGCTTGGGTCACTATGCCCAACTCACATACTCTTGGTAGGGTATCATTCCTAAAGAACATGGCTTTTAAAAATCTTCTAAAAAGCTGTTCAAGTAACCCAATCATTACTGACTCATAACAAGATTCTGCTCCTCAGTTTCTTCCTACTCAAAATGTAGCCCAGACCATTGGCAGGGCATGAGCTGGGAGCTCATTTGAGATGTAGAGTTTCCACTTGATGCCTGGTGACCCGCTGAGTCAGAATCACCAGAGTTTACTTTAAAAACAACAACAAAATATGTTCCTTGAGGGACGCTGATGATGACAAATTATATTAGAGAAATAATGGTCTACAAGATATTCCCTGAGTCTCACCTGTGCTCGAATCAGTGTGAAAGATGCACCGGTGGGTTGGGTGTCATCAACATGTCTGGTTGGAGATGTTGCTCATCTCCATTTATTTTAGTAGTTACCCATTTCTCTGGCTTCCCATTTACGCCTTTATGAAAACACACCCGAAGCTAACTTTTGGTGACTTACCTACTCTGCCTCCCATTAAGAACATCAGCTCTCCCCTTCTGATGTGATTTTTCTTGAGGCTGCAGTTGTTGAGAGAGACTACTCACTGGGCAATCCCTCACTACTGTTTTATGCAGCCGTAGGCAGGGGAACGTCTGGAGGTATCTCTTAGAAAGGTGTGTGTGAGCACAAGGTCAGCAGCTGTCTTCAGTGCCAGAGATAGGAATGGCACAGTCTGTGATCCTGCGATAGCTCTTTAAAGAGCTGGTGTCATCCCATACAGTTAGACTCTTTTTAAATGTGAGTGCTTGGAGATACTTCTCAGGAGAATGATCTGAGAAGGTCAGTATCTCATCTGCTTTGCCACATAGTGAATTCACAGCAATCCTGGTCAAATTAGTGACTTGTCTCAAAATTAAAAGTATAAAGAAGTTTATAGACGTGGTGCAGTGGTGGAGTGCGCTCATCATGTGTTGGGCTCAATTCCTGGTGCTGTAATGAGTAAATAAATAATAAATAATAAGTAAAACAGGGTTATATTTACCATATATATATAGCTGTTGCTCTCACACTCAACTTTTAACATTCAATTATGGTTTTCAAAGAAGAAGGAGGAGGAAGAGGAGGAGGAGGAGAAGGAGAAGGAGAAGGAGAAGGAGAAGGAGAAGGAGAAGAAGAAGAAGAAGAAGAAGAAGAAGAAGAAGAAGAAGAAGAAGAAGAAGAAGAAGAAGAAGAAGAAGAAGAAGCAGCAGCAGCAGCAGCAGCAGCCATGGTAGGGTTTGACATGATTTCAAATATCCTTGAATTATGGGGGAGAGGGGAAGGTTCTAACTTCTTCGACATTGAATTTGTGTGTATGTGCATCGCAAAATACCATATGAAGATAAATTCAGCGTAAGAAAATGAAGAGCATAATAACCCTGGCTGGTTTCATTATTTTTGGGTCATCCTTTCCTTTTTTGAGAGTTCAAACTGAAATAACACCATTGTCACAATGTCTAAGCATGCCAGTGACAGGTGGCAGGGACACTGCAGAGGAAAGAAACAGGTGTGCTTAGCTTCCGAACAACATCCCTGCAATGATCCCATTCCTCTCTGCACCACACAAGTGAATACTATAGAACAACAGCGTGGCCGAGGCGGAAATGACCGTGGATGTAATCCTCTTTCCCAGGATAAAGCTAACCTTGAGAGTAAAAAGTGAGATTGCAGCAGTTTTAGTCTCTTTGGTCACGAAGGCCATTGTTTGAACACTGAGAGAAAACACTGTCGTAGTTAGGGTTGCTATTGCTGTGATGGAGCACCATGACCAAAAACAAGTCAGGGAGGAAAGGGCTTATTCAGCTTAAACATCCATATTATTGTTCATCATCAAAGGAAGTCAGGACAGAAACTCAAACAGGGCAGGAGCCTGGAGGCAGGAGCAGATGCAGCAGCCATGGAGGGGTGTTACTTAATGGCTTGCTCCTCATTACTTGCTCAGCCTGCTTTCTTATAGAACTTAGGACCACCAGTCTAGGGGTAGCACCACCCACAGTGGGCTAGGCCCTTCCCTACCAATCACCAATTAAGGAAATGGCCTATAGCCGGGTCTTGTAGAGGCATTTTCTCCGTTGAGGTTCTCTCCTTCCAGATAACTCTAGCCTGTGTCAAGTTGATGTAAAATTATCCAGTGCAAACACTTCTAATGATGAGCCAATACATATTTCATTTGTGTAAATTGAATATCAGTGAGCATGTTTGTATGTCTGCACATTTGGCCTTCTGTACGCCTCGGATCTATATCTGCAGATGAAACCAATTATGGGTTAAAAATTTTTTTTAAAAAAGTGGCACTGTGATAAACACATACATTTATTTCTTGTCATAATTCCTTAAACAATACAGTGTAATAATCACTTACATGTCATTTATAGTGATTTTACTTTGAGAAATAACCTAAGGATAAATTCAAGTAGATGATAAGATGCAAAAGTCACTTTTTTAAACATGGGAATTTGAATATCCACGGATTTTGTACGGTCAGGGAACCTTGGGACTAATCACCCCACAAATGCTGAGGATTTGAATATGTGTATCATATATACAGGATATATACATACAAACCCGTGCAGTATTTGTCTATACCAACAATGGGTCATATATCTGTGGCTTATTAAGAATGAAGTTCTCCAAGTGATTGATTCCAACAAAACTTAACTACTTCCTTGTCTCTCTCCTCCCCCCATTCAATGATTGCTATTACTTGTCTTAAATAAGCGGAGGACTCAACAATCCTTCACCTCTTATTGCCACGCCATATAGTTCTGTTCCGTACATTTGAAAGTACAATCTGATGAAGAAATTTAAAACAAATGCTTATTAGCCAGATCTTGACAGCCGCAGAGATGAGTGGTATGGGCAACGGCTGCTTTCTGACTGCTGCTTGCTAAGACATAACTAATATGGAGAATTCACTGTACCAAGACACTGTGTGTTGAAGCTGCTTTTGTTCAGGTAACCTCCTGAACCAGAAAAGCCAGGGTTGCGTGCTCCTCTATAGAACCAGTCTCCCATTACTGTCCATGTGGTGGCAGTGACTGAAGCCATACAAGTTGCAGAAGACTGCCTCTTAGTGAGAGGGTTACGTCTTCCTGTGATTCTAACTCTCAGGACACTGCCTCAAAAAGACTAGATCTTCTTGTGGCGTCCCTATCCTCTCTGGGTCCCCCAATCCTTCCAGAAACTCTTCCATAAAAGTCCCTGACCTTCAACTAATGTTTGGCTCTTTATCTCTGCATATGTTTCGGTCAGCTGCTGGGTGGAGCCTCTCAGAGGTCAGTAATACTAGAATCCTATCTAAAAACATAACAGAGTATCATTAATAGTGTCAGGGATTGGTTCTTGCTCATGGGATGGGTCTCAAGTTGGGCCAGTCATTGGTTGACCATTCCTTCAGTCTCTGCTCCATAAGAACAACAAAGTTAACCAACCTGGACCCTTAGGGACTCCCAGAGATTGAACCACCAACCAAAGAGCATACATAGGCTGGACCTATGCACCCCACATATTTGTAGCAGAAGTGCAGTTTCATCTTCATGTGGGTCTCCCAACAACTGGAGTGGAGGCTGTCCCTGACTCTGTGAATCCTGTTCCCCTAACTGAGCTGCCACATCTGGCCTCAGTGGAAGAGTATGTGCCTAGTCATGCAGAGACTTGATGTATAAAGCTGAGTTGGTACCCAAGAGACCTCACACTACTCAGAGAGAAGGGGAGGGGCTATGTGAGGTGGGGGACTGGGAAGAGAGGTTGTAAAGTTAATAAATAAATTAATTAATGGAAAAGACCTAGATCATAGTTTTCTTTTTTAAAGTACAGTTATACCTGCTATTTTCTAGAACACAGAAGTAAGTTATAATTTAGATTTTTGTTATTTAATATGACAGTCTCAATATTTGAAGCACGGCCAATCCAAATCCAGATGTACTGCTAGTGTGATTCTCATGCACAATTTTGGCAACTTGGAAATAAAGTTGCAAAGAATTTTACTAAAGATGTTTTTTTCCCCCCCATGTTCACATGGGAATGACATTTTGGGCATATTGAATTTAATACTGATATTAATTTCCTTTTAAATCCATGCTTATCAGAAAACTTAGAATGATGTATATGCTTTGTGTTGTGTTTCTATTGGGCAAAGATAATCCTAGTTATATATAGTGATACTGCAGTGATGCAGGGATACTTGGCATTCCATCTTGGCAAACTTTTTTCTTTTCTACATAGGCCATGTTTATGAAAGAAGGAAGGCATGACACTGTCTAAAGGATTCTACTATTTCTAGGGCACAGATGAGCTCGAAATGTGTCATTCTCCCTGTTGGGCTGTGTCTTCTATGCCCCTGAGTTTCTCTTTGCCTGGAGCATGGAACATGGAAGAGCCATGTTGCTATCTAACATCCCTCCCCCTTCCCTCCTCCTCCCCTCCCCCTCCTCCTCCTCCCTCCTCCTTCCATTCCCTTCCTTCTCAGATATCTTTTTTTCCTTCAGAGTTTTCATATTCCCACCAGCTTCTCCAGTGATTTGATCTTTATGTCCCAAGTTATATGCTATGGATACCATGCTTTGGGCGTCTGTCCTTCATCCCTTCCTTATATGCTAATTATATAACTTGTACTCTTCTGCTTACATAAAACAGGAATTGCTATTCCATCTGGCTGGTGATATTATCTGATAGCAAGCAACACTGGGACCATCCTTTACACTGTGTGCATTTATACAATATCCCTTCTCACACTCTTGACATTCTTCAGTTGATTTATTTTATTTAATAAGCAAATATTAGGGTTTATTACGTGACCCAAATTAAGATCCTTTGGCTAGACGCTGCATTTGTCAGGGTTCAATAAAGGAACAAAACCCAATAGATTGTTTGTTGGGATTGTAAGCTGTTTACATGCTTTTGGTAAAGCAGATGTGTTTATGTATTTATCATTTTGTTTCAATAATTTTCTTTCTATTGTATTTTCTTGCATTCAAGAAAGTCAGGTTTTTATAACACGGTTGCTGTACACAGCAGCTCATGTTAACTGTGGTTTACCTGAACAAGATCAAGCCAATCATAATTCCAGCCTGGCTGGGAGAAGGGCCCTTGAAGCCTCCTTGGTGAAGGAGCTATTGGCGGCTGAGGAAGAAAGATGCATTCTCCTTTGGGGGCCTGGCTGCTGGTGAGTTGCTCAAGCCCAGTGGATGCCTTGCACCTGTATGAATATTACCACCATTAACAGGACTCAGGGGCTCATTAATAACAACAAAAGAGAACTTGAAACTGGGAGAGAGGCAGGGTGCAGGCACTGGGGGGAGCTGGAGGGAGGTTGTGGAGAATGGATATATGATCAAAGCACATTGTATGAATGTATGAAATTTTCAAAGAATAAATACAATTATTTTTATTAAAATTTTAAAAATTTATTTCTTTGTTCACTTTACATCCCAATATCAGCCCTCCCTCCTCCCACTACCCCCTCACACAGATCCTCCTGCTATTTCCCACTCCTCTTTTTCTTTAAAAAGGGGATCCCCCCTCTGGGTATCATCACCCCAATAAAAATATTTTAAAGAGTATCTTTTTATATGACACATAATTTATTTCCTTTCAAGTTCTTTATTATTTGGGGATATATATATATATATATATATATATATATATATATATAGAGAGAGAGAGAGAGAGAGAGAGAGAGAGGTGTATACACTACATACATTCTATAAGAGATTCCATGAGTTCTGAATTATTTTGTCTACTTTTAAAGAACACAGTTAAACAATTTGTTTGACTTTTTCTTCCCAAGGTCAAAAAATTTTATACCCCTTATCTTGTATTTATGCCTTCAGTTCTCCAATCTCATTATGGATGTATTTCTATGTTTTGATCCATGTTTTTATTATAGCATTTTATACTCCTCTAATCTTCTAAATAATAAGTATGAGCTTGTTAAACCAATGTTAAGGCCTTGGCAGACTTGGATGAAGATACACACATATCATTTAGATTATATATGAACTAGTGATCTAATGGGTGGTAGAGAAAAGTGGTAAGAAATGAAAGGTCAGAGGTCAAATAATTTGCCTCTGTTTGCCTGACTTGAAAGCCATGCTTGCTTATCCCTGCCTGGCCTCAGAGGCCCTGATCTTCCCAACACAGGATGCTAAGGCAGAGAGTGACCCTAGAAAGATGGCTAGTTTTGTAAGACACCACCTCCTGGTTTGTTGATCAGCTATGGATGGGAGGCATCTCTTGCTGTCTAGGAGTGTGTGTGTGTGTGTGTGTGTGTGTGTGTGTATGTGTGTGTGTGTGTGTGTGTGTACAGTAATAAGATTTTTCCTACTTTCTTTTTATTCTGTCTCACTGAATTCATAATAAGAAACACAGGGTGTTACCTTTAAAAAACAAACAAAAACTTGGGCATTTCCCATCAAGACTTTTTATTCCTCTTCCTAGTTCTTCAGCCATGAATATAAGCTTAGGTTTCTGGCCCCCAGAATAATTTTCTTATCTCTTGGAAGTCAATGGTATTTCTGGGAGACCCCTCCCTGTGACTTGGGTGGGGACCATCTGTAATGTGTAGCATTATTTTCTGTGTCCAGTAACAAGGGGAGAAGGACTGGAATATCAGCTTTCCCTTCTGCACAGTGAGTGGGCTGAGAGCTGTGAGCCTAGAAATTTTCCTGTGTTGCCACAGAAATTTGTCTGCTGGTTGATTTCTTTGTCTTTGCAGAAGAGCTGATTTCAACCCTTCCTGGCTATTCCTCTTTCTTTGCTGTTATTCCTGTTAAGCTGATGAGTCACTGCTAATTGGATCTAATGAGTCCAATAGGGGATTTCACTTTCCTGCCTTTAGTGCCTAGGGAGAGACCACTGGCCCTTTGTCCTGAGTTATAGACATCTGTCCTGTCTTAGGAACAATGTGAGCACCTTCCTCCACCAGCCTCTTGGGCTGATCTCTTACCTCAACTTAGACCTGAAGGATGAAAAACGATGTCAAAAGCACCAGGGAGTGGAGGAGGGAGAAGGGAGAAGGTCAGGAAGTCAAGATGTGGGGAAGAGCAAGGGGAAATTGCCAGACAGGCCCAGGCAATTTTGTCTTGCAGAATGTGTATGGGACTTTGTGAGGAACAGATGACTTTCTTAAAAGCATATGGCCAAATCTACATGCAACAAAAACTGCTCCAGAGGAGAATTGAAGTTGATGTGAATTTCTGGATTGGGAAGGCTCTCTTCTTTGAGGAGGGAATCATTCATTTACTCATTCAACAAACCTTCCTAGAGTACTCACCGTGTGCTCTCTTGCGTCAGGTGTGGCCCTGGTGGAAGTTCTGGTTCCCAGTGGTCAGATGCAGGAGACTCCATTGTATAACCCTTTGATATGCAGGCATTGGAGGTCCTTTCATACACAGAGGAAATCTAAAGTAAGAATTTTCAATTTCTTTGTAGTAGAGCAGTCACTTGGGTAGTTCCTGAAGAGCAGGCTGCTCACTAGTCATTCCTTGACATGCTTGGCTGGTTTCCACCCTGGGTATGTGTGAATCTGAACAAGTAGACCAAAAGGCATCATAGATTCTAGTATGGGAGGCTATAGATGGCAAAAGGAGGCAAAGAAAGGAGCATCAGGCCTGCCTGAGACAGCCAGGAGAGCACTATTTAAGCTGCAGCACAGTGTTCAGCATTTGAGATGCCATTTTACAAGGCAAGTATTTTATCTTTACATGTAAGCTTCTCATATACAAATTGCTTTCCAACTCACTTTTTCTCACTGGAATGATCATAGGAGCATGGGTCAGACAACGAGGCAGACTTTGAGACCATTGCTGATGAACCCCGTGGTCAGAACACATCAGGGACAGGACTGAAATGATGGGCTCTAACCATCTGCCTTGTTTTTGCAGGCCATGTGATGGTTAATACTGACTGTCCATATTGACAGAATCTAAAATCACACAGGAGGCAAGCCCTGAGCATGCCTATGCTGTGTTATCTAGATTAGGAAGGCCTGCCTTGGATGTGAGTAGTAGTATTCCATGGGCTGGGGCCCTAGGCTGAAAAAGCACAAAGTAGACTGAACACCAGGGTTCATTACTCTGCTTCCTGACTGTGGATGCAATTGATGAGATGCCTCCTTGCCTCCCACTGACTCCCGCTGTCATGCTTTTTTCTGCTATGATAGAACATATTTCTTCAAAAACCAGAAAACTGCTTCCTGTCGGGGTTTTGTTGTTTTTGTTGTATTGTTGTTGGTCCTGGAAATGAGTAAAGTGAATAAAACTGCCCGCTAAGAGGACTGACCTCTTGCCCTGAAAGATGATTTTCATTTGTTCTTGTCTCTGCGTTGCAGGCTTCACACTTGGCTTTGAAGACATAGTGGTCACGTAGTCATAAATGACCGAATATGCAAGAGCGTCTGTGCTGTGGGGAAGGCCAGCACACTGCTGCAGGGCTGTCGTGGCTCAGCCTTCATGGGTGGTAGTAACATTGGCTCTTCTGGAGACCAGGTCTATGCAATCCATTTTAGCTCCTCCTGAGTGCAAAGAGAGCTCAAAACAACTCTCGGCTCAGATCCCCTGATGCCAACTTCCTCCTGTTTCCCTCTCCGAGGACTACGATGTTTGTAAGGAAGGACTGACACTTCAGAACTTGACCCTGGGCAAGAAGCCCAACCACTCTTGAAAACACTGCTCAACTGAAAAGTGGGAAATATTTTCTCCTGTGATTAGATGAGATAAAATGCGTAAATGGCTAAGCTTGAGTTGACAGACAGAGGATAAAATATGAATATGGCCTTAAGGATCCTGTTGGGACCTTCTATTCAGCATAAAGACTCCCAGGCCCACTTCTACTGATTTAGTTATAACAGGTGGCAACTGTTGGGATCTTACAATGGGCCAGGAGGGCATCGTGTCTAAACATCTTTTCTCAGTTACCACAGTCCTCAACAATTCTATGTGATAGGTAAGATTGCATTGCCCTTTCTGCAGGCCAGGAATCAGGCTACAGCACATTAGGCAATCCATCTGGGTGCACATAGCTGCAAGTGGGGAAATCACTATCTGATACTCTGGAGTCTCACTCCAGGGCCTGTGCTCTGATCTCTCCACACCCACCGTCTGTTTTAATTAGGAGAGATGAGTGATTCTAAAGCCAGGAGCTTAGCATGGTGACCATACCCTATGTTACTAGGAAACAAGATTAGTGGGTCATACTGTAAGGCTTATTGGTCTATCTCCCTAGCATTGGCCTCTAGCATCCCCCACAGATGCTAAAAGCCTGGGCCTAGTACCTACCATCTGGCAATTGCCTCTTATGAGGCATATGAATCCCCCATCAGTGTTTGACAATAGAGGCTTCTGGGAGTGGACATTGAGAGCTCCATATGACCTTGCCCACAGCTATCTTCTCTTTCTACATCCCTGCCTGTATTTCAATCCCACTTGGTGCTGTGGCCTTTGAGTAGTCAAGTAGTGTTTACCTACTATATACACTGCTATTTTCCTTAAGACTTTGTGTTTACCTACCCCATTCTCCTAGCACATCTAAGAGAGGAGAATAGGGGAGACCTTAGGGCTCACTGAAGTCCCTGAACTTCAAAGAAGTGTTCTTGGTAGAGAAAATCTGAACTGTCTTCGATAGTGACTGTTCTGGCTTTAGTTCTGTTTCTGTGATAAAATAAGAAAAAGTAACTTAAGGGAAAAATGGTTTACTTTCACTCATAATTGCAGTCACAGTCTACTAAAGAGTCAGGGCAGGAAGTGGATCTTTTACTCACATCAGGTTCATAGTGAAGAGTAGACAGAAATGCATGCATGCATGTTCTCTTCCTTGTTTGCTTGTGCTCAGCTTGATTTGTCCACAGTTATGCCATTTAAAACCCACAGCCTAGGGAATGGTGCTGCCTGCAGTAGTTAGGTATTCATACATCACTTAAGACAATCACCTATAGACAAGCCCACAGGCCAACCCAATGTAAACAGTCCCTCATCCTTCAGGTGATTCTAGGTTGTGTCAAGTTAACCATAGAGATAACCAACACAGTAGAATTGGAACAAAACTATTATTTTATGAATGCATTTTTATTGGAACACTGGGATATCATTTGCTCTCAGAGCTTAGACTATCCTGAAGCATGGAAGTGACTTCAGGGGTCCTGCTAGGTCCCTCAGGAGCGAGAATTCTAACATGATAATTGACTTCTCCATCTGATCACATCCATTCCCCAAACAGCTTCTGATTATGTTAGGGCAAGGTCTAAAAGTCCTAATAAGACCTTCGAAGACCTTTTTGAATTGGTTCTTCCTACATCCCCAGGGACATCTGTCCATTCCCTGCTTACTCAGAGGCCTCTGATTATACTGATTTTCTGGTCCTCACACGGGTGGGCTCCTTTCTTACCCAGGTCTCCTCAGCTTATCTCCATCTCCCTATATGACTAGACTACTCCTTTAGATTTATTGCCAATGCCTCCCAGGACAGCCTTTCTTGATCTTTTAGGATAAGTGGGGTCTTCTGTCATTGTACCCTAAGGAGAGCCTAAGTAAATGTGTATTGACATAGGTATATTTGACATAGGCATAGCCACATTAAGATGCAATGCCTTAGGCCCATGGGAAATTGGCCAAGCCTTCCACTAATGGGGCAGACTCAGAATTAACAAAGCCTTTCTCTCTTCTAACCTGCGAATGTTAAGAGTGTGTGCAAATATGAGTATTTACAAACAGTGGATCAGTGTGTGTGAAAACTAGCAACTGCAACTTCCTCCACCCCAGGACCTCCTATCCAGAGTACTTAACTCTCCTGCCTGTGCTGTACGAAAGAAACCTGCTGAGGTTCCAGGCTGATAGTTGGTATGACTTCATCAGAGCTCTCACCGCCCACCAGACCCCAGCCTGGGTGTCTCTGTATTTCTCCTTTCTTCATTCCCTCGCCACCCCCCGCCAGGTAAAACAGGCTGAGCCATTCAGAACACAGCAACCCCACACTCGTTTTTTGCCAAGTATGAGACTGCAGCAATATCACACTGTTGTTTGGACGATTCTTCGTTTGACGTCTCTCTCGTTCAACCATCCTGTGAGGGCATGACCTATGTCTACCCAGCAGAGTTATTTTTATTCCTGATGATCATCTCTGTACTGTGCACACAGCAGGTATTCAGATACTGTTTGTTACGTGATGTGAATGAGTCACTGGGAGACCAGGGTTCCAACCACCTTTTCAGAGCTGGGTTGAAAGAGGTGGTCAGAGCAACTGAGAGGCAAGTGATGTCGTGGTCCTGTGATGGAGGCTTGCTTCCAGTCATGTCTAAAGAGTTCCTCAGAAAGAACTGGGTAGAACTATAGCAGGGGGGTGGAGGTGAGGGTGGAGGGGAAACCCAGGAGCCAGGCAGCCAGCCTCTTTCCAAGAATAGATTTTTCTAGATTAGTTTCAGAACAACAAAGTCTATCCCAAGAAAGAGAAACTTACTTCTCAGTAGTAGTGGATACATTCCTAGTGTTTTCCACTCATGTGATTGCCAGGGTGACGGAGAACTCAGAGATCTCTAGTTTCCATAGACCTGAAACCTGAAACTCAGAAGGAGAGCAGCTTACACAGAGCTAGCTGTGGTTGACAACCAGATCTTGGGGCTTCCAGACCAATTCTTATTTCATTATGACACATTGCACTTTGATTTGGGGCCCGCAGTTGGAGGTGAAAAGACATCATTAGAAAATGAATGTTTCCTGAAATATCACCTGCAATTTATTGCACTCAGAATTTCACACTGATAAATAACCTCTCTCTCATTAACATGCAGGCGCCCTCCAATTAGCGCTCTCATTTGCACTATGTAAACAGCTTCTCACTGCGCCTTTTACCTCTTTGTTCAAACAAAGATTTCTGTTAGCAAAGCAACAAGGAGGAAATTAGTAGCAGGTGAGAGCTTATTTTTAATTATATTGAGATTGACTGTTGTTCTCCAAATCTTCTCTAATTCCCCCAAGATATTTATTTGCAGACCCGAGTTTTCAATCTAGGAAAGCAGCAGCCATTTCTGAGCTTTATTTACTAAATGGAAACACAAATGGCAGCAGCGGTTTCCTGGCCCGGTGCCAAGGGAAGCAGCGTGGTGGGGGTGGGGTGGAGGAGGGGGCTGGAGGGGGGTGTGATGTGAGATCCAGCTTTGATCTGAGAAGCTAGGCAATCGAAGGCAAGTGGTGAGCCTAGAAGATGCTGAAGGGCAACCCATCTGCTCCGTGTGTCCAAGGCAAAGCCCATTCCGCAATAACTTTCTACGCCTGCTGCCGGGAGTCACGCCACTTTCATGTTCTTACCGGAAAGATTGTCATTGGTTGCCAAGGATGAGACATGGTATCTATCAAGGATGAAGGGACTGGTTTCTGACATAGTGTGGTCAGAATGGCTAAAGGTTATTTGTCACAACTTTTATCTGAGGCCAAGAATCTCTTTGGAAAGCCCTGACAACTGACGTCCAAACACCAAACCTTTGCACCTGCTAATGTTTTCCGCTCTGAAATTTCTCTCCCCTAAATTGACACTATCTCTCCAGAATTTCTCACAAGTTGGGGGATTCCATACTGGGATAAAAAAGAGATTCCCTTTCTACATAACAACTTTATGTTCCATCCAGCTAGAGCCGTGCCTGTTGGGCTTGCTCCAGTCTATACTGGCCAAGTTCCTTTAACTATTTTTGGTGGGATGTGGTTTCCAGAGCCCTCTGTACTCTGGATAGTCTACGAGGTAAAAGCCCCCCAACAGCCACCACCTATGAGTAGAGTATCCACTGAATTATCCCAATACCATCTTTTTCTCTGGTTGGGGACTTCACTTCCTCACTTCTCTCAAGTATTTAGTTGACTTTGGGTACATTCTAGAATAGTCTCCTTTAAAAACTCTACCATTCTTATGTAGGAACAAAAGTCCTCTTACTGAGGGATTGGTCACTGCATGCAAAAAATATTTTATTTACCATTGTTGAGCTCTGCCTCTCAGTTAGATAATTTGCATGTTATCAAACGTTTCATTTTTTTTTTTTTTTTTTTTTTTTTTTTTTACAGAGCACTTTTGTAATGATCACAAGAGAAAGACAAGGTTGTGGCTGTTGACCCCATTTCAAACGTGAGGAACTAGCTCTCCAGAGGGCATGACACCCATCAGCATCCAGATGTAGGCTTCCACACCCCCGCATCCCCTGTTCTCTGAGTGAAGAGCCAGCCCTGCATTTACGACACAGCTGGTTCTGTTTAACAGACTCATTGGGAAGAGGGAGGAGAGCAGAGAACAATTTCTGGGTCAATGGACCAAGACTTCAAGTCCTCAAGTTCAACGTGCTTTGTTTCCTGGTCCCTCATGCTCTGTCTTTTGTCTTAAGGGCTAGGCTGATAGGTCCGTATTGTTGCTGTAAGGCTGTAAGATGAGTTATTCTGGAGCTGACTGGAAAAGGTGGCACTCTTAGATCTGAGACAGAACTCAAATCTGGATGTTTTACATTGCACCTATGTTTGCCCTAGGCCTTATAACTTCTTATCTTCTACCTTCCTCTTGTAATGTTTAAAGAAAGGAGGCAATAATAGAAAGGGAAACAGTTTTACCTAGAAATCCAAACCAGGAAATGTTAGTATCAGTTTTTAGTTCTTTTGTGTTCAAGGCAAGAATTGAAACACAGCTTCCCTCTCCTTTTTCTATCAAAGGAAGCCATTCGTGAGAAGTGCCTGACTTGGTTGGGACCTATCACTTTCATCATTAGGTAAACAGCTCTGAATAGCACATGACCCAAAAGCCAGTCACAACCTGGTGGGGTTGTTCCTGGGGTGGGGGTGGGGCGCCCATTTAAGGGGTCAAGGGTTTGTTCTGAGTGTCTGTGCTTTAAAACGTCTGCCCAGATTAGTGAGTTGTGCTTTAGAAAAGGTACCTGGGAAGGCGGTTTGAATAAGGATGTTTGGTTCTGATCCAGAGGTGGGTAGGCATCGGTGGTCTTCCCGGGACCCCAATCAGAGTGGGAGCTGGGTATCTCTCCTGCTCATTTCACAGGCTGGGTTACAGCCCTGTTGATAGTGTCCATGGTGTTGGTGTCCATGACCATGGGAGGTAAAATTTGCATCTCTCCAAGTCAGAGAATTTACCCTCATCTTCACCAGCCAATTGCATTTAGAGGTATAACCCCACAACCTGTCTTACTTGGGTACTGTTTGGTTTTGATCAGTTGTTTGGGACCTTTGCAGCCTGAAGGCTTGGAACCACAAGGCAAAAAAAGAATTGCTTTCATCTAGGATGATTTTAGAAGAGGGTCTTCTCAATCATCGGTTGACAGAAGAGGAAGGGCGTGGCTCTTGGGGTGCCCTGGCTTGGGCGATGCTACTATGATGTAGTTCTTCCATAGGACTCAATGCACCTCTGCATAACTTAGCAAATGCACCTGCTAAAGTTGTTTTTTTTTTTTTAATCTCTTGCATCTGAATGCTGAAGAGTGTCTGCACGTTAGAATTAATGTCAGTCTGAGACATGATAAATATGATTTTAGTGTTTCTCCCGAGAAGCTTCACTGGGGTACCATTTTATTGTCTACTGTCTCAAAGGTTTAAATCTCTTTTTGCTGCCTTCAGTTCATACGATGAAAACATGTGAAATCACTGGGATTTATATAGGCAGATTTGGCAGCTCCTTATTTTTTTTTTTTAAACTTGGACTGTCAGATATAAATCAACGTTACAGCACTCTTTCCAAGAATATGTTAGAACGTGCATGTGTTGGGGGAGACGACATAGTATTTCTATTATAATTTTGTTTGTTAGGTGTGATTTGAATTGTTTGGTTTTGTTTTATAACATTCACAATTTGTGGTTATTTAACTGGTTCTCCTCGGCTGCCCTTACCATTGGCTGTCAGATTCTATTTTTGTTTCCTGCCTTTATTCCAGCCCACTCACTCCCACCCATCTTTCAGAACCTAATTTTGGTGCTACTTTATCCATAAAGCACCCCCCCCATAGCTCTATACCCATCTTTCCTCAGACTTTCTTAAAATTTATTACTAGATCCATAATAATGAACGTTTATTGTATAGTTTATAGTTATCAGGCTATCTGTACCATTTAATCTAGTATAACACGAGTTGTTCTGTTAGCCAACTCTATTGGATTTTCCCAATCTGATTTTGAAGTTCATCACATGCAGGGTCCGTATTTTGCACATCTTTTTTTCCCCTACCATTCTGTCCTTGCTGACAAGCCCCTATGGCTTGGCACATGTGAGCAGTCAGTGAGTGGCTACATTTTACTCCATCAGCAGCACCCTCCATAGAGACCTCTATCTGCAAACTCTCTTAAGGTGCAATAAGAATCATTTGGTTATAAAGTCAACAAAGACAACAGTCATGCATGTCTTATTTGTTGCTATATCTACACACTTCAGACAATCGATGAAACTGTCCAATGACTTCTTTTGATTAAATGCAATCTCATCTGTGAACCTGAGCTGTAGAGATGGAAAGGAGAAGCTTCTGAATTTGACAGGAGCTGGGACCTAATCTTATCTTTCCACTGTCAGAGTTCAATCCCCCTCCCTGGCACTTTCCAAAATGAAAGCAACAAAAGAGGCTGGAGGGAAGCGCTGGCTCTGTGGCTTCATAAGGATAGCATCTTCTTCCTGGAGGAGAGTCCTGATAACAGCCTTTAATATCCATGGTATTTCAAACCATCCTAATGTACTAGGACCCCAAGAAACTTGAAACTTTTAAATGTTCTTTTAGTACCCAGGACCTAATGTGAAAATTCCAGCAAGGTAAAGTCCAATTCTATTATAGTGTTCAGGGGTTGGGGGAGGAGTACCATGAGCTGGGAAGCTGGGGTGATGGTGGTGGTGGTGGTGGTGATGGTGGTGATGGTGGTGGTGGTGGTGGTGGTGGTAGTAATGGAGATGGTAAAGTGCTCACTCACTGTTCAAGCATGAAGAACATTCTAGAACCCAAGTAGAACAAGGTAGGGCAGTACCCACCTGTGCTTCTGTAGCAAGATTGCAAGGTTGGGGGTAGAGACAGAGACAGGAGAATCTCTGGGAGCTACTGGGCTAAGTAGCCTACTTTATATAGTATCTATAACAGAGACCCTGTCTCAAACAGGGTGAGAGGTAAGCATTGACACCCAAGGTTGTCCTCTGACTTCTATATGTGCACCGATGCCCCTGCCCCGCCATGCATACACACTGAGAAAACATGGTGGGGTGTGGAGAGGAATGCCCTAAACCTGGAGGAACACTTTTCAAACAATGAGAGCGGAGGAAAGTCGCCATGGAAACATCTTGCCCTTTGCCTTTAGTGGTGTGGGGGTGGGGCTGCTGCGGCGGGTAAAGCAGGAACAAACAGAGTCTAACACTGAAGTTTTGACGGTTGATTTATTACAAGGAAATGTGGGACTATCCCTTTACCAACCACTCAGTCCCCCTGGCTTCTGGTTCTGCACTGCACATTTCCCATCTAGTCAGAAGAAGCACTTCTAGAGAACTTGGAAGGCCTGGTGGGTATCCTCTGCTCATGAACTTTCTTTTCCTTTCTTCCAGAGAGGACTTAATAAGGTCAACGGGCCAGCACTCCCTCAGTAAAGAGTCACCCCAGAGATGGCTGCACTATAGGGGTTCTATTCCTGTAGAGCCTCCCCAAGGGCCCAGGTGATCAGGGCAGCTGTAATGATTTTATTCCAAGTGTAGCCAGAAGGGACCAGCCATAGGAAGGAGAGTGGGTTTGGGGTAGCTTCTCTTGGAAGGAGTTTGGCAAATGTCTGAAGCTTCTTGGATTGTCTTTCTATGCATTCAGTCCAAAATCTACTAGAGGTTTGGGAAAAAGAAATAGAGACTGGAAGGCTGTGGAAGGAGCGAAAGAAGAGGGGGAAGCCAGGGAAGGCTTCTTAGAACAGATGTGGGGTTTACTCTGGGAAGGAATGGGTTTTGGGTAAGTCAGCCAGAAACTGGAAGGAGACATTGTCTTTACTAGGGAACAGCTGCTCTCTACCATTCCTACCAGTCAGTGATGGGTCATAGATACTTTCATTTCAGGGCAATGGCCCAGAGCAGATTGGTTAGAGCAATGGTTCTCAACCTGTGGGTCATGTCCCATCCCCTTTGTCAAATCTCTATCTCCAAAAATAATTACACTATGACGCATGACCAAAGCAAAATAACAGTTATGAAGTATCACTGAAAATAATTTGATGGTTGAGGGATCATCACGACATGAGGGACTGTATTAAGAGTTGCAGTATTAGCAAGGTTGAGACCCACCAGGTTAGTGGCTTGTATTTCAATGAGGAGTCCTAGGGGGATTTAATCCAGGTGTCCAGGTGACAACGGTGATGAGAAGCAGAACAGGGTTCAATCCTTACCTATAAGATAATCTTAAAAGTCCACTTCATTATCAGATACCCAAAGGCCACCACCAAAGAGGAGTTAGATTTCTTCTTGAACAGAAGGATGCATGGAGACAGATCTGGTTCAATAACATGAATTACCTACAGCTTAATCTGTTTAAAGATAGCCTCATGGGCTCAGGGTATTGTCTAGTCCCACTCCTGGAAATTCTAGAAAAAGATTAGCAAACACCCACTAGGGACATTGGGGAGGACATTCTAACAAGCAACAGTAGGAAAGCTGAAAATGTTCTCTTACCTAAGGTTTTCTCCGTAAAAGCTTAACAATATCATGACAAGATAGGGCAGAGCCTCCCTCCCTCAGTGCCACTCTTCTTCCTTTCAAAACTGAAAGGCTGGCCCAGGTACCTTCCACGGTCTGGGGGTGGGAGGCGCTGGGGGATACTCATCAAGGTAATTCGGCACTATGGTTTCTTGAAGCACATCCAGGTGATAAGTCCTATTCTTTGAGTCCCTTACTTTGTGTCCTCAGGAAGAAGATAGAGAAAGTTCAGTGTTGCTTCCCATGACCTTGAGTGTACAAATCAAAGGTCACGGAGTCTTTCTTGGGTGTTTCACACCCTGGAGCTGGAGTTACAGGCAGTTGTGAACTTCCCAACATGTGTGTTCAGAATTGAACTCTGGTCCTCAGCAAGAGCAGTAACTTTCATAGTAGCTGTCTTAGTTAGGGGTTTTACTGCTGTGAACACACACCATGACCAAAGCAACTCTTACAAGGACAACATTTAATTGGGGCTGGCTTACAGGTTCTGAGCTTTAGTTCACTATCATCAAGGTGGGAGTGTGGCAGCATCCAGGCAGACATGGTGCAGGAAGAGCTGAGAGTTCTAAGTCTTCATCTGGAGGCTGCTAGCAGAATTCTGGCTTCTAGGCAGCTAGGATGAGGGTCTTAAAGTCCACACCCATAGTGACACACCTACTCCACCATGGCCACACCTCCTCCAACATCATCTAATAATTCTACCCCTTGGGCCAAGTATATACAAACCATTATGTTCACTTCTCTGGCTCCCTTAGGCTTGTTCAAATATATGAGTCTATGGGGGTCATACCTAAACATAGCATAATACAAAATACATTTACTCCAACTTCAAAAGCCCCCCCTCCCATAATCTATAGCAGTCTCAACAATGTTAAAAGTCTAAAGTTCAAGGTCTCTTCTGGGATTCATTCAATCACTTAACTGTAATCCCCAAAGCAAGACAGGAAACCAGCTGGGCAAACTCCAAACTATGCATCTGTATGGCTGATGTCAAAGCACTTTTCAGATCTCCAACTCCGTTTGTTGTTGTTGTTGTTGTTTTGTCTTTGTTGACTACAACAAATTTCCTTTCATAGGCTGGTTCCACTCCCTGTTTGTTAGCAGCTTTTCTCAAGAGATATTCTATGGCTCTGGCATCTCAAAAATCTTAGGGTCTCCAAGGCAGCTTCAATGTTACAGCTTCTTGTTTCAGTGTCTGGGATTCACACATGATCTTCTGGGCTCCTCCAAAGGGCTGGCATCACGTCTCTAGTTCTGCCCTCTGTAGCACTGTAAGCTCAGGTTGATCCTCCACTGCCACGTCTATTCTTGGTATTCATCCCATGGTACTGGCATCTCCAGTATACTGGGATCTTCCATTGCAAGTGGGCTTCACCTCTCAAAGGCTCTCTTTATGGTGCCAAGCATCAACTCCTCTGCATGATCCCTTCAGTCCTAGGCCATCAACTGTAACTGAGGCTGCACCTTCAACAGTGGCCTTCCATGGTTTTTCAGAGTGCCAAGCCTCAGCTGCTCTTCATGGCCCCTTCATGACTTCAAGACCAGTACCACCTGGGTGACTCTTACGCATTACCAAGTACAGTTGCAGCATGCAACCTTGGCTGTCTCTGGAACACAGCTTCTTTGTGCTCTCAGAAAACACTTCCCAGAAGGTTTCACCTCAGTGATGCTGGTCTTTCACCACTAATTTCTTAGCCCCAGCTCACCAGCACCAATTGTCCCAGTAGTCCCTTTTATTCTGGACTCTAAAGCCAGAGCCACATGGCCAAAGCTGCTGTGTTCTGCTGCTTGCTGGGGCTGGAACATGCCCCCCTCTCAGTCCCTTATTTTATTACCAGATTTCTGTTTTCTAAATCCCTTACTATCTAAAACTGGCTATCCTGGAACTTACTCTGTAGATTGACCTTGAACTCAAGAGATCTGCATGGCTCTATCTCCTGAGATTAAAGGCCTGTACAACCTTGCCTGGGCCTAGGCTTTCATGGCCACTGTGTCTCAAGATCTTCAGGCCAAGATCTAGGTCAGAAACTTGTGTCTTCCAGCCTCAAGATCTGGATCACAGGTGAGCTCTCCAATTCTGGATTGTAGTTCATTCCAGATATAGGCAGGTTGACAACCATTATAGTAGCTGAGCCATTTGACATCTGGGTTGTCGATATGCTCCGGAGGCCTCAGAATGGGGTTCAGCAGACACAGTTGCACTGGATGGAAAGAGAGGTAAGGCTTGAGCTAAGAAGGTTAGGACTGGCTGCACTCTGATCATCCTAGAATTTCCACCCTCATCACACACCCCTAAGTGGGAATTTACAAGGGCTCCTATATGTTGATTTAATGTTTTTTCTTTTAAGTTCAATGTGAAGAACTCCCCATATTTAGCTCTAAAGTTGTGGCTAGGAGATGGTGGCCTATGAGTGACATAATGTGCATGTCTTAGAATAATGTCAAAGCTACTTGTTTAGTGGCTAGAACAGCTTGCAGGGGTCAGATTGGCTTGTCAAATCCTGATGGCTGCTTAGAAAAGGTCTGTGCTAAAAGTCAGAATCTGGAGTAACTCTTACATCCTGAAGTAAGGCTGCCTTCTCTTTCAGTCTGGCTTGGCTGGTGTGTTGACAAGTATCCAAAAGTACCATGTTCAAAACCTTCTTCTCCAAGCCACTCAGGTTAGATGTTGACCATGTAGTCACTGGCTAAGAGGCCAATAGTGGGCCTCCCCGACTCTGGAGCTGGAGTGACAGGTAGTCTGGAACTTCCCAACATGGGTGTTCGGAATTGAACTCTAGTCTTCTGCAAGAGCAATAACCTTCTTAGTAGCTAAGCCATCTCTCTGGCCTCCCAAGATTGTATAACAGTTAGCTTCTCTGTGAGGGAGGGGCTGTTAGTTATTAATTGTTCAGCCACTGACTAGTGACTCCATGCAAAACACAGCTGATAGGTAGGACAGGTAGGAATGGATGATTGAACAGAAAGCACAAGGATTTGCTCGTGTTATCAACTCCTTAAATTTCACCCGAAAGCAAGAGTTTGTAAACACTTGCCAACTTTTACGATCATCTTAGGAACACACAGATTTCAGTGTTGGGTTCTGGTTCCTGTTTGGATTTAATTTTATATGACTATCATAGTTGCTGGACACTTGTTACCCCTGACAATGATAGTTCACAGACATTGGTTAACGTTCCTGATTATCCCAGGAACACGTGAATTTCAATGCTCTGGTTCTGACTTGTTTGTTTATGCTTCTGTTGTTATTGAAAAAAGTTCCAAATCTAAATTCAGGGCTGGACTGGAACTCACTGTATGGCTCAGGCTGGCCTCTAAGTCCCTGCAGTTCTCCTAATTCAGTCTCCTGAGTTTTGGAATTTCAGGATGAGCAACCATGCCTGCTAATGCTCCTAAAACATGTTAGGTCCTTTATTCCGTTAAAGACTCACGATGTGGGTGGCTGTGGTGTAGGATTTTCCCCGTTTTCAGAGACTGACCTTTAACTGTTTCGAGAAAGCCCTGACTGAAGTGGGAAGCTCTGTGAAGCAGGGCAGGGAGAGGAGATCCTTCCCCTAGTTTCAATAACAAATAAGACAGGTCACACCACTGAGAAAGAAACAGCCTCTCCTATCAGGTCTTTGTTGAAATTGAAGAAACGAAATGAACACTGACGGAGATGGATGATGTCACTCTGTCATCTGTCATGCCCAAATACCACTTCCTCTTGGTGATGGCATGTGGAGCCAGCACAGGGAGACAGCCCCATCCCTCACTGGGAGACTGTCAGCTCTCAGCTGTTGTTCACTTGATGGGAGAGTGTCACACCTGGGGCAAATGGACACAGTATTAGGAACTCCAGAAGACACAAGCAGAAGAGCTATGGCCTTGCAGGCAACAAATCTGAAATTCCTAATTAATATACAATGTGCATCCCATTGCCTCTGCATGCAGATGGCACAGTTAAATTGTATATAAAAATATGTGTTTGGTGCCACATTTGTGCTAGGAATTATTTGTTTGATTGTTTGGTTTTTATTGGGACAGGGACTCAGTGTATAACCTGGGCTAGCTTTAAATCTTCTATGTATCCCAGGCTAGTCTTCAACTTGTGATCCTCATGCCTCAGCCTCCAAGTATTAAAATTATATATAAGCATGGCCCGACCTGGCTTGCAGATGTTGTGGGAAGCAAAGAGGCCAATGTGGGGGTGGTCATGCAAAGTTTTATTTGATTTAAAAATATTCTAAGGAGTGTTTTGATCTAGGGGGAAGACAGAAATATTGTTAAGTCATTGAAAATCTATAAAATAGCATATAATTAAGCTATCGACAAGTCACCGAGGAGTCATGAGACTTTGAGACGGGAGGAGACCTCTTAGGTAAAAAGGATCAACACTTAAAAAAAAAAAGTCAGTATGTTCCACTGTGTTTGCTGCAGTGTTACTCCTAATAGTCGATGTGGAATCAGTCTATGGAATCATCTACCCATGGATAAATGGGTAAAGAAAGTGTGGCTTATATATACAATAGAGTACTACACAGCCTTCAAAAAGAAGGGAATCTTCTCATTTGCAGCACCATACACAAGCCTGGAGCCTATCATGTTCAGAGAACCTCTCTCTCTCTCTCTCTCTCTCTCTCTCTCTCTCTCTCTCTCTCTCTCTCTCTGTTTCTCTGTGTGTGTGTGTGGTATGTGTGTGCTTTGCAATGGTCTCAAACTTGCTATGTAGTTGAGCATGCCTTTGAACCCTTGAACCTCCCGCCTCCACCTCCAGAGTGCTGGGATTAATACAGTATACCACAGTGTCTGACATGCTTGATTTTGTTTTGAGTTCTATTGCCATGTGGTGATTGTGGCCATGTGGTGATTGTGACACCAAGGAGGACATTCCCATTCAATCTGAAGTCTTGCCCCCTTCACTTCCACACACACAAGTGTTTCAAGGGATGGGTTAACTGGAGTTAACCACCCTACAACCCATTTGTCACTTTGTGCCCCATAGATATGCACGACTATAACTTGTCTGTACTTGACAGAAATGCCACGATGCTGGCATTTTACTTTTCCTGCCTGCTTCATCCATAGCTCCCACTGTCTCCTGAAAACACCTACAGTAAAAACCGGCACTCCTTCTCTGAAGCAGACTTGGAGCCAGTCATTAAAAAAATTCATGCGCTTAAGACAAGAATCGAAGATCACGCGCACAGGAGCCCAACTAATGCCTATGAAATGTGTGAACAAGTCACAGCTACTCCCTGCCTGGTGTAGCATAGCTGTGTTCTGAATCAAGGCTACTGTGTATGGAAAGGGATCATGAGACTGGGGGGATTTCTGACTGGGATAACAAAGACCTGAGTCCAATCCCAACCCCAATACTTTCTGATGGTGACTTAGAGCAAGTCTATCAATTCTCTGGACACTCATCTTTCTGTAAGGGTTCAAGTTTAGCTCATACAGCTTGGACCATCAAGACAGACTCACTGAAGGGCTTTGCTAAATTCACTTAAATGTCTTTATTATTTTATGTGTAGGGGTATTTTGTCTGCATGTTTGTGTGTGTACAGCTTTACGTGTATGCCTTCTGCCATAGGAGGACATCAGATCTTTCTTCATGCCTGGAGTTACAGATGGTTGTGAGCTACCATGTGAGAGCTGGGATTTGAACCTGGGTCCTCTAGAAGAGCAGTTCATGCTCTTAACCGCAGAGCCATTCCCAGTTCATTTTGGTTGTCTAGAGAATGTCTCTTCTGACTTTTTCCCTTAACCTCTTGTCTTAGCTGATACAAAATAAGGTTGCGGGGGAGGAGGTGAGAGGATGGAAGAAAGGGAGGGGAGAGAAGGGGAGAAGGAAGGGGAGGGGAGGAGTCAGGAGGAGCTGGGACTGTTGCATGTGTTTTAGGGCAGCACAAATATCTCTCCCTGCTGATTAGCTGACTGTGCCATGGAACACCAAACTGGAAGCTCTTAAAGGCTTTGTCTGCAAATGGAGGTGACATTATGGGTTGTGATTTTATTTTTATTTATTTATTTTTTTTAGCCAGCTATAAACAGTGCCTAATTCTGGATGATTGGCCACCACTGGACAAAATTTTAAAAGGCCCAATAGAGAAAACAAATGTTGAAAAATGAGCCTAATGTAAGCATTCAGGTTACTTAATGACCACTGAGGCCCTTTCCTTCTGTGTTCACAATAAACAAAACTGCAAACAAATAAACCAAGTCGCTTCTTCCTGGCTTCTAGGAATCCCTTTTACAGGACATGGAAAAGCTTTGAGTTCAAATCCCACCTCTGACACTTGCTTCCCATGTCACTGTGGACAAGCACCAGCTTCTCTGTGCCAGAGCTTTCTCGGTGGTGAAATGAGGAAGTCTAACAAGATGTGCTTTCCTTCATAGGTTTTGATTGCATTTCTTGCTGTTGACCTCATGCTTGGGACTGCTTACCATGTGCATTACATAAGACTCGGCTTTTCCTGGGGGTTTCGTTTGTCTGAGATGTTCACTGTTTCTGGTCAGAACCTCTGATCACAGTGAAGTGTGCTGGGACACCACGCTTGGATAATGTGACTCCCAGTAAACAGAAACAGCACACAGTGTGGCCGTTGCATTTCCGGAATGCTTACAGAAGGCTGAGGAGAGCTGGTGGAACTGGGGCGCCCAGAGCACAAGCAGATGTGAGCTTGGATGCCCATTCCCCATCCTTCAGCCCCGCAATCATGGCCAGTCTGTCTCTAAGATGCATTCTTGGGACTGAATCTGCCCTGATTATCACATAGGTCTTTTTCTAGGAATTAAATTGAACAACACATTTGGAAATCCGTTCAAAACCATAGCACCTGATAGAAGTGTAATCTGGTATGCCTAACTTACGAACTCCACTTCCATGACATCTTGGACCATTGTGATTGATTACAACCGACAGCCTTTCAGACTGAAATCCCACCGCACCTCCTCCATTAGAGACTAGAAATAGCTCCCCCAGCCCCCATCACCTGATTAATTATTGTAGCCACGATGATTCTTTCACCGCTATGGAAAATAAAATGAAAACAGGTCAGCCTAACCATTTTCAGGTGTATGTTCCGGTGTCACACCCACTGTCTGATTCCCAAATACTGTCATTACTCCCAAAGGAAACCCCATTTGATTTACTTTCAAATCTCCATCATTGGCAACATGAATTATTTCTGTCTCTGGATTTATCTGTTTGGGACATTGAATATAAGTGGAATCCTACAAGATATAGCCTTGTGTATTTTGGTGTCTTTCTCCCAAGATAATGTTTATAAACTTTATCTATAGACCCATACTATAGTGTTTCAGAACTTCATTCATTTTTACAGATAAATAATGTTCCACTGCATGTATAGACCACAAAGTGGCTTTTAACCCTTGTGAACTATGACTTTGAGACTTCATGACTCTTTTTCTCACACAGTTCATTTAATTTCAGGGTATTAACAGATACCCTTGGATTACGTCCTTTGGCTCCAATAAGACATCTCTAGGCTGGAGGGTGGATTAAAAACATTTTTTTTTCAAATCTTCATGGAGTTAAGTTTTCTCGATGATAGAGCTGAATTCTCTGTCTGGAAGACAAGCAGTGAGCCAACAAAGCAAGTGATACGTAGCAAGGGATGAGGGCAGTTGTAGAATAAGCAAGGAGTTCAGGAGACTGCGGTGTGAGCCAGGGCTGTTAGAGATGAGCTTCACCAGGAGATGAGCTCGTGACATACAGCTGAACGTGTAAAGAGAGGAGCCTGGAGCTGCTCTTGTCTGTTAGGTGCCTGCTATCAGTCTAGAGTACACATCAGTCAAAAGTCCTAGATACAGTTCTTTTTCCTACAGTAGGGGCAATGCTGTCTTTAGTTATGGAATAGTACTTTAGATAGACATGGGTTTTTCTCAAGTTTTGTTTTCCAAAAGCCTAAGCCAGGACCTAGGGAGATGGCTGAGCAGGTAAGAGCCCTGTCTGAGAAAGCATGAGAACCTGAGTTCCAATCATCAGGACCTTCATAAAGAGTTGAGTTTGAAAACACACATCTGTAACTCAGTACTAAGGGAGGCAGGGATAGGAGGAGGGGTGCTTGTTGGCTGCCAGCCTAACTTCAGGAGCAGTGAGACACTGTCCAAAGAGATAAGGCAGAAAGTGCTACAGCAGGATGCCTGATAGCCTTTCTGGCTTTCTGCACACACACACACACACACACACACACACACACACACACACACACACACACACACACGTGTATACACTCACACACATACACACATAAACACGCACATACATACATATACATACACACATGTACACACATACACATGCATAAACACATACATACCATATACATTGACATATACAACACATGTGTACACACATAGGAATCCTAGGTTTACTGTGTTTCTACTAATCTGGAGCACAAATTCAGGATGTGGCTTCTATCTTTGCCACAAAATATCTGTCCTCCTTTTTCCCAGAATTTTAGTTACCCCTTTACATAGTTCATCTTCTTCCCATGAAATGCTAATAATAGCCGTGTGGATTTCACTCCTCTTATGATTCGCTCTCTGTTCAACCGTCTCAGGTCTGTGGATCACCTAGGACTTCCTCCCAAAAGGATAAGCAAGTGCCACTGCTATTCATTTGCTTTTGTTTTCCGTGAGGTAAAACCCTTTGCATGTTGCTTAAGGGCAGGAAACAGGAAGTGCTCCGACTCTGGTCCTGTTTACTTAGACAAAGAGGGAAGTGGGATGAAGTGCTCTGGGGCTGGGAGAACAGTCATCTCATCTCCACAGATACATCTGACAGACTCTTGTCTCTCCCACTGCCTCTGCCTTCAAGATCTTGGCTGATTTTCCTGGACTTTGAATCCTCTGTGTCTCGTTTTGGCCTCACAGACAGAGTCTCCCTAGCTGGCTGCTTCTCCCTATCCTTTCTGGTATCTTCTTCATAGAATCCTTTCCTGGCCTCACCTTTGTCTTCCCTCTCAATGTTAGTTACTCTGCTCACTCTTCTGACAAAGCACCAATGAAAGCCATCGAGGAAGGAGGGTTGGTGTCCGCCCACAGTTCCAGAAGCCAGTCCATCACTGCAGGGGAAAGCATGGTGACAGGGGTATGAGGCAGCTGTCCACATCACCTCTATTGTCAAGAAGCAGAGGGAGGCGGATGTCGGTGTTCAGCTCACCTTTCTCCTTTTTATTCAGTCCAGAACCTCAGCTCATTGACTGGCATCCCCCACTGTTAGGATGAGCCCAGGTCAATAAATCCAGCCTGGAAGCTTCCTCACAAGTATGTCCAGAGATTTGCTCTCCAGTTGACTCTAAGTTCTATCAAGTTGACAATATTAACTATCACACCTTCCCCACTCCATCACTCAACTCACCCTGCCAGCTTCATTTTGTTCACAGCACCCAACCCCATGATACTCCAGCTTCAATCCCTACCTAGGTCATTGTTTCCTGTAAACCCCCAACACTGAGGGTGGTAAGTCTATGCTTTCTCTGAATTTGCTTCCCTCTGATTTTTAAAATATATATAGGTTTCTCCTGCATGTATATATAAGCACTACATGTGACCACATGTGTGATATGTTCATAGAGGCTTTAAGAAGTCTTTAAATACCCTGGGGCTGGAATCACAAGTGGGTTTGAGCCATCATATAGGTACTGGGAATTACCCACTGAGCCATCTCTCCAGCCCTGATCTTACTTCTTTATGCTCATAAAATAGACACTTATCCTAATGCTCAATTTAACTTGTTGAGCATTTTGGTTTAGAATGGGGAACAAACTAAGACACTGGCTTTGTTATCAGTGTCAACAACACCACAATATAGGATAAATTTACTTAAATTTAAAAATCCCAGTTTTGAAACTGGGAGACACTATGAAACTGGCCAAAATTCTTGTGGATGATTGTGTTTAGGACCCAGAATGTGTTAAAGTTCGAAAAGGCAACATGTTGTAGATGGCTTTAACTCTCCTTCCCTCCTTTCCTCCTTCCATCCCTCCCTCCATGTATCTGTCCCTCCCTTCCTCCTTCCTTCCTTCCCTTCCTCCTTTTCTCCCCCCTCCTCTCTCTCTGCTCTCAGGACCTCAGAAGTCACCCCATTCCCTACCAAACATTTCTGCAGCAGAATGTATCAGTATTTAAATAAACAGAAGAAAGACCATAAAGCTTTGTTATTAGTTCATCCAGAACTTTAGGATCTTAGAGTTTAAAAAAAATTATGGGAAATATGCACCTGTACTTATTTTTAGTTTTTATAAGGAATACATGAAATGTTGCTTATAAGGAGAAAGTTGTGTACAATATAAGTTAAATAACAATGAAAAGAGTTAACCTGCATACCCAGAGCAGGTGGTGCATTCATTTCAACACTCAGCACCAGGGACACACACGAATGTCCTTCCATAGTGTTCTGTTTTGCATGCTGGCCATTATGCAGCCAATGGATGAAGAGCTTTTTAAATTAGTAAATACAATAACATGTTTTATTATCACGTTTTGTACATGTTTATCATGTACCTTGCTCATGTCTAACCCTTATTCTTTCTTGTCCTCTCCCCCACTTCTTTCTGGTCCTCTTGGTTCCCTCAAACAATCCCCCTTCTACTTGTATGTTCAAGCATTTTGTTTTGCTCACTGTCTTCTCCACAGGATACACATGTTTCTGTGCCACTCATTTGTCTTAGTCTATCTGGGACTCTGTAACCAAAAATCTGAGGCCAGGTAATTTACAAACCACAGAAATGTATTATTTAGTTTTAGATCAGGGAAGCCTGAGATGAAGGAGCCAGTAGATTTGATTCCACATAGAAGGTGGATTCATGTTGCATTGCCACACTGCAGAAGGCATATGTGCTCTGTACTCCTGAGGGCTCAGCCATTGCCACCCACCCACCTCCTAATCCTATTGAGACTTGGGTTTCAGCATGGGAATTTTGGAGGACACAATAACATCTTGCCTAGTGCGTACACACAGCAAGTAAGTCTTCTGAGAGCTTTTTAGGTCTACCAAGATATTTTATGTTTAGGGACTTAAAAAAAATATGTCAGATAAATTAAAATTTCTACCTTTCAGAACAAATTAGTCCTAGAAGGCCTTCTTCGAGTGAGTCACATTCGGGAGAAATCTGGCATCGGGGTATAATTAACATTCTGGTTGCCCCCAGTTTCTATGGAGATGAATCTAGCCCCTTGGGGGAGTACTGATGGATTTGTAATCTTGAAGATAAGTAACTGACAGGTAAGAAAATTTCCTTTTTCATCTGCATTAATTATTCATCAAATACAGTGAATTTCTGTTTATAAATTGGACCAAATTGACAAAGCCTCCTTGGTCCACAACTTATAATCAGGGTCTTAGGACTGCTGAGTGTCTGAGGCAAGGTGCTATTTGGTTCAGCTTAGTGACAGATGCCTGTGTGTTGTTACAATAGAAGGGATAAAGACTAGATACCTCAGAAACTATAGGAACAAAAGCATTGTGTGCTTTAAACTTCCCAGTCACTGGCATTTTCTCCTTCCCTCCCAGAACAAAGGTTCTCAGCCTGTGGCTCGTGACCACTTAGCATCCACATATCAGATATTTACATTATGATTTATAACAGTAGCAAAATTACAGTTATAAAAAAGCAATGAAATACTTTTATGGTTGGGGACCACCACAACTGTATTAAAGTAATGAAATCATTTTGTGATCAGGGATCATCACGACATGAGGAACTTTGTTAAAGGGTTGCAGCATTACGAACCCTGAGAAGCACTGTCCTAGAGCATGCATTTGTAAGACCTCAGACCTTACTTATCTTTTCACTATGGTATTCCCAACCCCTTACTAGAGTGTAGACACTGGGTAAATCATCTATAAATGAATGAATTAATGAAGTTCAGGTCTGGAGATAACAAAGACCATCAAAATAAATTTTAGAAGGGTCACATCACCTGAGTGATCCAAGCTGAATTTTCCAGAGACACCGCTGTCCTCACCCTTGTGGGTGGGTCGAAGAGTACACATAGTATGTCAGGGAAAGGAGGTTGCTGGAGCAAGAGCCTGAGCGTATTCCAGAGTAGACATGCTTTGGCAACATCTAAAAGAGTTACCACTTGAGGCTGCCTTTTCTTGATTTTGATTAATTCATGTGTGGCATGCATGTCCACATGTGTAGGTTCAGGTGTATGTGTGGGTGTCCATGCCCATGTGTGTGGCAGACTGAGACTGATTCTGGGAACCGCCTCAGATTGCTCTTCTGTTCACTTACTGAAGAAGAGTCGCTCAGTCAGACTTGGAGCTTTGCAGATGCATCTAGCCTTCTGGCCATCTTGCTTTGGGGATTCCCTGTCTCTGCCTTCAAAATTTGGAATTATAAGTAAGTTGCTACGCCATGCTTCAACTGCTGGGTTACCTTCTCAGCCCTTTCAAAAAGGTGGGGCTTTTATTTTCATTTGTTTTGTTTGTTTGTTTTCTGAATCTAGAGCTGTCCTTTGCCTGAAGTGTATCCAAGAGCCATAGTCATTCAGGAATCACTGTCGCTCAACAGTCAGACTCTGAAATGATACCACCATTCTGTGGAACGATGGCTTAGTTCCACTAACCAACCTTGGCCTAAGGCAAGTTCTCCAAGATTTAACTTCTTAAAAAAAAAAAAACAAAAAACAGTCCTCAGAAGGACTGTTTGTGCCTGTGGCCAACTTGCCAACAGCATGATTTCTAGGATCAATGTAAAAAGCTGGTGGCCACTGGTGTCTTAGAGGATGGTTTCAAGGCCTATGAAGAGTTTCCTAACAATGTCTTTTTTTTTTTTCTTTTAGCCTTAGTATCAATGGCACAGTTGGCCTAGGCTTGGATTGGAGACTTTGGGCAGTGAGAGCACCACCTCCTCATATTTTCAATCAGTTATTTATATGTGCCTTAAATACAGAGAGAATAAATATATATGAGTCTCTTGATTGACACATTTAAAACTCAGTTTAAAACACAGCTACTGGTTCATTGGTTCAAATAAAGGAATAATTTATTTAGAGTTTTAGCATTAGAAAACGACTTCAGGATTGAGATTATCAAGCACAGAATGAATTGGTCCACAGTCTTGTAGGACTGACAGGGTCAAGATGCTAAGGAGAAAGTCATGGGAAAGTTGAAATATAATTATGCTCCTCAAGAGCATATTCATTCATTCATTCATTCATTCATTCAACACTATGAATCCCCTTTGAGTGCCAAACTCTATAATGTTGGGAATAAGAGAGAGGAAAATTGTGGTTCTTGTTTCAGAGACAACAGCGACACCCCTGCTATTTTGGATGACTCTGGTAAGATGAAGGTTTTATCCTATTGACTTCATTGACTTTTAGACATTTATCCTTGTAGCACATTCCACTCTTTAATTCTCCAAGTGGCAAATCAAATGGACGGAATTTAGGAGCTTGTGCATACTCTGCCAGTGAGGTTCATCCTGCCCAACTTATGTGGTTTTAATCATACTAGTCTTGACCTTCATAAGCTATATCAATGTCAGGCGTATGCCTGTTCTTATCTTTCAAATGCTCACCATGTAGTTACAGTTGTTTTTCCTTTTAGCCTCATCTGCCCCTTTGTGTCCTGGTAGTTCTATGTCCAAGAAAGCCATATGCATCCAGAGATTTGGGTTCAATTTCTGCTCTTGCATTCATCAACTGTAAGACTCTTAGGGTATCCATGAAGCTTAATGTACATTTGCTGTGCATAAGAGAGCCATGGATGCTGTGTGATGATAAGGCACCAACAGGAGATAGTTGCAGTGTAGGACAGAGCCTGTTCTGGAGCAGCTAAGAAGACACGTGCTGTGGTGGCATCACTGGATACCCGTTAGCAAGATCAGCAGGGGTTTGTAAAGTGGCCATGATCTATTTGGCTCTGACACTAGGGCTTTGCAGGTGGCAAAGAGCATTCCAGGCAGAAGAAACAGTATAGGCAGAGTCCCCGAGGTATGAAGAGCCCTGTGTATTTGGTTAAAAGTGTGCAGGAATTGTCATAGCTTAGGAGGGAAGTCACAGTGTTGATGACGTATGTGGAAGGCACTGCTAAAATGGTTTTACGGAGTGTTAAAAACATTTGAGCTTAATTTAAAGGACCAAAGGAGAGCTTCAGCTATTCATTTTATAAGTTGTGTGTGTGTGTGTGTGTGTGTGTGTGTGTGTGTGAGAGAGAGAGAGAGAGAGAGAGAGAGAGAGAGAGAGAGAGAGAGGCTCAATGTGTACTAAACACTGTTGTAAGCATTTATATCACAGAAAGAAGAGGGAGAAGAACAGAAGGAAAGGGGAAGACGAGAGAGAGGTGAAGAAAAAGAGGAGAGGAGGAAGAGGAAGGAGAGGAGGAGGAGGGGAGTGGAGATTCAGGCTCTCCCACTCAATTTAAGAAACAAGCAATTTACCAGTCCTTAAGTAACTTTGCATCTCTGCCTCCACAGGCCCATTCTCTTTGTTCCCCAAGAGTAACCCTAAATCTAAAATTTTCCCTTGCTGTGTCCTTATTTCTCATTATAGATTTGCTCATATGCAAGCAAACTGCCTTAAGAGTTATTTGCTAAACAGATAAAGCATTGGTGGGTGTTCCAGGGTGTCCCTCTTGCAGATGCTGCTGTATCTGGTGTCATTGTCTGATACTCCCAAGCATTCTTTACCCTTGGTTTTGATGCTGGCGAGTATCTCTTTGTAGTTCTTCTATTTCTTTATAAAATAACTTTACACTAAACAAATCACTCTCAGAAGGCTTTTTCTTCTAATTTAATTCTAATGGTTAGAATTTCTGATTCTGCTTCTCAACCTTACCCACATGTGAGTAGAATAATTATAATTGTGAACGATTGTGTTTGGGGCTTGAATCTTTCACATCTTACTATTTTGTGCTGTCTGTATTTCTAGATAATCTTTGTATTAATTATTTTTATGACTGCACAGTATTCCATCAAGCAAGTGCATTACAATTTGTTTTATCCTAATTAAATTGCTGGAAATTCTGGCTGTTTCCCATTTTACGCTATTATAAGTAACATTGCCGTAAGAGCCTTTTTGCTTTAGACTTTTCTTTCTTTCTTTGAATTATTTCCTTAGGATATATTTTTATGAATGAGATTACTCAGTCAAAGGCATGATTAATTCTGTAGTTCTTATAACCCAAGGGGCTTGCTTTAGAATAAAAAATTGTTTATATTTCTGATTATAAAAATAATCTATGCTCACTATAGAACATATAGAATATGTAGAAATGGCTGGGGAAACCTAAATATCCCAAAATTCTATCCTGTAAATATAATTATTGCTAACTTTTGCAATACATCCTTTAAAAATGTAATCCATTATTAACTCTGAGCGATTTCCTTCCACTTCATAATTCTGGGATTGTATGATTTTTTTTTACATGACAATTTTTAGCCTTGATTGTCAGCTTTTCCCGTACCATTGAATACTGGTTATGACATGATATTCCTCTTCTCTTAAGGGGAATATCTCTGTCTTTTAAGACAGGGTCTTGGGCTGGATTGGCTTCAGTCTTGGTATGTGTCTCAGATTGGCTCCAAATGTGCTATGTAGCCAAGAATGACCATGAACATTTGATTTCTCCCACTGCTGTATCCCACGTGCTGGGACTACAGGCTTGAGACACCACAGCTAGGTTATGTAGTCCTGGGCCTTCAAACCCAGAGCCTTGCGCATGCTAGGCATGCATTCTACCACTGGAGTACATGACTGAGAAGGAAACTTTTTTCATGGCCACCTGACATTGGGCAGTGTGGATGGTTGTCTATTTCTTATCATTGGATTTCTTAACTGGAATAGACGATACTATAAATAAGAATTCTCACATGACCCTTTGTGAGAATCCTGGCTAGTCTCTTAGCACAAATGTTTAGATGTAAATGGTAGCTGGGAAGCACTACAAGTTGTCCTCAGGTTTTGACTCATGCACCCTGACTTATTCCTTTGCCACTCTGTATGGATTTCCTGTTATTGTAATAAGTAATTGCCACAACTACAGCAGCTTAAAAATAGGATACCGTCCATTTCTGGACATCTCACATCTAAAATGGATCTCATTAGGCTAACAGCAAACTGGCAATATGGCTGTGTTCCTTCCAAGGACTCTAGAAGGATGCTTGCTCTTTCGAGTTGCTATGTCCTATTTCTTTCCCTACTCTAAAACCAGAGATGTTGAGTGAAGTCCTCCCCACCTTGACAGTCCTCTCTTCTCTGCATTGCTCTTCCATCTTTAAGCACCTTTGTACCATGGGCTTTCCCAAATTTCTGGGTTTTAATTATACCGCCAAATACTATAACACACGTGCAGTCAACATTTGACCAAGACAATGAGAGCGCACCATGTAGAAATTAATCGGCCGTGAGTCCTGCTGCTCTTACTTGGGCAATTCTGTTCTATTTCTTTCCATTTGACTGGTATTTGAAGTGTGCCTGGGATGTGTCCAGTCCTAGAACACACGGCGATGGGCATGAGGAGTGAAATAAATCACTGCTCTCAAATAACCTTCAACGTGTACCTCTCTTAAACTTTAGGCTTCCTCTACAAAATAGCAACAAGAATTATATAGATCCCAAAAGGACATGCAAGTGAATTGTAAAAAGCAACTCAAATGTGAGAACTTTGCTATTTTAAGTGTTAACAGTTTTCCTAAAAAGATAAGGCAGCTGAGGAAGATGATGTATCTTCATGAACTTTCCTTTCGTCCTGTAAGTACAGTTTATGGTATGACCACACCTTTGCCAAAGAAACTTTCCCTTTCTGTTTCTAGATGTTTCCTCCGGATCCAGGGCAGTAATTATACCCCTGTCTTTGCAGGGGGGTAATCCACTTTCCAAAGTCTATCTAATGGATTTTTCTAGTCTTGTGAACTGGCCAATACGATTTCTTGAATCATCGCCCAGTGCGGACCCAATTTATATTTGGAATTTCATGCCATCTTGAAGAAATATCACTGAGTGCCAGGGTCTTCTCTGAGCTAATTGGGCTTTGGCAGTGATGTCATTCGGCGGTGGGCGTTAGTGGGGAAGATGGCAGCGACGACTCCAATCCCATTTCGGCAATGTGTGCCCATGTGTGCAAAGAGGCTGCTCCCTCACGTGCAGTCACTCCGCCTGCTGCAGTCTCACTTCTGGTCCCTTTCTGAAGACGGAGATCAGCAGGCTATTTATACTCCATGGCTAGAAGCATTTCTCTCCTTCCTTGCTACATACAACTGTTATTAGTATGTCTGAAAAATATGGTTTTAAAATTCAGTCAAAGACATCATAAGACTTATCAAACTTTTCCTAAGTAAGAGACAGCCAGAAGCAAAGAGAAAGTCTGTCCAGGGTTAAGATTTTAGTCTTTGGAATCAAGCAAACTTGCTGAGAATAGCTATACGGCTTCTTAAGCCCTGTGTGTTAATCCATCTAATCTTCAGTTTCCTTATCTTCAAAATAAAAGTAATATTTTTTTGTTTGTATTGTTGATATTCATTAACATGATACTGTGCTGCAGAAGAACATTTTCACACAAGTATGTATTGTGGTGTCGAGCATTTCCCCTTTCCCAGAGATGAGACTCACAAGGTTGCCTCACTGGAACAATTCAGTCCTGTTAGGGATGCTGACCCAGCATGTCACACTGCCTCTAACAGCATCTGTTTGTCAATCAAAGGGACGTTAACCTTCATCAGCCATCACTTCACTGTGTCTTTGAGGGGGTTTCTTTTACCTTCAATGGCCTAGGAGATTATTACTTGTGAACATAGTCAAGTTCTCATCCTGAGGGATGCTGCCAAAGGGAATATAAGATGCTTCAGATTACATAAAACTTGACTAGGCCAGTGCTCAGCCACAGAGTTCACTTCTTAAAGCAGTGTATAAGCAGTGTAGCAGGCCACATGACCTCCACACACCTGGGATGACTACACAGGGATGAATGTCTTTGTACTAGTTAACATTCTCCAGACTTAGAGAAGTCCAAGACATGAAAATCATCAAGCCTGTGTCACTTGGGACTTAGTTTCTCCTCTGGAGACCTGGGTATATCTTTGCACAGTCAGGTTGGTAAGAGGCACCAGCCTCTAAACTAAAAAACATAACCTGCATGTAATTTTATTAAAGAAAATAAACTCTTTGAATCATCACACCAACTTCTGAAACAGGTATGTTCCACTGACCCAAATCTTCCTCCACTCCCATTATGCCTCTCTGCCCCTCAATGCCACCCAGTCTGTAGTTAGTCTGTAATGAGTGAGCATCATTTCTGGGTCATAGTAAGTCATCTCTTAAAGTTCCCGTCTGCCACCATTGGCTTGTAGTTTGCTGACTCTTCTGTTTTTCTTCATTTTTTCCTCTGGTTGCAGGGTATGGACCAGGGTTTCACTATGTAATCCAAGGTTTTGGGGAACTTGCTATATACCCAAACCTGGCCTCAAACTTACACCATCACTTCTCCCTGCCCCAGCCACATAATTACAGGTGTGTACCCCCAACATCCAGATTGGCCTGTTGCCTTTTTAATCCATTTACCATTCCAGTCTGGACTTTTAGCCAAAGTCTGAGGAGACAGAAAGAAGAAAACAAAACATGGTCCTCAAAACAAACAAACAAACAAACAAACAAACAACAACTACTGTTGTGTGGAGGAGTCAATATTGAAGAACTGTGTGGTCCAAGTGATGTGGGCAGGAGGAAGGTTTGGGGAGCAGAAAGCCAAGGAATAAATCAAAAGCCCTGATGGTTAACTGGGCTAAATGATACAGTTAGAGATTATGTTAGACCACAAAGCACGGGAGAGCAAAACAATGGCAGCCCCTTTGTGTGTGCCTCCCAAATCTGAGCAAGAAGTTAAGTGGAACACAAAACTTAAGGGGAAGAATTGAGATGGCCCCTCCCTCCCTCCCTCTCTCCCTCCCTCCCTCTGTTTCTCTTTTCTTCTTCCTCTCCCTCTCCTCCTCTCCCTCCTCTCTCTCTCTCTCTCTCTTTCTCTCTCTCTCTCTCTCTCTCTCTCTCTCTCTCTCTCTCTCTCTCTCTCTCAAACTTGTTATGTAGCAGAGAACATGAACTTCTAATACTTCTGTTGTCTCTGTCCCCAAAGTGCTGGGACTACAGGCATGCACCATCATGCTCTGCTTATGTATGCTGGGGGTGGAATCCAGGGCTTTGTGCATGCTGGGTAATCTTTCTACCAGCTCTATTCTCTGTCCACATATTTTTCTTTAATAGGCAAGACCTCTCCCCTTTCCTCATTATTCAGAAAAGATAAATGCTTTGGCTAAGTTTGCACAGGTAGACAATAAACAGTACCTAAGCACGATGCCAAGCCCTCGGTGTGGTCCACTTTGTTTATGGCAAGGATAAAGACGGAGCAGGGAAGTAAACGAGCACAGTAGGTCTCCTAACCACGTGCTGTGGTTGCTGCTTCCCGACACTTGTTGTCTGGTCAACTTATTAACAATCATCGACTGTATTGCCATCTCTAGCAGCACCTGAAGTGCAGGCATGCAGGCCTCTGTGGTCCTTAAGTTCACAAAAGCCTCTGTGACAGAAATCTCTCCCTAGGAAAATCATACACAAGACAGAAAGTCCACCATACAGCTTTAAAAATAGCCCTTTCTCTCTTTTCTGCCTCCAGCCTCAATTCCTTTGCATTCCTGCCCACAGCTGTCAGGAACTGGTGTGATTGTACCTTGAACCACGCTTGTCATGTGTTTTGCCTGTGGTCTTTCTATGGTCTGCAGGCTGGAGTCACTTCCCCCATGGCTGTCATCCTTATCTTTCACTTCATTTATTCTCCCACTCATTTGAGTATTTGTTGAGTCCCTTAATAGTCAGACACTGGGCCCTGACGAAACTGAGGTCCAGAGCATAGACACAGCCTCACTTCATGGAAAAAAAAATAGCAGTGATGATGGTGGAATGGTAGTTTTGGTGCTCGCCACAAAAAGGGGGAAGGGGATCATGGGATGGTGAGGTTGTTCAGCTGGGAATTCCAATTTATTTAGAAGTCAAAACCAGCTTCCCCATGGGGGCAATAGATGAGTAGGGGGTGGAGAAAGGATGATGAGGCATACTTACAGTCTCAGCACTCCAGAGGCTGAGGCAGGAGGATAACATACAGTTTAGATCTATTGGGGCTATAGCAGGTTCTAGGCAAGCTGACATTATGTGCTGAGACCCTTATCTCAACAAAACAAAACAGAATGTGTTGAGGTAAGTATTCTTCTGGCAGAGGGCACAGCATGTGTAAACAGAAATCTGCTTCCTCGGGATGTGGAAGAACTCGTATGTCCGTAATGCTTTGGCTCACGGGACAGCTTTCCAGTGGCTTCCTGATGTACTGAGGGAAAAACCCTGAGTCCCTACTGCTTTGAACAAGGGCCCTTGTATTTGTATCCTTTGTCAGCTCAGCTCTCAGTCCCTCACCACCCTCCCCCATCTCCTCCCAAGTCTTATATTGAGTTTCTCAGAAATAGCATAGCTATTTTTCAGGCACCTACATTTTTTCTCTCCCTGCCTACGACACCCCCATACCAGATATCTGCACATCTCACTTTCTCGTTACTCCGTTGTTGGTGTTAAAATGTCACCTTACCAAGAGAGCTCTCTCTGTCTACTACAGTGCCTTGTAGTACTGACTGCCCCCACCCTCTCCTTTCCCATGGGGAGTATTTTCAAGGCTCCTAGTTGGGCACCCAAGGCCTTACGTGGTACCAAGCTCTAGACAGAATGTGATTTTTCCTACATATGCATATACAAGATTAATTAATAACCCAGCTTTTGAAGAGATTAACAGCAATGGCTAATTGTAAAATAGAGTGATTCCAGTAGCTTATAGTAAAAGCTACTTATCGCTCATGGATAGTTTGTTTCTAGAAATTTCCATGTAACATTTCTGGACTGGAGTTCCTTTCAGGTAAGAGAAACTGTGCAAAGTGAAAGTGAAGAGCAGGGTGGCTCCCTGTACTGCCAGCTGATCCTCTCCTCCAGGCTGATGCTACTCACTGGCCAGTTTCTCTCTAGTACATTGGCCAGGATGCCAGTGATGTTACCTGTGACTGGCTGTATCCTTCTCACTTAGAACTGGGCCTGACTCACAGAAGGCTCTGAACAAAGGTGTGGTCACTAACAGCTGAACAGGAAGAGTGTCACAGAGCTGATGTCAGAGGCATCTGGAGTCAGATCCTGTGGTTCACATGGTCCTATCCCAATACCTATGCCCTTCCTGCCTTTGGTCCTGCTGTCCCTGTGAGGACATTCTCCTTTCCCGACTCTGTGGATAAAACTTCCATTGGAGATCATACCTATCTTCTTCACCACACTGATTTCATTTGAATCCATTGCGCTCTCTCTCTCTCTCTCTCTCTCTCTCTCTCTCTCTCTCTCTCTCTCTCTCTCACGCGCGCGCACACACACACACACACACACACACACATGCTATTGATTTCCTAATCACTGAGAGTATGCCTCCCTTAAGATCATCATGAGAGGCATGAAGGTTACCACAGGCATGTGTCCAGAACCTAACAAGAAATGTAACAGATGCTACACATGTGTGTTAAAATAAAGAAGTGCCAGTTGTCTACAGGCAGGAGACACCTGGACATGGCAGCATCTGGAGATGCCCATGGAGACCCAAGCTGTCATCTTCGTCATATTACAGAAGGGGAAACTGAGCCCAGGAAAGCAGGGTCCCCCTGCTCTCTCTACTTTCGTCTCTGGACCCAGTCCAATGCCCTCTTGCTTTTTCCTCAGTTTACCTAGACAAGGTAGTGATGTGCCTCTCAGGCATTGGCTTATTGTTGTCTTTTCTTACTTGTACTCTCTTTGTTTCTCAGAGCAGTTAAGGTCGCTTACAGGAAGTATTCAATAGAAAGGTATACTATGAGTAAAAATGGCGGTGTGTGTGTGTGTGTGTGTGTGTGTGTGTGTGTGTGTGTACCACGGGAGATTTATACAAGAAGCTAGCTAGATACTGGTGACATAGAAAGACAAAGGCACCAATGAAGAGCAGACGAAAGGTGCCAAGATTGCTGTTTCCCTATGCAAATTAGGTTATGAGCTTCCTGACAGCCAAGGTCAAAGGGGACATGAGGTCAGTTATACGGAAGGGACAAACATAGTCTTCCTTGCCCTTATCTCTAAAAGAAGTTTTTTTTTTTTTGGGGGGGGGGCACCTTCTAAGGATAGTATTGGAAGCCAAGCTTTGAGTGCTCTTGGCCCACCTTGGTTGACCAGCTGCTCAGATTTCCTCTCTGACGTGGTTGTAGCTTCTAGATTTACGTGAAAAATCTTAGATCCTCATTCTCTCACCCTGCTGTTACGGTGGGGTTCCCCTGATCTGCCAGCACTTTATTTATGATTCAACCTCTCAGAATACCACGGTTCTGAAAGACCTTAAAAGTCATCGAGCCCAACATCCCCATCCTGCTCGCTTTCTGATGCCTGAATCAGCTCAACGACAACCCCACCAAGTGGCCAATCCACGCTTGGCTTGCATGCCTCTGAGGACGGAGCACTCACTGCCTTCTGAGGCACCTTTTCTTACCTGTCCCGGAAGTGACTTGCTCTGTTGACTTGACATCTGAGTGTAGGCCTTAGCTGTTGAGAGAGACATTTCAATACTGGGGAAAGACATCAAGTCACATTGGCCTGCAGGAAAAATCTCTTTGGGAATCCTTAGCTTCATTAGAACTAGACTTTTGTTCAAATGAAGTGTTAAAATTAAAGCAGTATATATGTGAGTGGGGCCAATTGGCATGAACTCACCGCAGCATATGGTGTGCTTCCTTTTATATACATGTTTAGCAGCTAGTGGGTACCAAACCTCACACAGCTCTCAATTGCTAGCACTAATGAAGGATCTGTTTGCCTTTGGGGATAAAGATGGTATCATTGATTCACAGTTGTTTTTCCAGGAGCGAAGAGCAGATTTTTTCCCTCCTCATTCAAACTCTCCTGCTAGGTCCTGTTCATCTCTCCACTCCTACTGCCCTAATTCAGGCCTCTCTGTCTCCAGCCAGGGCTGTTTACCCACACTTTCCAGTTTTCTAGCCTCCAGTTCTAGTCCTGTCTGGTCCAAAGCTACATTACCAGAGGGACCTTTAGGCAGTACCTGATCTAGAGCTTGTCTTGTGCAACTCAAGCCTTCAAATGGCTCCTCTTAACTACCCTGTGGTTCAGGCTTCTTAGTGTGTTATATAGGCATGGCAAGGTCAGAGGGTCACTTGTGGATAACTGTTCCTCATACGGGGGGCAATTGAGCTTCCAAAGAATCTGATGCTTTCTGAGACAAATTAACCTCAAGACTAAAACCCAATCTCTATTTAGAAGCAGTAGTGGGGTACTGTCAATATGATTATGACTGTCACTAATATCAGTATTGAGTGTTTCTTAGCACTCACTGTTGCCATGCCAGTACTAGAGATTTCACCTAATTCTCAGAACAGTGGGATGCCACTTACACAACCCCAAGGGAGGGTGTTTTGTACCCAGTCCCAGCCATGGCAAGGCTGCATCCCTGTGTGTCAATGACACATGCAGGCAGGCCCTAGGATGGCTGGTGGGGATCACAAGGACCTCCACAGTTTTATTTATGCTGTGTCCTAGGAGCTATATGGTCATCACCATCTATACAGTGTAGTAGGGAGAGGGCTTCAGGGCTGGGTGGGGTCCTGGGTGGCTTCTTTTCTCTGTGTGTTCCTGGTGGGGGCCATACAGTGCTTCACCTCCAGGACTGTTTTCTCTTTGGAATAACTGGACTAGAAATACTTTGTCTTATCTATAGGTTCAGGAAACTGTGCCAGTGTAATCCTGAGGAATGGTTAGAGTGGTGTACCTACAGCTTGAGCAGGTAGAGAGGGTGTCCCATGGATGTGAAGATCCCTGGGTAGAGCCATCGTCATTCCTGGCTTGTGCTGAAAGCTTGAAGTTCCACGGGTCTTCCTGGGACTGAGAAGAAACCCATCTCATTACTATGAAGAAATGAGCTGGTTTTACAAAGTCAGTTGGACTTCATGTCCATATTAGCCTGTTCCTGGTGTGTAGCTTCTCACAGTTTCTTTCCTGCACTTTCAACCTTGGGCAGTACATTGTCCAAGCAGTGTGGCCCTCAAACTTGAGCACCAATCTCTCCTCTTGACTACCCAGCTTGTTTATGTCTCAATATTTCCTTCTATGACATCCCAGGACTATATCTAAGCCTGTCTCAGACACACTCACTTCTCCTGGGTCCTTATGCAACTCAGGACTCCCTGACCTACTCAAGGAAAGTCCATTTTGATAAGCATCCAGAATGCTAACCGAAAATATTTGGGGATTTTCATGTTAGCTTTGTCAAAAAAAAAAATCTGTCAAGTAAAAAATCATTTGTAGCTACCATTGCCAGCAATTACCAAATCAGCTTATGGCCTTAATGAAAGGACTTCCTCTTAGAATATCCATCACAAGAGGAACAAGACTATTCTGTTCAACAGCCATAGCCCCATCTGAAGGAATGTCTTATGGGGAATGTATCTGTCTTAGAGACCAGGAGAAATTGGTCCATTGGGGGCAGATTCTTGATTTCTGAGTTTGTATATGTCTTTACCTGGTATCAGTTTAGCTGGAACAGGTCATTCTTACCTCCGGGTATGGATGGCCTCTCATCCTTCTCCATCATCACCTGACATTTCAGGGCTCAGCATGACCTCACATGGTAGACACACACTGTGGAGCAACTTCTACCCATAATCCATTTGCTATGTTCACAACATGATGTTGATTATTATCTCTCTGTGGCAGATGAAGAAACTTCGATCTCTTTGCCAGGGCTGGCAAAAAGTCTGGGGAAGCAAGGGCTTGCAACTGCAGGAGATAAGGTCTCTCTACCACAGCTTCTCAATAGAACAGTGAATTTGATATAAAATAAATGCTAGTAAAAAAAAAAAAACCCTTTATTTCTAAAAATTGGGTGTGGTGTGGGCTATAGTTTCCTGACTCTGAAGCAGTGGGATTGTGGGTGATGAGGTGGAAGACTGGGGAAGTATCATAGATGCAGCAAATATTCCTGAGTGTATGTGTCTGGCATGGTAAGAGGCCTGTACAAAATTCAAGGAACTGGTGGCCTACTATGGAAAATACTGTGTGAATCACACCGCCAATTTAAAGGTCCAAATGCTCAGAGCCATTAAAAATGCGAGGAAAGTAGGAACTTAGAGCTTTCTGGTGCATAGAGAGGTCTTCCTTGGGATGGAGGTGATTCTATTTTGTCTTCAAAACTGGTTTTGAAGACAACTCAGTAGAACTCAGAACCTTGCATAGGGGTTTGGGGAGACATGCTTGTTGAAGAACTGGTGTGATTATATCTTTACCCTATATCCTATATCCACTACATAGCAGTCCAGGCTTGGTTAGTGGTCAGGTAAAACCCATGTGTTTATACTTAAAGACCACTGTGGGTCTGGACTTAGGATGGTGTTCAAAGTATGTGAGAACAGATCCAAATTAGGTCACGGAGGGAGGCAGTTGGTTATGGGCAGCAGAAAAGGAGAAACTGGGGTACGAAGCATGCCACAGGGCTCAGTCACAAGGAGGGGCAGTTCCATGGTTGTGGTGGCATGGGATCTTGTGCCACAAGTCATAATGCTGTGGCTATAGTCCCCGGGTTTGGACCTGGGCCAGAAGGAGTTCCCCACACCACTGACAAAGGAGGATCTGGCTTTGGCATGGTTCTGTGGTGCTCTGAGCTCTCAAGTAACATTCATGCTTCTTGTCTGTTAATTCTATGCAAAACTCAACCCCATTTTATAAGTTGAGAATGTGAAGCTCCACGTACTGCACCGCTGTGGCCGAGGAGAGGAGACAGGGTCATGTGACCTCACAGCTAGTACCCTCTCACCATCTGGTCCTGCCCACGACACAAGCCAAGACTAGAAACAGAATGAGAGGATCAAAAATCTATGTTTGTGTCCTGATCAGCAAAAGCTTGTTCTGCACACAAAGCTCAGTTGTGTGCTATACAACAGAAGACTTCTACCTGACCACAAGCTCAGTCCTCTATAATATGCTGCCACTTTGCACATTGGCTAGGAGGACTGGCCATATTCAGCTCCATACTGTCAACTTCTAGTTTCAGGGCATCTCCCGACTATGTGTTGGCAGCTTGTAGGCCTGTCTCAGAGTCCTTGCCCTCAGCCTCTCACTTGTGTCTCTTTGATTTTTTATTTTAGTTTATCAGACCCTTGGATGGTTCTCTGGGTTCCTATGCCAGCAGCCAGGCCACACTGTCTATTTTAGAGGACCCGAGTCCTGGTCTCCCATATGACCTGCTCCAGTTTCTATTCTAAACTCTTCTCCAGTGCACAGACCCAGGAAGGCACAGCCAAGTCCAGTGGAAACTCATCACTTGACTGAAATGTGTGCCTCTTGGTGAGACTAGAACCTGGTGGTATGTGATGAACTGATAACTCCAAAAAGACAAAGAAAGGGGACTGGGGAAATGACAGTGGGTAAAGCACTTACTGTGTAATCATGGGGGCTGAAGATCAGAACACAGACAGACAGACAGATAGACACACACACACACATACACACACATACACATACACACACACACACACACACACACACACACACACAGAGAGAGAGAGAGAGAGAGAGAGAGAGAGAGAGAGAGAGAGAGAGAGAGAGAGAGGTGAGGGAGAGCACCTTTCAGCTTAGAGTCTGAGAGTCAGAAAAGGATGCTAGGAAGTCAATGAGCTCTGAGTGAAAGACTCAAAGACTCAGTGTGTAAGGTGAAGAGCAGTTGAGATAGACACTGGGTATCACCCTCTGGTCCCACAGGCAGACAGACAGACACTACACACACACACCACATACACATGCACACACACAATACCTATACGTATACATATGAATATACACACTCACATATCTCACACACATTATCTACACACAATCTTTTTTTTTTAAAGAGAGACAGCTCTAGGATTGTCTTTTAAGAGCAAACAGACATTTCACTGTGTCTGTGATTTCAAAATTATAATTTTTAAAAGAGTAAATATTTAAGATAGGCACAGCTTATTTGTGTCTCCTTCCCCGCCCCCCCACCCCCCACCCCGGCGCCTCATTTCTTTCTTTTTATTTCAGCAGTTAAAGTCTAAAACACCTTGGTGCTGCAGCCGCCCCACTCTGTGGAAGCAGGAAGCTGGTAGAGAATCCCAGCACTTGACTTCAGGCCAGCTCTTGCTTCAGCAGAACAGCTCTGAGCTCAGTGTCCCGAGTTGGAGCCCCCTCTCCAATCAGCGCTTCTGCCCACACTGCCTCTGCCTTCATCTGGTCGACTTCATCTTTCCTTGGCCTGTTATTTCAACATTCTGGAATGTGATCCTTCTGTTACCACTTTCTCTCCATCCACTCTACTCCCCACATTGCTCGAAGAACTAACACTATAAAAAGCAGAGTGAATCTGCCCTTCCAGCCTGCAAAGCCCCAGGGTGCTAGTTTCACTTGGGTGGGGTCTCTGAAGCTGTCACCATCCCTGGCAACTTCCTTTGCATAGGATTGCTCATAGGGGACAGCACCTCTCTAGTCCCTGGGAACAGAAGTGACAAAGGCCAATTCTGTCCTGCCCCGCTCTCCAATGCTGCTCCACCAGCCTTCAGCAGACACATCGGCAGGGCAATTGCCACTCCAGAGACTTTTGCCAGACTCAGGAAGGGGCATACAGGCTTACATACGTGACACAAGGAAAGTCTTTAAACACCTTTTGTCTTTTTGTTGCTCTGGCTGTTCGTGGAGCACCTCAGAGTGGAGGCTTCACCTCACAGCCTTGCTCAGGGAATTGCTTTCTCTGACTTCAGTGCTTCTCAGGCACAGGGTCCCAGTGAGAAGTCAGGCCTGGGCCCTTGCCTGTGGTGTCTATCAGCTTGTTGATGCTGTTTGAGTCCTTCTAGAGAGACTGATTTCTTCACCTGCTTTTTAGGCCCAAGACAAGTCATTGGGTTTAATCTTTTCTTCTTCCTTTCTTCCTTTTTTCCTTCCTTCCTTCCTTCCTTCCTTCCTTCCTTTCTTTCTTTCTTTCTTTCTTTCTCTCTTTCTTTCTTCTTTCTCCTTCCTTCCTTCCTTCCTTCCTTCCTTCCTTCCTTCCTTCCTTCCTTTTTTCCTTTCTTTCTTTTCTCTTTTCCTTTCTTGAGACAACAATATAGCCCTGGCTAGCCTGGAGCTCACAGCGTAGACCAGGCTGACTTCAAACCTAGAGCGATCCACCTGCCACAGTCTCCCCCAGTGCTGGGATTAAACTCATGTGCCACCACATCTCTGGCTTTTCAAGGAGTCCAGGCCACCCCCAGTCCTCTTGAGGATACCATGGCCTTGTTTTTTCCAGATACCCCACTCGAGTTATTTTCCTAACATTCCTGGCTTTGCTTGTCAAGAGAGGAAGCCAGAAAGTGACCTATGGATGATAGAAAGAGGTTGGTATCCACAGCCCACGTGCCCTGCCACTTCCGGTCATTTGTGTGTTTCTGGAAATGCTGCAACAAGTTACCATGAATGCTGCAGCTTAAAGAGCAGAAGTTTATTCTTCCTTAGTCCTGAGACAAAGCCCTAGGGAAGTGCTCTTGCAGAAGGCTCCAGGAGAAATTCTTGTCTACTCTCCACCTCAGCTAGCCCCGGATAGTCCTTGGCTGTGGCAATTTACTTTTCCCTCTCTGCTTCTGATGTCACTGCACTGTCTGATGCTCAGTTGTCCCTCTTCCTTCCTATTGTAGGGAAACCTGTCACTGGGTTTAGGGCCACGTGGGTCATCCTGGATAAACCATCAGAGTTAGTTAAACAGTTCTACTTGCAAAGACCCCATGTAAGGCCCATTTTCTAAGTTCTAGGTGTCACGGAGAGGATATTTCACTTAGGAGGTAAAGGGGTGTGAGTGAGACAGAGATCATTATTCTGTGTTCTACATCCACAGTGCTGTCAGGCTGACTGAACAGAGCCAATTCAACTAACTGTTAAAATCCAGAAAGATCCTTTCAAAATGCTATTTGAGCTCTTCTTAGAAAGATCTGGAAGATGGTAGGAGATGGTGGTGGATTTTCTGGGTAAGCAGTGGACATTTGTGGTGGCTGGGGCACAGGAAGCTGTTGGCCTGGAATGGATGCCACACTGAGCACTGTATTGTAGGAAGGCCTGGCACCAGAGAGTTTTACTGAAGCCACATCGTGGAGCTCTGTCAATGGCAAGCGGTCAGAGGGATGGGACTCTGCTTTTGGAATATTTCCAGGGGTTTCCTTACCCAATATATGCAGCAAACTCTTCTTCATCCAATTCACTTGTATCTGAGACATGCCAAGTCTTAGTTTTGCTTCTTCTTAGGATGCTTTTCTTCCTTTTTTGATACCCCTCTACCCTTTCTTGTTGAGCATCCTCATGTTTCCATCTCTCTGAAAACTCAATTTGTCCTTAAAGAACATGCCCCAGCATCATCTTAGATGCAAATCCTTCCCACACTATAGGCCCAGCACCACTTGCTCCCTCTCCGGGACCTGCAACAGCTACTCACTTACTTGCCTGTGAGGCAACTGCCAGACAGAGTTGGAGGAACTAGGGAGCCATCTGAGTCCATAGTACTAGGCAGGAGACAACGCTGAAGAATCTACAGATAGCTTCCATCAAACATTCCTAAACCCACCCAGTGGCTCATTTCAAATATCTGGATCCAATGTCCCAGAGATGGACAAATTGTGTAAAGTTCAGAGCCATGAGAAAACCTTCTCCTCTTCCTTTTAATGCAAAATCACAAACCACTTTCAGAGAAGGACCTTCCCTTTTGACAAAGGTAAGATTGCAGCGTGATGACCCATGAATGTGAGATTTCCATCAGTGCCTTGTCTAGAAGACTGGAGGGAAGATGATAACAGAAATTCTCCAAAAGATGGCTTAACAAAGAAAAAGGTACAAAAACAACAAACAAACAAACAAACAAACAAACAAACAAAAAACCCAGCAAGGACAATGGCCATCCTGATTGGGTTCAACTCTCCCTGAGAAAGGCCTGCTCAAGAATAAAGAAACCTGGGCCCCAAAAATGTTCTCCCCCTTAATTCTCTACCTCTTTCTTTCTGAAGTCTTCTGCTTTCTACTTCATAACATGACATGGCAGAGCAGGTGAGCCATAAGAACTGGGTGGTTCTAGGAGCAGCTGTTATCAGAACCACTTTGGTCTTTGTATGTTGACTAGTTTTGGATAAAACATCTTGGTACATGAAATTACAAGAGTACAATGGTGGAAATTGCTATAGGCAACAACTTTTGGGGACTTACTGGAGAATGAACAAACTTGAATATAAAAGTGACACAAGACTGTGAAGCACACGTAGGACAAAGAACATGTTTGCTCTTGAAGGGTTTAGCATCTAAGGTAAGGGGCACATGCCTTGCAGAGTTAGTGTAATGCACTCCAGACAATGATGCACACAGTAATAAAGCAAATTCAGAGGGATCCAGGGGGATTTCAGGAAGGGGGATTCTAGATGTGTTTTACAGATCAGTAGAAAGCAGGTTAGTAGCAAAAAAGGGAAGGAAGGAGGGAGGGATCAAGAAAAGGAAGGAGAGAGAAAGGAAGGAAGGAAGGAAGGAAGGAAGGAGAAAAGAAAAGAAGGAAGGAGGGAGGGATCAAGAAAAGGAAGGAGAGAGAAAGGAAGGAAGGAAGGAAGGAAGAAAGGAAGGAAGGAGAAAAGAAAAGAAGGAAGGAGGGAGGGAGGAAAAACGGAAGGAAGGGCATTCAGTAAGAAGGAACAGTCTTCACTGAGTCTTTGAAGCTGACTTGGAATCCCTGAATGACTTGGTGTGTCTGGATACAGAGGATTCTGGGAGATGAGTCCCAAGAGAGTTTGGTTGAAGTCTTCATCATCTGTAGTGTGTTTTATTGTCATTAATCAAATATGACGCAAATCTGATTAAACCTTAAAAGACTATATTGAGTGAGAAGACAGAAAAGCTCAAAAATTGTGCAGATTTCATTACTGACTTATTTCTTTTTTTATGCATCTATTCTTGAAGTCCCTCTTCTGTCTTTCTTTTCTGCCTTCTGCAGTGCTGACATTATTCTACGATGGTGCCTCAGCCAAAAGATGGCTGAAACTCCTGTTAGGGTTCTGATCTTCTCTGAGGACAAGACTTCACTCAAGTAGTAGAGAGAGAAGAGCTTCTGGAAATGGTTCCGCAGGACTAAGGTGGTCCACTTGCAGAAATTGCTTTCTTTTCTGTCACCAAGTGACTTATACCACATGCTTATTTCAGAAAATGTAATTGGCTCGGTTTGTCGCCTTAGGTCAAATCACAAAGAACTATCCTCAGGTCAAAGTTAGAATCACTTTCCTCTAAAACCAGTGGGCTTCTAAGTTAACAACAACCAAGGTAGTTACTGAGGGAGAAGGGGAAATATATTGGGAGACGAGGTAGATATGTATTTCAGAGACTCCGTTGAAGTGGAGATTCTCCATGTAGCCAAGGATCTGTGCATGTGAGGAGAAAGCTATCAAGGAAAGATGTCAGCTCATAGTGGATCAGCTGGCGATAGTGATGGAGACATTCTTCCCAGGAACAAGCACCGTAGAGTCTCTATGTCCAGTTCTGCTGCCGCTGTCCCATGGAGTGGTTGTCAGTTTCTCCTGGTAGAGTTGCTCTGTTAGTCATCATCTATTGCAAACAAGCTTCTCTGATGGGGGTTTAGAGATGCCTTTATCCATGGGTATTATCAATAGGTTGTTAGAAGATGTCCATTTCGTGAAATAATAGTAGTAGTTTCTCTCATAGAGACTACGATCTGTCTAGCCATTGGCTCTCGGCCCAGTAGTAGTGGTGTTATATATGGAGCTCATCTTATGGAGTGGGCCTTAAATCCAAAAAAAAAAAAAAAAAAAAAAAAGAAAAGAAAAGAAGGGTTGGTTACTCCCATGACATTTGTGACACTATGGCAGCAGCAGATGTGCCTTGTTGGGTTGCTTATTATTGTAGCTCACAAAGTTCACAGATGAGTAAAATGGATTATTACTTTTCTCATACAGGGACATGAACAGCACTTCCAGTGTTATGAAAGCCAGACGGTGGGGATGAAGTTTCCAAGTCATTACCAGCTTGATTTCTCAGTGTCCTGTGATTCAAGTGTGTGGTGTCATCGGAAATATGATCTTACTGTCAAGTTCTGTTGGGTAACCTATAACAACAGCGACAGCCTGTAATATTTAGGGGTCTTTGGGGCCCCTCTTAGACAACAACTCCATAAGAAGTAAACCATTCCTGGGACAGGGTCTTTTGTTAACCTCTGGTGTCTAACAGGGGCCATACTGTCACAATATAGGATAATTCCATTTAGACTCTTCTTATGGGTATATATAGATACATTTCAGGAAGCTTCCAGATTTGTATGTGGGTGCTGGGGCTCCAAACTCTGGTCCTTGCTCTTGTGTGTCAAGCACTCTACCTTCAGAATCATTTCCCTAGATTTTCTCAGTACATCAGCCTCCTGGACTTCTTCACGTTCTTCTAATACCTAAGCCTGCTGTACTTGCCAAGTGTCCTCTTTCAGTTGACTGGAATGCTCTTATCCTAGTCAATTCTTTTTCTTGTCCCCATGATGACTCATCACCTATAGAGCACCACACCCAAGCCACTTTCTGCCCCTCATCACTCTCAAACCTGTTTTGATTCACATTTGCTAGGATTGCCTGCATGTAAGAAACACTATCTGTTGGCTTATTCCAACATCTCCATCTAAGCCAAGATAGGTGCCTCCTGCCTCGATCTCTGGGCATTTGCCACCCATAGGCAAGAGCCTGGCATCTCACACCAACTGAATCTGTCTGCATTGAGTGCATGAATGAATATTTTAGAAAAGTTGCTTTGGTGGCCATTTGGAAAACAGAACTGAA